>NC_068955.1:30607280-30918929 GCF_026419915.1 Harpia harpyja | reverse complement strand
TTATGAGTCCAAGAAGACAAATCTCAGATTTGGGATGCTGGTGAACTTTGGTATGCTTGGTGCATTATCTTAAAAAATTTTGTTGTTTTTCATGATATTTGAATTTGTTATTTAGTTGCTACTTATTTAGTTTCTTTTGCTTAACATCTGTTTAAAGTGTTTTAGAATTCTGGATTAAGATATCCTGAACAGATCATTTTTCAAATTGAAATTTGTTTTTACAAGTAAGAGTATGCAACTGCTTTGGGATGCAGTCTCTTATTTAATACTTCAAAGTGCATTATGATTTTGCCCTAGGTAAACTATAGTATCCATTGCAAGCAGTATTTAAAGAATGACTTCTGAGTACTGTTGTTTGTTAGTCTACCTTTTGGAAAATGGAAGTTCTAATAAATATACAAAACTAGAGGCCATATTAAAAACAACTATAGAAATGAACAGAGCCTAGAAGCTACCTGCTTTGGGGCTTGCGGGGCTGGCCATAATTCCTTGTCTGGAAGAATGACCTTTAAATAAAGGTCAGATAGAATTGCACTGGAAACCTTGCAGGTGCTTAAAAGAAGGCACTTAAGATATTATATTGCCAGTGGGAGTTGGCCTTTACTGTAAACTCCACTGTGGTTAACATTTATAAATACTTGCTATGTTTCCCCTAGTATATATGTTTGAATCTTTTTGGGTTTTTATTAAAGATTTTTAACCATTTTAACCAACCTAACTGTGCTGCTCTGTGCTAAATCTTTACACCTGGTTCCTCTTTCTGTGCTAAATCTTTACACCTGGTTCCTCTTTCTTCTAGCAGGTTCTGTTTTCTCATGTTGAACTCCTACTTCAAACGTTTTTCTGTTTTCAAGTCTTGAACTTCTACTTCAGATGTTTTTAAGCTTTTTCTACATCTGCTTCTCTGCCTGTCTTCCAGCCTTGCTCATTCAGTACAATGAATGTTTGTCTTCTGTATTCTTTGTATCTATCCTTCCCGAAAATGTCTCTCTGCATCTGCCTGATTGAACTTCAGCCTTTCTGTGATGATATCATGACCGACTGAATAGTTTACAAGGAAAATAAATACTTAGTAGAACAGACAGAGGACAAAGGAGAATTTTAGCATCCACAGCTACTTGGAAACTAAAGAAACTTTTAGAAAACTACCCTGTATTTTCAGAAATAGGTTGCATGCGTAGATTTTGTGTGTGCACAGAAGTGCTAACGGTGTAATACATCTGTTAAAAAAAAAATAAATTTACTTTCTTACACTCTGATCATAAGACCCACTTTAATCATACGATGTTAGTATTTAAGACTTTAAATACCAGAAGTTAATGGGGCTTAGCCTCTTCTTGGCAAGTCTGTGCTGCGCAAATATACATGAACAAGGGATAACAAGCTGCCTCAGAAATAAGGAGCCAGTTCAACAATTACTTCACTCAATTTTCTTCTTTTTTTTTCCTTAAAAAAAGGGGGGGGGGAGAATGAGTGTCACTCTTAAGCCCTTTTGCAAAACAATTTGTCACCTGTGCAGATCACCTAGCAAAGAAATCAAGGACTGCATAAATCTGCCCTTAAACAGGGCAGTAAGAAGAATCTTCTGGTGGTGCTAGTGAGAACAAGTGGGTATGACCATTGAATTTCAATACTGATTTCAAATCAATATTTAAGTTCTGAAGTAAGAGATGCCACACTGAGAAACAACAGCTTCAGAGAAAAGTAAAGAGGGAATTTTGCTTGGCGTTCTGGTATGTTATTACTTATGCCTCGGCACATATCTTCTAAAATATTTATTTGGGTGTTTCAGTTATTTAACAGAGAGATCAAAAATGCATTACCAGACGGTGTAACCAAAGTGAATTTAAGTGAAGGACTGGTGTATAGGGAATAAAACCATAATTATGGGGGTTGTGAACAGCAAAATAATGTACGATTAAATTTGTTTAGGTGTTTACCATGGAGGGGGATTTTTTTGAATAATGTGCAAGTGATTTGGTTTTCTAGCATTTTCGTCCACAGAGTGGAAGTGCTTCAGAGAAGACACAAGAATTAGTTGCCCCATTTTACAGAGGCAGATCAAGGGAACTGCAGGATAACAGATTCTTTCTTCGAGCCTTCATACAGGTCATCGTTCTTTATTTTTCAGTCTCTGAAACTACATCTATACTTCTAAATAAAATCGGACCAGGAGGTGTTCCCTGGCCCCGAGGCCATGCAGAGTGAAGTGGACCTTGCTGACCCTTGGATACTTCTGAGTTCCTGAGCCCCAAGAGAGTATTTTTTGTGATTTTAGCCTTTCTGAGTCAGTGTCTGCAATAGCACATGGGCTGCGTTGCAGTGTGGCAGGGAGACAGTTCAGTAGCATGAAATGTCTGCAGAGATGGGGAAGTACTGAGCCTGGTAGCCCCTCATCTGTGTGTCCTGTATGCGAGGGGCATTGCCTGGCACTGACCAAGGGAGCACGCTTGTGAGCGCGCTGAGGGAGCACTGCTTTGTTTTGCTGCCTCGCCACTGTTTTTCCTAGCACGATAAAGATAGCATTGGAGACTGTGCTGGTCCTTTTGCAGAAGGCCCCCAGGACTGGAGCCTGACCAGCACAGCTTCACGTGGTGTTGCATCAACGCCAAAGTTGCCTCCTCATCTGGTGGGCCTGGGACAACCTGGGCAGCTCCAGGTGCCTCATCTCCCCTGAGATTTTGCTATGGCCTCTTTAGCACTCCTTGTACGTGTTCTGTTTTTCTTCTTGTAGATGTGTTCTTTTAGGTTTTGTGCTTGTGTGAATGAATCTTGTATTAGTGCGTTTCAGCAAGCTGTTCTGTTCGGAGTTACGGTATTTCGGTACTAACAAGCAACAGATCTTCATTGGAGTTAATCAGACGGCTGTGTTTGTATTGATTTCTTTCCTGTCACTTAGGCAGTGGTGCCTCAGATTCACTTTATGCTGGCAAGCATTAATACTGCCTTTGGAAAAAGTGGTTCTGCCCTTTTCATGCCCTGGCTGTTTGCTTCTGGCCCTCTGCCATCTTCCTCCTGCTGCTTATGCAAACATTTGCATAGTGATCCAGTTCAGAGACGTGATGGATGCTGAAACTATCCTCCCAAACCAAAAAAAGCTGGTGTTTAACCTGGGTCGATGCTTTGTTGTGCTTCACTGTTCGTGTTAGTGCAGAGATTAAAGCAGTCTGGGGGTAAGAGTAGAGTGGTCCAGGGAGTGAGGGAGGGTGGGATTGCTTCTTTGGGAGGCAATGCTGGTTATTGCCAGCTTTAAAGTAAGAGTGCAAAGTGGAGATTGAACCCATCAAATTGCAAATTGCCCTTTGGAGTCGGTCTTCAATTCAGATTTTCTTCTATGCGACCTTTTCTGCAGAACTGTGGAGAGGTGTGAAATGCATGGTGCATTGGGATTGCACCCCCCCATCTTCAGTTCTGTCTGAAATGCGTTTTTGTTTTAATATTAATATAATTAGAAAAGGCAATGCTTGATTTTCCCCAGCATTTTAATTTAGTAACTTTAAGTGAGCTGGTTCTTGAGCTAATACGTATAATCCCGAATAAAGCCGCAGAATGCAACCTCTGGCAGGTTTTACACAGACAGAAATACCTTTTCTGAGTAGTTCTTCTTCGGAGTTAATTATTAAATACTTCTTTCTAGCAGTTGCTGTTATCCTAACAGCAAACTTTTCTCACAGTCTGATTAATGGCATTACTCAACCCATAACAATGCCGACTCTGTATCTGAGATATTCCCACAGGTATGTTTTTAACTTGTCTGACAATAGCAGTCTAGAAGACTTCTCCCTGCAGGCAACAGGACTGTTATTGTGCAAATGAATGTTTATATAAAAATAGATTGTTCTTATCATGACTAGGAGCCAGTGACCCCTGAATTTGAAACCTTGCTCTGAGATCTAGCCTTGTTGGCCTTGGACAAGACATTTGATGTGTGTGCTTCAGCTGTATTTTAGAGGAGAACTAATAACTATTGTGATTAGTCTGAAATGGTCGCTCATGTGAGACCCTAGCCTACATTCACACGGTAACAAACCCAAAATCTCACAGGTCGGGGAAGGAAGAATTGCATCCTTTAGTGTCCTTTATTGCGATTTCCCTACCAAGAGTTACTCTAGATGTTAGGGATGCATTTCCTTCTGTCTTGCCATATGTTAGTCTTGCCCACTGCAGAAACTCAGGGGGAGCCTTTGCTGCAGCATCGTTCTGCTCCCGCCGGAGAAACTCTTCCAGTGGTGGTGGCTGGAGAAGCGCTGCAGAGGAGTGGGATCTCTCTGCATATAGCTCTTCGCTTTTGGTGGTTGTCAGGTATATATTGACTGTTGGGTTTGCTCCAGGCAAACTGGACAAACACACCTGCACTCGCCCTATTTGCTGGTGCTGGCGTAGGATACAATAGGGAGGGGACTTTATATGGGACAGATCTTTTAAAATAGGTTTTTGTGTGTCTACATATCATTATGTTCCATATTTACCAATATGAAACTAGATAGGAGGATTTGTTACTTTGCGGGATCAACAAAATTGCACATAGCCGTAATTAAGTTGAAGATTTTAAAACAGGATTTTTGTAGCAGGCGAGTGCGTTGTGTATCTTATAATACATCTATGTTTAATGAAGATGCCCTGTCCAGTGTGTGTCAGTGTCAATGATATTTTAGAGTCTTTAGTGAATATCAAGTTTATAATATTTAAGATAGTTAAAAATAAACTTAAACATATATATTTAGTAAATTCTTTTCATATGATGTTTAACAACCATAAGGCTCCAAAAAATGGATCAGTCTGATGCTGCTCTTGCTTTTTTCCCCTGCCGTGTCAGTTTGCACTCACTGGAGCACACACACCATTTGGATAGAGAGTGAGTGAGCTCTGGGAGTTGAATTTCTTGCCTTTTGATAATCTGTGCACTGTTTTAACTCCAGTCTTTTATAATGCGCTCTTAGTCTTTTTTTTTCTTTTTTTTTTTTTTTTTTTTACAGAAAAAGGCAGTTAGATGGTCACGCTACATGCCCATGTTTTTTTTTTTTAATTTATTCATAGGCTGTTTTAAACTCTCCTTAATGGTGGGGTGGTAACAAATAGCAGGATAAGAAATTCCTGCAGATTTTGTGAAACTTGCTGGCTGGATAGAGAAAAAAAAAATATCTAAAAATAGCATCTGTGAGGGAAAGGCAGCAATCTGAGCTCAGTTTATTTCATCTGGCCTGTTGGCCTGAGAAACATAACCCGGCAATAGCCATAGAGGCAGAGTAAACATCCCGGTGCTCCCGCAGAGCTGAAGGGCAAGGTGCTGAGGGAAAAGTACGATAATAAGGGTAAGCATATAATCATCCTTTTATTCTTTCATCTTCCAACTGTTTTACAGCCTTCCTGTGTCAGAAGTGGTGTTTAACCAGCTGGAGGTCGTGCTTGCTTTGTTCAGCCAGTGGTTAGGGGATGTGCAGGGGCCAGGGAAGGAGAGCGCCTGGGGCTGGGACACCCGGGGAGCTCAGCGTACAGGAGTTGAAAATGTGGACAGAGGATGTTAGGTGGCACAAAGACTGTTGTGGTGGTAGTTTCCATTGTGAGTTTACTTCCAAAATCGTTGGAGATCTGTTTTTATTTGTTTACAGAGAAGCTTTTCTTCACTTGGCACTTCTCTATACCGAAAGCAGCCACTGATGGACCACATTGCTATAAAATACAATCAGCTTAACTATAATAAGCGTACTGTCTGTTGCATTTTTAAGAAAATGAAAGAAAGCATCCCAGACAATCATGTCAGCAAAAACTAATCTATATATTAGCTGTATAACATCCTTTTGAACCAATGAATTGCCAGCTGGGAATTAGGAACCTGGGATGCTGTATTTTCTTCTGCTGTACAAGCCTAGGTAAGCCAGGCAACCTGCTTTACTTTTCCTGAGGAAATAGTTTTGGTTGTGGAAAAGTCTTTGGAATATCACTTGGACAAAACTGAAACAGTTCCTAAAAGGTAACAACTTCCCCGTGGGAGCTATGATAGCGAGCATCTCTGGTTAACAAATGGTGGTATCTTCCATTTCCATGCAACTTAAGAGCCAAACAACCAAATTGCCCTAAGGTGTCTGTGGATTCAGGGAGACATGCTTGACCTCTGCTCCCTGGCAGGATCTGCCCTACACTGGGACCCACAGTGATTTAGTTTCTCCAGCGGTTAGAGTGTCTTGTTTAAAAAAGGCATTTAAATGATCTGCTTCTCTATAGTGCTGGTGGGGCATAGGTTCTGTTCTTTTTGCCACTGTAGATACAGTCTTTCATTATCCTTTCCATGGTTACTTGTGCTTTTTTTTTTTAAAATCTGTATTCCAGAAAATTAGGTGACTTGTGCCTTGTTGATGGGTCTCCAAGGAGTTCTTTGTCCCACTTTTTATTAAACTTAAGGGCTTGATACCTGGGAGTTGGTTCTCCAGCTAGTGATTTCCCTTTGTTATTCCATAATGAGATATTTCTGCGTACTTTCTGCATGAAAATCCACTTGCCAAAACCTTGGGAAGTTTTTTCCCTAATTCAACTCTTTATTTGCATGCTGTATAATTGCAGTTTACTGTTCTCTATCAGAGGAGTTGAATCCATTGCCCTGGAATATATTGCGCTCTCAAATGGCTTTAGGGAGAGACAAACTGTGTAATGGTCTTAATGTCTTTTTCCTCGCACTCACTGGCTTATACCTCTTATGCTCTTAAATACTGTGTATCGACCTACTATATTTTGGCTTCATGTGATTTAACATTGGTAGATAAATAAAGAAGCCATTGAAATGTTTATGCTTTTTATTGACTTAAGGTGCTTTGGAGAGCAGCATTAATCTACAGTTCAGTGAAGCAGTAAGAAAACGAAATACTCCCTCAAGAGTTTTCTTTTGTAGATAGAGCCTTGCATTAAGCTGCTGTGAACTGGCCTCCTTTCAGATTTTTGAATGCACTGTTTTTGTCTTCATTAGTAATTATAGCTGAGGGTAATAACACTGGAATTGTCCTTCATCAGAAATAACAATAAGACTGGATGATGTGGGTATGTGATGTGCTTTGGCAATACTTGCCCTTGACCTCAAGCTTTAGGCCTGCCTCGCCACTGCCTGTCCTCTGGTGTAAACGCTGGCTCCAACATATGGTCACCTTAAAATGCTAAATGAGAGCGGTAGCCTTTTATGCCTGCTTTGTAATCATTGCAGTATAAATGACCAGGTGGCGAAGAGGAATCAGTAATCTGGTTGTGATATTTAGTTGGCTCAAACTAAATCATGAAACACAGAGGTAAAAAATGTTCTCTTAGTCCCTGCTATTGTTTGACTGTTTTTGCTTTGGGGGATCCGACTGTGAGACCATTATAGAAAACATATATTTGGATATCTCAGTATGGTTGCTTGGTATATGAGTGATGTTGGTAAAGTCAGTTCACTCTTCTGTGCTTTACTTTTGCTTTAATGTCTTTTTTTAATGTGGGCTGACAGTGGAATTGGTTGTTTCGTTTTTTTTCTTTTAACTGAGGATATTTTATTAAAAAGCAAAGAAGTTGTCTTGCGAGGTTTCTCATGGAAAATATGAAAAATAATGTTTACATTTTTCCGGCCTCTGAAAACTGAAAATGTATATAGTTACAAAGCACTGCAAAGTTGACGGTGGTATTTTCAATTTTTTCCAGTATAAATTTTTTCCCCATTTTTCCATAGAATAATAATTTTCATTTCCTGGAGAAGCTTTTAGTTGGTGGGATAAAAGAAGTCTTTTGCTGCTGTAGTTGGAAAAACTGGGAAGGAAAATGTTCTGCTGTTCTTACTGTGAGACCTCTGAATAAAAATGTCCTTACTTTGGAATAAATATTACTTTCATTTTATCCTAATCTATACCACAGATTAAAAATGTTTCTAAAATCTGTGTTTGAGGATGTACAACAAAAAGATTTTGGTAGTGTTGATATTAAAGGGTGTTGTATGAGCCACAAACCACAAAGCAGCATTTGCATCTGTCTGGCTCCCTGTAGTATTTCATTTTTTTGGTTGATTCTGCTATTTGAAAATACTGTCTTTTATTGAAGCCTTACCTATACAGTTTCTTGATGTACCGGATGACGTTAGTTTAGCACCTAAATTAATTTTCTGAAATGTCTTTTTGCACTGGGAGAAGTAGGCTTCAAAGCCAGATCTAGTTCTAAGTACAGTTTACAACAATGCTGTTTAGCAGAGAACCTGGTAATTATGCTGAGTTTTTCTGGATCCTTTGGGAGGTTGGGTATGCCTGGGAAGAGTGGTCATCTTCCCTTTTAGTACCCTTTCTTCTTTCTCCTGTCCTTCTTCCTCTGCTGTAATAAATTGGTAGCCAGATTTATTTCCATTACACTCTGCCTACCCATGTAAATTACAGAAGGAAGTAAAAGGAGGATAAAATGTAAAACTTCGTTGTTAAATGCGTGTTACTTCCAAGAAAACAAAACTGGTAGCTGATTCATTTTTAAGACTTTAACTATAACTTATCTTTTTCTCTTTCTCCTTTGTATTGGCAGGATAAAAAACTTGAACATGCCTCGTAGCCCAACATCAAGTGAAGATGAAATGGCACAAAGCTTTTCCGACTATTCTGTTGAATCTGAATCAGACAGCTCCAAAGAAGAAACTATTTATGACACAATTAGAGCAACTGCAGAAAAGCCAAGCAGCAGAATGGAAGACAGTCAGAGCAACACATTAGTGATTCGAATTATAATACCTGATCTGCAGCAAACGGTAAGGCATATTGCATTACAATAAAAAAAAAAGTTTAAATTATTAGCTTTGCTGGCTTCAGTCTGCAGTAGATCTGTTCTATTTTCTTACAATTTTTTGACATGTTACAGGCAAAATTTATGTTGTGTTTTCTTTTAATGTCTACATTTTGTACCCCAGTGGTATATCTGACTGATTGCCTGAACTAAAGGCACCATCCCATTCAACAGAGTGTATTTAGTATGTTAACTTGATGAAAGCTGTGAGCATAAAGCAAAATACCTGTCTGATCTGCATTCAGAGGCATTTGGGTAGAAGAAAGAGAATTAGGAATCTAAAATCTCATTAGAAGGTGAGGGTTGAACCCCCAAATCACATGTTATCTCTATGAAAGCCTCATATCTATATATATAGATAGATATATATATATATGTATGTATGTATAACCCCACTGTCTTCTCTAGTTTCTCTTTTCATGAGATAGTTTGTGATAGACACTAGACTGGGGTCTAGCAGGAAGTCATCAAGTTCTCTCTCTTTACCATATTAATTGCCTTTCTCTGTCATCGTCCCACAAAAAGATACTCTTGTTAGATAGCTGGTGGCTTTTAGAGCATAAAGATGAGGAGAGAGAAGCACAAATAAATCTTTCCTTCCTCCTTTGCTGCTATGCCTTTACTACACGGTGTTGTTTCTCAGGCTTCCACCCAGAGAAATCAACACGGTCAGTTTAGAGGAAGAATGAAGTGTGGCATCAAACCGTTCCACAGTTTGTACAACGATGTGAAATCACTATTTTATTCTCTCCCACTTCCTTACTGCTTATACTGGAAACATATCAGTGAGGATAAAATGAACCTTTTCTTATTTTCCTCGAGGAGTCATTTGCAAGCTAACTTGTGGACCTATGGCTCTATCTCACATCCCTAAGTCTATTAGACGAAAACAAGGACTTTTCCACAAAAGATTTAATCTCTGACATCTTACAGAAAGAATTGAACAGCCTTTTCATTTGTTAAAACATGTCTGATTAATTGAGTAAATGAGAATAAAAGTTATTTTTTTAATTTAAAAAAAATCTTGGATGTTCCTTACATATTAGAAATCTACAGTCCAAAGTCCTCACTCTTTCTCACAAGGAACTATTAAGTTGTGTTTCTTTTATGGTTGAATGTGTAAAATTCAGTGTCTGGAATGTTAGGAGCGCAAAGCTGGAAAAGTTTGCTCTTGTAATTTTGTAAGTAAACAAATCATTGTCCTCCATGAGTGCTATGATAGGAATAACAGTCTCATCCTGGAGAAGGTCTTGGGAGTTACTTACTGATTCTATCTAGAACCACAACTTGCCCAAGTTTGTGATTAATTATCTAAATTACCCTAGGCCTCCTTGAATGCTGTTGTCAGGATTTTCAATTGATGGTAGGCATCAGACTTTTTTCATTTCGAAGATGATTATAAAACCACATTCTTTTTGTGGATGTGTGCTACATACATCACTCTGTGCTGACATTTAAGATCTACATCATACTGTGCTGCCATTGAAGATCTATCTCAGATGAAATTATTCCTTTCTTTTTAATTAAAGTTCATTTTTAGAATGGCAGAGATTGCCTGTCTACAGGCTGGCAGGGAAGAGCTGTTTTGACAGTGTGGCCTCAGGTGTGGTTCTAGAGCTCTTTTTTTAAAGCCCAATCTACACAGTGCTGCAGAAACTCGGAGAAATCTGTGTTGGAGTTGGGAGCATTATCTCTTACATTTTTGTACTTAAAAAAATCTTTTAGCTGCTGGAATTACAGTACCACTCCATTAGTTTCTGTGGTGTGAGATTAACCTCTATGAAGAGGCAGTGGTGTGGGATGGGAAGACTTCAGAGGGCAAAGCCAGACTGAGGCTTCTGTGAGCCACACACGGGATTTTTATTAAATCTTGGCTGAAGCAGTCATCACCCTGGGTCTTTCATTTCAATATTGATTGAAATACTGAAACCCACTGTTGTACATCTTAAATTAAAAAGGATTTTGCATGTAGTGAAGTCCTCTGTCAAGACAAGCTCTGACTGGACATGGTTAGGATTTTATTGATGAGCCTACCAGCTTGCTATATGTTTGGCTGTGTTCAGTGCTCAGTGAATAGATCCAGTAAAATGGAAAGATTAGCTTTACTTGCTAGGCTTACTCTGCTGTTAAAAACAGAGATGTTAGCCTCCTGAAGGCCTCTTATATCATTAATCTATTTTTTAGACCAAAAATAAGTTATTTATTGACACTATTGAAACAATTACTTTTTAAAAATTCATTTTGTGCAGGAAATGGAATAAACCAAAAAGTATTTTCAGTTTTGCGTTTCATTTGTTCATTTTTATTGCTTTACGTTTTGCATTTTTTTCCTTTTCAATAAACTTTTGATGAAAAGTAACTCATTTTTTTAAACAGTTCTAAAGCAGATGATCTATTTCTGATTTAATTTATCAGCCCACAAGCTCTTGTACAGAAAAGTGAAATCTGGATTCAGGTTTGCAAATAGGAAGACTGATAGCTTAAAAGTAATGTAGCAAAGTTTGGAGAAGATCATAGTTCACGAGCCGTGTTATAGCTACAAGCCAAATCCAACATACACCCCATTTGCTGTGTAATTTTAATTAATCTAAAATAAGAGGTGTTTAAAATTAGTCTGTTTAATCAAAGGAACATGAAATGATATCACTTAGTTTTATGTTTTTATTCTTTATTGGTTTTTAGAAAGTATGATTAAGAATGTATTTGTTTAAAAGAAGGCAAGTTTAGGGTTTTAGATAAAACTCAACCCACTGGGAAGCTTTAAACCCCTAGCTAAACTCACTAGGAATTAAAGTTTGCTCATCTGCAGTGACTGTCGTGTAAATCGCCTTTATTTCATTGCACATATGAGATCAAGCGCCAAGCATCATAAGTAGATGATCTTTTCTTCATCTTTTCTTTCTAGAAAGAGTAATTTCTTACTGCTTTTGTGCATCATCTGTATTCAAGTGTCATCCCTAGCACAGGAGGGTGGAGAATATTTAAATGAGTGACTGGAAGATTTCCTGAGCTCAGTAAAATTACTGAAGGAATGGAGAGCGTAAAAAGCCCTCCATATTCACAAACATATGTGCATAGGAGCGTGTGTGAAAAAGCTATATTATCCAGCATTTAATTTCCTGATTTAATAAGCCGGGAGGCTCAGCTTTAATAGATCCTTTATGGTGGCAGGACACAGGTGTAATCTCTTTTGACCAGAAGCTTATTTGCAGTGCATCCAGCCCAGAGGGCTCTAGCTTGACGTGACCTGTACTACTTGCTATTGAAATGGAAATGACAGTAGCTGACTGGTTCCTCCTCTCTTTGCAATAGTGGCGCAGGGTTTCTTGGCAGCTTAGGCAATATTCAATTGTGTTTGCCCTTAACGCGAGGGTGCTTCATCCCCAGGGCAGCGAAGTTCAGTGTCAGGCTGTCAGCGGCACTGATTGGTGACAGATCTGCACCTTTCCTCCTGGGTAAGCAAAGTTGGCAGTCAGCAGCCCCCAGCAGTTCACTGCCCGAGGCGACTGCCTACCTTGTGCCTAAAGGCAACCGTGTCTGTGCGTGGCGTTGAAAGTCTTTTGGACATGGAAAACTGGGTGAACTAACGTGTCTACACTTTCCTCTATGATGCCTGGCATATCTGACCTCTCCTTGGACTTTTTTGGTCTGAATCCAGGGTAAGTCTTCTTGTATTCATTTCCTTTATCAGCCCATGTAGGAACATATCACAAGTGGTTCTGCCTATAACTGGAAGCAGTCTGGTTCTTCTCTAGTAGCTGTTGTCAAGAAAATCTCCTTTGCGTGATATTCTGACAATGACGTCCAATGTTCTGTGCTTAGAATTGCTCTTTTTCTCAGACTTCAAGAACAGATCTGTTAGCCAATTGTTTTAAGGAATGTTTTCATCATTTTATTATCAACACATGGTGGTGGTTGTGCTCTTTTGTTTTATCCTATACTTAAGCGCTCCCTCTGGGTTATGTTTAAAATCAAAATGCTCAGATTCATATGTTTTATTAAATTCTGATGCTGAGATGGGATTGGGTCTGCTGAAGACTACTTTGAAATGCTTTCTGCCCATCTGTTTTGCTGCTTCACTTCAGTAATGAGCATTTACTGACTCCCCGCTCCCCTGTTTGTTTTATATTGGTCTTCCCATGCAAAATGTTGTTTGGTAAGTGGCAGTTTGGTAAAGCAACAGCTTAAGTTGTAGCTACTTTTTGGTTTTCTGCTTCTGCTTTTTATACTCTTGTATCCTTTCTTTACTTTTTCCAGTATTCATTGGCCTTTAGGATTAAGAATCTTTTCCTTTAGTGCTTTTCCTTCTTAGATAAAACACTTGTTTAGTTTGTGCAATTTTTATCTTATGAAGGTAGGAACCCAGTTGTCACAACTGCGGCTTGAGTCACATTTTTGCTTAAGAGACTTCCATTTTCACTTGTTTCCAGTCTGTACTGCTGTCTGCTGCCTCAGATCTATTCCAGGTTTTCCTTTGCAACTTCTCACAAGTATTCCTCTGTATCCTGTTTTGTGACTGCTTGTTGATTGCTGCTTTCTGTTTATAGTTGATCTTCCTTTTTTTTATCTTCAGTTTGATGATGGGAACTTTGTGGGTGCTCCTGACATCTGTTCTTATGCCCTTGATCTGGACAGGTGATCTGACTTGCCAGCTGATGATGGTGTGGCCAGACTGGGATTTTTTGACCTTTCATCTCATGAATTCTGTGTTTTCTGAATGTATTTTGATGAAGGAAAGCAGTACCTCCAAGAATTAAGTTGAACACCAAGCAGAAATCAAAATGAGCAACTTGCTCCATTTTTTTCATGATACCCAACTCTCATTTGCATTTTCCACTTTTTGGTTGTCACATCTTTAATATCGACGTCTTCTATTGAAAGGAATAACTTGTATTTTGATATTCTGACAATCACATTTTGGAGGCAGCTGTACAAACCATTTGTCATGGTTCCTCTGTCGCAGCACAGTTCTGTGTGATTGACATCTTCGTGAGTCTGATGAAAAAGATGTGTTGGTTGATAGATTTTGAACAGATAAATGTTATTCCTCAGATATTCTGTATCATGAACGTTATTCTCACTGAGTTAATATCTTCCCTTTAGATGGAGTGGATGAGCTATATTTTTCCCTTGCTTCCAGTCCTTCTGTTGAGCTTAGTGACTTACTCTTACCAGCGTGCAGGAATGCAAGATTATAATTGACCATGTCTCTCATGATCCAAAGAGTTTTAATATCAAAAAACCAGGTCTCGCATTTCAGCAACCCATGTTGACGTGCTGTCTTGCTGCTAGACTTGGATTTTGACTGGTCTAGTGTGGTTTTGACAGTGTTTTTGAGCCACTCAGGGCTTCTTTGTTGGTTCTTATTTGGAAGAACTGTTGCAATTTTTACAGTGTATGTAGCTAGCCTTCAAGACAAACTATTACATTTTATCTGGTCTTGGGATGCAACAAAAAGGGTGGAAAGAATAGATCCCACATCTGTCAATGCAAAATATCTTTATGTTTCATGTGTGTTTCTGTAGTTCTTTGCCATTAAACTATCCCTATTCTTTGATTTTTTTTTTTTTTTTGATAATAAATTGTTGAAGACTAGAAAAAGTTGGCCAGCTTTATTGACTCAGCTACTGTCTCGTTTCCTTGTGGTCACCACATCATGTGCATCTAATGAATTCTTATTTATTTCATAACTGAAGCAATCCATGTATAGATTCTGCTGTGATTCAGCTACTATTTTCTCAGGGTAGAAAGTGTGGTAGTAGGTAACAACTCGTCTACATGATGGAGATGATGACTGTGGTGGTCTCTGTCCTGGGAGGGCTGCCAGATGGACAGAGAAGCGGCACAGGGGAGGTGTTCCAGGGGCAGGCTGATCTAAAATACACCTTCGGCAGCATTTGAGTGGTCCTTCTCATCCTCTTGTTCAGCAGCTGCCTCTGAGAGAGTGCTAACAGCCTCCATCTCTATCCTGCCTGGCTTCATGGGAAGCATAAATAATCGCTTTTCTCACTAGTTTCACTTATCCGAGTCTGAGAAATTTTGGTAGGAAACAGTTGTTCAGTTATTGATTTGCTTTTTACGTCATTGATCTTAATTCATTATAAATTACTAACGGGATCAACATTTATTAAAATGAGTGCATTTTTTTTTTTCTTGTGAATCACTAGAAAAGCTAGGGGTGTGAATAAATTAGTTTGTGAAATTACTGGTTTCAAAGTGTTTCCGTATTTATTCTGCCATTGAGGACCCCATAAAATATTGTAGCTAGTGTGGTAGAAATACAATGCTAGTATAGTTATCAGATAATGCATTTTAAAGCAAGGCTTCAAGCTACTGCACAAGAAGAATTCCTCACTGCTGTTTCAGTCCAGTGAATGTGGTTAAACTGTTATGTCCTGTCCTCACGCATTATATAAACATGCCAATGTCAGACCTGTGGAAAGCAAAGTATTTCAGAACATAAATATTGTGCATTACTGATGCAATGTGCATAAAAGATTGATTTTCCATTGAAATATATTCTGAAGAAATTTGAAATTATTTATAATTTCACCAATTTAGCAAATCTCTGAGAATTAGAAATACACACCATTATATGCAATATTCGCATGAAATCAAGAACAGATAGAACACAAGAACAGACTGAACAAAGTTGAACATGTTGAATTCCCAAGGTGCATTAAAAAAAAGCAGGCTTAATTAAACTGCAGTCAGAAGTTAGTGTTTTGTATTGTTAAAATCAAAGCAGTGTCATACCAGTCCAAAAAGTGATTTGTTTCATGTAAGAATTTAATGTAAGAAAGACTTTCCTGGAAAAAAAATACATGTAATTTCAAAATTATCTTTGCTTCTTCCCATTTTAATAGCATTTCTTATAATCTTTCAGGATGTGTGGATAATGACACGTCACTGCATAGTGATACAACATGTAGAAGTTAAGCTCATAACATATATTATAACAGACAATTTTTAGAGTTGCTGAAAACTGCTGATTTTTGAATCTGAACTTTGTATTGAAGTTTGAATCCATGTAAGAGTCACGGGGCAAGTGAGGTTCAGAGCTGAAGGAACACAGGGATTTAAAACGGTTGCCCTTGCTGCTAAGTCAGTATCTTAACGACCGGGCTGTTCGGGAATGAAATTACTGTTTACAATGTTCTTTCTGTCTCCCTCTCTCCTTCCCTCTACCATTTAAACCCCCCCAACTTTTCACAAAACACCTTGAAATGTAAGATATGTAAGGGGAATGAAAACTGCTTCCTGACCAACTTTTATCTGTGGCAAAATCTAATATCTCATTTGATGACATTTTTATATTTAAGATTGTAAAGGATTAGAGCTACCTGTATTTCCTAGGCCAAAGCATCACCTGAGCACATTGCAATGAAAGTTTCATCCCTCTTCCCTTACATACCCCGAAATGTCTTAACATCAGTACTTGAGACATATCTGAAAAAGTGCAGTTTGTGTAGGAACTGATGAAAGACCAGGGGTAATTTTTAATAAGTCATGCCCAGGCGCAGTGGAGCTGGACAGAGCCCAAGGTTCACAAGCCTGCTTTGCTTCCTCAGGCAAACCCCTGTCAGATGCTATCACGGCACCTTCAGTGGCACGGCTAGCCAGGAACGATGAATAGAGGACATCTCAGTATCAATGTCTATTGATAGGCCTCATATCTGAGGATTAATTCACAGAAACAGAGCCAAACTCCTCAACTTCAGTTTGTCGTGATACTCAAAAGCAGCTAGTCATCTCTGCTCTGGTAAAGCAGCTGTAGTGTTTGCTCAGTTAAAAATGGTTATAAACTTAAAGTTCATGTCGTGTTGTACTTTTCACTGTTGAAAATATTTGCTACGTGATATTTAAGCAGTCAAGAAAAAGACACTGTGAACATATAAAATATTGTGACTTCTGCCTTTGAATTTGCTCTTCAAAATTCAGAATTGAAATATTTGAGTGAATTTGCTATTTGATTTGTGTATATGGGATCAGAGATTACTTTCAGACGTATGCAGAGCTTGCCAAGATAAATATGTTTAGTTCTAAAAGACAAACTCCAACTGTTTTCTTATGGATGGCCTCAGGACTTTAAAAAGATGCCAACAGATACTGCAGAGGTGAGCACTGCAGAAGCAGCTGTGGGTAAAGGAAACAATTCTCTCTCTTCATAAAACTTCAGTCCTATTTTTACTTTCTTTTCTGTTCTCTTATCTTTATGTACAATTAAAACATGAAGAGTAGCAGAGTTCTTCAGAAAGGGCCTGAAGAGCAGGTACTGACATTATTACCATAGCCAGAATTACAGCTACATTCATGGAAATGTACTGATAAAAAAGGATATATCCATTAACATTTTTCTTTGGCTCACATGCAATCCCTGCATCCTGTGTCAAATCATGAGGGGATGGGGACGTCCCCTGAGTGGACACAGCAGGCTCTCCTGTGCTGTAGCTCTGCCACGGCAGCTTGGTACGAGCCCTTCTCATGGCCCAGGATGGGGTGTGTTGGCAGCACCCTACATTCATGAGGTGCATCAGAGGCAACAAATTGGTTTCCAGGCATTGCCATCTGCTGGCAGCTCATAACCAATAACTGCAATGCAAGCTACAATTGCAAAATGCCTAAATTTCTTAAATTCCTAAATTCCAGCTTGGTAAGAAGCACAGAACTGGGAAGGATTTTCAAGGTTTTCAAGTCTTCTGCTGCTTCACACCATATAGTTTCTCCCATAAACTTACCCTAAGATAAATGTAGCTTAAAATGAAGTAGAATTCTTGCCTGAATTCTGTTTTTTGTGAAATTGTTGCGGATCACACTGATTGTCAGAACAGCCTAGAATCAAGTGGATAGTTAAACATCTTGTAACATCCCTTTCACTTGGCTTTTCAGACAGGTTTGCCATGAAGGTGTTCTTTCTCTGAAGAAGGATGTGGTCTCTGATGTTTCTGGAAGGACTTGAAACATCCTGTGTTTTCACAGTACTTGTGCATTAGTTATAGAGGAATACATGTCTGAAATATAATTCTGTTGATGTATGTTTTGTCATGGAATTTGTAGGTTTAGTGTGTATGTTTGTATATATTTATGACATTCTAAAATTTTAGAATGTAGTATACTGTTTAAATGTTTTTTTCATTAATTAGATTTTTTTTTTTTAATAATTTGTCTTTGCAGAAATGCATTAGATTTAACCCAGAAGCTTCAGTGTGGGTTGCAAAGCAACGAATTTTGTGCACTTTGAATCAAAGTTTGAAGGATGTCCTGAATTATGGACTGTTCCAGCCTGCAAGCAATGGTAGAGATGGGAAGTTTTTGGATGAGGAACGACTTCTTAGGGAATACCCACAGCCAGTGAATAAAGGAGTTCCTTCGCTTGAGGTATTTTTAGATCTAATATCTGAAACATTTGTATTCTGATACAGACTGTACAATAAGCTGTATTTGAGGTTTCTCCATGCACCTGAACTGCTTTTGGGAAATAGTGATCAGCAAGTCTGAACTTGAACCCTTGCTCACAGAAGTGCTGGCGTTCACTTGCTTGGTGGAGCTGTTCCATGTGTTATCCCCAAAAGGCTGCAAAGAATCAGCCCCTCTGTGAGATTTGATTTTGGAGTTTTCCTCTGCTGAGGACACAGGAGATGTATCTTATTCTGTGATTTAATAAAGAAATGTAAGGTTCTAGATGAAGCTTTTGGGTCTCTGATTAGGTTTGCAATAGTAGGGTAGCAGTTGCTGAATAACCAGCCTTTGCTTTCTCCAAAGAGAGGGTCTTTCTTTCCCAATGAAGCCTTTTTTTTCCCCCTCCCATCTAGTTCCCTCTGTGCCCTCCTTCAGAGTGCACAGATTTCCTCTGGCTGCCTCCTGGAAAGCAGTAAGGGAAGAAAGGGTGTGTATGTGTAAAGCAGTCACACATAGACACTGGAATTTCCCCCCTCTCTGTTGCTTATGCAGAGGCTGTGCAGCTGCGGGGTAAACTGGGCAGAGCTATTATGGCACTGGGTGAACATGGAGCAGGGCCAGATCACACTGAAACACAGCATAGCAGGAAACTGGGGCATGAGACTAGTATTTAATTAATTTTGGTATTGCTTGTATGGTGGTACATCAACCACTAATAATCTGCCGTTAATAGACTTACTCCACTGTAACACAAATCCAAAAAAAAGGACCAGGGTCCAGAGAAGGTTTCAAGTCCTAGCTTTTCTAGCAGTTTATTTCAGAGATTCAATCACTGATGTCCATATTATAGCCATAAGCAGATTAAATAACCACTTTATTTTTTTCTGTCATGTTCTATTTCATGAATGTTCACTGATTGCAAAATTCTTCTCATTGCAGCTAAAGGATTGCAATTCAGGGGTTAAAAGTGGTCTTGTGAAAAGCCGATATTAAAGCCTCATTCAATACAGTCTCCTTGTCCAACAGATGTGCTGCATTCTTTGAATTCTGCATAGTGTGATTAGATAATAGTAAATTATAACTATGTAAATCCCATGATTTTTGCCATAGATCTTGCTACTATGGCCATAGGGTGGCAAACTGTTTGGGGTAAAATGTGAGTGAGTTTCAGCCAAAAAAAGAGGCAATCCTCTGAACCTCATTCACAGGACAAGTCCTGTTAAACATCAGAACTATTCCTGTGTGTAAGTTCTGCCTATGTTGATTAAGGGATTTTTCAGGAATCTTTTTTTTTTGTTGTCGTTTCAGAAATGCTAAGCTGATATATTGAAATATGTATTTTTTTATTTATTTAACATGCCTTCCCAGTTCTTTCTGCCTGAAAGTGCACAGATACCCTTAGGGAAAAGCTCTTTTCACTGTAATTCTTGCTTATTTATGTAGATTCTAGAGACCGATGTCATTTCCCATACACACTTCCACTGATTTCAGTATATTTATACAAGATAAGAATTTTGCTTACATGAATCGTAAAACTATGATGCCACTATGTTAAGCAGAGTGCTAGTTATTGGTGAATATTCAGAATGAAATACTAAGACGTTTTTTTTAATTTTGCCTAAATCTACATCATCGTGTGTAATGGTTTTTGGTAAGGTCAGAAAATTATATTACGAGGTTTTAAGCAAAATAGGACATTTAAAATTTATTCTTTTTTCCCTTCCTCAGTTTCGGTACAAGAAAAGAGTGTACAAACAGTTCAATCTTGATGAAAAACAGCTGGCCAAGCTTCATACGAAGGTATGCCCAATTTACTGGAGAAGTTAGCAATTGCCGACTTAGCAGAGCAATGTGTCTGAGAAACTGGAAATAAGTAGGAGTTCATTACCACCTGGGCCAGTTGCTGAACAATGAGCAGTATGTGCTTCCAGCACCAACAGGAATATGTGAATTGTGTTCTGGCAATTTCTCTCATAGAAAAATTCACATGATATCTTCCATATATATACAAGTAATTTTAAATGAACCTTACTTCGTAAATAACAATGTGCTTTCAGCATGCTGCAAAAATGCCGATCTATGTCTTTAGACTCATTTGCAGGTCAGAATAATAATGATCACCATACACCATCCTAATTTCTTACTGAATGAATGTTTTGGTCATTTTTTCCTTAAAACTATGAAAACCAGAATCTTCTTACTGTGTTTGACTTTTGAACATTATAAACCGTAGGGTTTATGCTCTCGGTATACAGTCAGGTTCTCCAGGAATGTGAATTAGCTACTGTTCAATGGATATTGACGTCAATTGACAGAATATTTCACTTTTAGTCAAAATTTTCTTTCTAAACTTGGAGGATGATTCATTTGTCACTCTTTGTTTCAGGCTAATTTGAGAAAATTTATGGATCATGTCCACCATCTCTCAGTGGAAAAAATCACAAAGATGTTGGACCGAGGACTGGACCCAAACTATCATGACCTAGAAAGTGGAGGTCAGAACAATAAAACTAGCTGCATAAAGTAGTACCTTGGGTTTGTTCAACCTAAATTCATTAACAGGCTGAACCTCACACATTCTTTCTGTTGCCTTCATAACTTCAGGCTAATGCAGTCTATATGGTTTTGCTGTCCAAAGGAGAAAATTGATAATTTATGATTTTCTTTGAGCAGCATTTTTAACTTACAATTTTTAAAGCAAATGTTCTTTATTTTACAAATTTGCTCATCTTTTTTCAAGAACACGCTATTCTCTTCTTTAGAAACACCCCTAACTTTGGCAGTTCAGCTTGACAATACAGTAGAAGTGATAAAAGCTCTGAAAAATGGAGGAGCCCATTTGGACTTCAGAGCCAAAGATGGAATGACAGCTCTGCACAAAGCAGCCAGAGCCAAGAACCAAGTAACCCTCAAGGTAAATGCTTTCAGTAGCAAATTATACATTATTTTATAGAAAAAAAAAAAAAAAAAGGAGAATGTTTTAATTGAAAACATTACTGTAATTACTGTCTTGTCCTCAATGGATCCTTTACTATGTGCTTGTTCTAGTGCTTTCCTGTGGCTTTCACATCTTAGGATTTTCTTTCAATAAAGGGCCTTTTAATTTCTGATTTTTTTGGTAGGAAGAAAAAGTGGTGAAATTTAACCTTATTCATTGATAGATGGGGAAAGATCTGTCTGAAGAAACAGGAATAGCGTTATTGTTGCTTATCTCTTTGAAAGCAAATGCTGGTGGCATGGATTACACATTATATCTTAACACAGTCTCTTCTGTTTTCTTTTGTATTTTAACAGGTATTCTTAAATCACCCTGATATTCTGGATTAAGTGTTATGTTTATGGTTTTTGCTTATTTCCTTTTGACAGATATTCAAATTGCATGACATTTTTGATAAAGCGTCTTGTAACTGAAGAGGTGAATAAGTTGCAGAGGCAATGTGGCATTTTCAGAACTGAGATTTCTAAACTTAATGAGAGGATGGAAATTGGACATTGCCATTCATACTTTCCTTGCTATCCCCATAAATTCGTTTAGAGCCTAATTCTTCCAAGGTCATTCCTTGCTTAACTTTGTGCTGCAGCCCATTCTATCAGCTTATAAAGGAGTGAGCAAAAAATATACGTTATGGCAAATATCAACCTTGTAAATACTTTTTCAGGTAGAAAAGTCCCTTTATAGTTAGAAGTCCCTCCAAAATATATTTTTCACAGTTTGTGATTGCTTTCAGACCCTTTTAGAGCTTGGAGCATCTCCTAACTACAAAGACAGCTGTGGCCTGACACCACTGTACCACACTGCTATTGTGGGAGGGGATCCTTACTGCTGTGAACTGTTACTTCACGAACATGCTACAGTCAGTTGCAAAGATGAAAATGGATGGCAAGAAATTCATCAGGTAGGAAAGATTACTTTTTGTTTGGAGTGGAAGTTGCATGAGGAAACGTGCCATATATGTTCTGTGGTTAAACGCTGCTGTTTTGAAGGCCATTTGGGTATGTTTAGTCCATGCACATACAAGTACAGAATTTCTTCCTTTTTCTATTTGCTTATTACTTTGCATCCTGCTGTGGTGAATTAGAAGTGGAAACTGTTCCAGTGGAGTTTTGTAACTTTGAAATCCTATGGTTACTGTGGATTTGGCTGCAGAAATTGCACTAGTCACATTTATGTAATGGACTCTTGGAAGTTTAGTGTCTTATTAGTGGCACTTCAGTGAAAAAAAATGTAACTTGATCTTTTTGTTAGATGCCAATTTTAGTATCCTTGGTACCCTAGAATTCTTGTGTGTTTGTCAGAGGTACTTTCTCCTTTCTTTCTGGTGAACTTTACAGGAAGATTTGGGTTCAGGATTCTGTTGCTAGGATCCTTCAGTATGTTGCACTGAAGGATGTAAAACTCTTACAAACTCACAGTTTGAGTCACGTTTCATTCCCTGTGGGTGGAAACTGGGGTTTTAATGATTTTTCTTTTGCTGTTTGTACATGGGTTTTCCTTTCCTCCCTTACATACTCAGTGTGTGGATAAAGGTGGTAGCGTGCTCTATAAAGAAAAATTATTTTTAAAAAGTTACCTTTTGAGGTTCATGGTGCTTATGATACCTTGAGCCAGCTATGGTGCCAGAATTCACCAGGTGCTAAGACAGAGTGAATGGCTTTGTATACCTGTATCTCTCAGCTTAAATTCCATATTATTATACAGGAATGATACTGATCTGAGATGATACGAAGTTAAAAACATTACAGATTGGGAGATGCTCAGCTGGTGTGCCATAGAGAAAAAGGTAGTCAAGTAAATGAGACTGATGAATGGAAGTACTGTGGTTTTTCTTGAACTTATTTGCTAATCAGGAAAATTTCAAATTTCACTGGAGTCTCATTCATAGAGGGTTATTTCCAAGTATTCAGGGTCTAATGTTTTATTTGTGTGACTGATAAAGTAACTCTTCAAGATTTTCCCTCTTTTGGATCAGTGCCCTCTGTATACTGTGTGCCTACTTGACATCACAGAATCAAGAAGATTATTACTTGAATTTTGGCCAGATTTCCCTAAACTGTTTTCATGCCTTAAAAACAAGCTTTGGAAATCTGATCATCTTCAGTGCCATCTAGTGGGCAACTCGCCAAAGATTAGCAGGACAAAAAAAACTTGCCTTCTGTCAGTCTGCATGTCACATTTGACAGTTATGAATGTTAGTGGATAAAAAGGGCCAAACTTTGTATTTTCTTGATACCTTAAATTGCCGTTCCTCAAATAAGCAGATGCTTAAACTTATGCACAGACAGACTTGCTGTACCTGAAGTGCACACATTGGTGTTTGCAGGCAGGTATGCACATCTGGGTGTTTGTCCTCCCATTCAGTCCAGGGGTGGTTCTAAAAATTAAACCCTAAGTAAAATAGCATCTTCTCTCCTAAAAACATTTACCTGGAATCCTTGCCTAGAATAGATAATAACCAAAATATGACTGCATCTCTTTACAGGCGTGCCGATACGGACACGTCCAACATCTGGAGCACCTCCTCTTCTACGGCGCCGATATGTGTGCGCAGAATGCCTCGGGAAACACAGCGCTGCACATCTGTGCCCTGTACAACCAGGTGAGCTGGCTTATGCCTTGTCATACCGTCCTCCTTCAGTGACATAAGGGTCCCTGGCAGGAGCTGAGGGGTGCCTGGGGTCCCCTCTGCGTGGGTAAGTGGAGAAGGATGTCTTGCTTCGAGGAAAGGTGGTTCTGGGGTGTCCAGTCCCATGGAGACTGGAAACCAGTGCTGTGAGAGAATAACACATAGCCAGGGAAAAAAAGGCATAACTGAGGTACAAGTGCTAAACCTTTCGTGTCCATCCACAGAAACAGAGGCTCGTTGAGTTTTCTGTTGAAGGAGTTTACTGGTTTGGTGTTAGGTTTTCCTGAGATACCGTTTCCTTGCTTTTAATAAATGGATTTGAGGTAAATTTCCTATTCTTATTGATCTATAGAGGCAAGTTACACTGAAGAAGAACATAGCTCATTATTTTTCATTTGATTTATTTAATATGCAGTGAAGTGTTACAGGTTTTAAACAGTGGTCTTAGAAACTATAAAGAACATAATTAAAAACTATTTTATTAGTGTTTTATTCACTGATTACAAATAAGGCTACTCATTGTAGGTAGCAAGAGTATACATGTTAATTAGAAAATAAAACATCATGTTCTACCAGCTTATATTTTTTTTATATCATATCTAAATATTTGTTTCCTGTTCAGAATTTATTGCTGTTTTACTAGAACTTAAATTAGAATTAATTAAGAAATACTTGGAAAATACTGTGGAAATGTCTCTGTAGATTATAGGATTCTCTGCTGTTTACAACTTGTGTAGTCATTTACAAATAATAGAACCATTTGATTTGACAGGATTTTATACTCTCTTTGCATGGATGGGATGGGAGGGAATGAGTTTTACAACTATGTTAAAACATAGCTCATATAATGTTAAATTGAATTAGGAAGACACAAGTCATGAGAAGTGACTGTAACTAGCGAAACATCTGTTAAAGCATCTGCTTCTTAATTAATTACCATCTTAGTTTTTTCAAAAGTCTTGTCAAGACAGATTCCTCAATTAGGTCTAAAATACCCTTAACTTTTTTAAAAATAGAATTTGGGGGATAAGTTGAAATTTTTCAAGGCTGCTGACTTGATGTGTGTGTCATAATTGATATCAATTCATAAAGAGTCTAGCTGTACAAATCTTGCCTGTTAATTCTGATTATTTGAAGTATACAGCATATCAGTGGGATCAGTACCTCTGTGGACTGCTTCTTGCCCACTGTTTACCAACCACCTTCAACAGGCTGTTAAGTGCCTACATCAACTAGTTTAAGGTTAGCAATGGTTTCTTTGCTCAGCTTGGATGACTTCTGTGACTGTAGGCATACAAAGCTTTTGCAAGTTGGCGCTTGTTAAAATTCCTAGAAAATTTTGCAGAGAAATGAAATTCACCTTAATCTCAACAAAAATTTTGCATTTAGGCTTCACGTCAAGAGCTTAACATGTGTAAGTATACGCACTTCTGTTGAAAAAGATATTTTAAAATATTCACTTTAACCTTATTTACTTCACTTTTCCTGAGTAAGAATTTTGAAGCCTGGACTGTAATGCACATATAAACTTAAAAACGTGTACTCGTCTCTGTTTTTTTGTAACCATTTAATTGGAGTGCTTTCATGGCTATAGTTATTTACAAGATCATACACTTTTAGCAAAGGTTATGCAGTATGATGCTGAAATCAGAATAATCCTGTAAAATGACAGTATTTTTCATGTAGAGATGTGTTTTGCTCCTGACCTAAGTGGAAAAAATTATTCCGTAAAAGACTTAGAGACTCTCATTTAAATTGCATCTACAAATTTACAAATATTTTCATAGTCATTAACCTTGTCTTTGTGAATGGAAGTTTAACATCTTGTGACTACACTATCAGGCTTCTGTTTTTCTTAATCAAGTGTATGTGAAAATAAAAAGTTTTTTTCAGGGTGCTGTGAACTGTAACCTATGCTGATTTTTTTCAGTGTCCCTTTTATTGAAAGCTGTTATTAGCTAAAGTGGAAGGAACAGTGTTGGCCTTTTCTGGATGGAGACGATGGGAGTATCTTTTTTACCTCTTGATTCCTGTAGATGGAGTCATTATCCATTTGATTTTCCCTTCCAGTCTTCCCTGGGGA
Organism: Harpia harpyja; assembly: GCF_026419915.1. Lineage (NCBI taxonomy): Eukaryota > Metazoa > Chordata > Aves > Accipitriformes > Accipitridae > Harpia > Harpia harpyja. The sequence goes on along the minus strand of NC_068955.1, from coordinate 30,893,051 downwards.
ATTTTCTTGGGATACTTTCTGAAGTTGGTATTTCTGTTTTTCTGAATGTCAGCTAAGTACTGATCTGAATAAATGATTGTTTTTTAAAGTTATTTCATGGCCATCCAGTAACTCAGTGAAATCTAGACAGATCTTATGCCTCTGTATTTTGCAAATAACACTGGTGGGATGAAGTGTGCCTCCCTTCAGTCAGTGGATTGGATTCTATATGAAAACTGTTGTAGTATTAAATCAGGTAATTAGCTCTCAGGCAACAAACTGAATCTAGTCTGCTGACAAGCCCACACTTCTGTGTGAAATTCTTTTTAATCTTATGAATTCTAAAAAGCTACTGCATATTCAGTTTATGTATGATATAATGAATGAAGAATACTGAACTCTCAATATCAGAAGTTATTAGGTTGTCAGAGCTAAAATATGTGCAAACAGGAGTTATGGCATTCGTAGGCAGCGCCTTAACAATGGAGAGGTCTAAGATGTGGAATTTCCATTGAATTAACAGAGGAAAAGTAGTCAAAATCATTTCTGGTGATGAGTTTTTTTGCTTATTCTCCCTGGTTAGTTCCCCTTAACAGTGGAAGGATGGGGAAGAGATAAAAGGGAGAGAGGAGGAAGCTAAGAATGCTTCTGTTTTTTAAAAAAGAATAAAGAAACAAAAAAATGCAGTACTTAATGCAAAACAAGTTTTCTTGAAAATTCTTATGTTGAGCAACTCTGACCACTTTTGTCAAAACTTTTCTTGTCAAAACCATTTAACAAATAAATCACTTTGCATATTTTTTGTTACACTGCAGACAGCTTAGTTAAATTTGTAAATCATGTAGAGAGTTTTAAAATGTGTAATTCTTTTGATTTTATATTGTTGAATTACTTATTCTGATAACTAAATGAATAATCAGCAAATTAATACAGTATGTTTCTTAATATCATTATTTATATCCTCAGGTTCTTGATCAAAATTGGGTATTTTAACACTAAAGCATTCTACTAACATTTCCAGTATGTTTACTAAGCAGTACCTGGTGGAATAGTGGAACAGTTGTTATTATGGGAATATAATATAGTGTGCAAACCTCGAATCATTTAGGAGTAAGTCAAAAAGGAATTCTTGGAAAAGCAACCCTGAAAAGAACTTTTTTTTTTTTTTTTTTTTAACCTGGAGGTCTTCATCTAGATTGCAGCACATTTACTTCTTTTGGTTGATTTCTAATAGAGAACACAGAAAAATGGGAAAAACATTTTGACGTTTTACACATTGCTCTTGGTCTTCCTATATTTAGAGATACAGAGAACACTCCTAATTTGCAGATTTCAGTGCAAGCAAATGAGACTATTTCAATTAATGATATATCGTTAAAAAATTACCATCTATGAGATGATTGTTAATATACCGTCTTGAGATATGATCCATTCAGTTGTTTCAGGCTGTTATGCAGAATAGGAAGTGTGGAAACAAAATGTTATCTTTCTGGAGTATCGAATCTTAGGGAAAGGGTAGGATAGCATTCTCCCCAGATATGTTTACGACAACCCTGTGATGGAGGAGACTTAATGGGATCAAGAATCCAGTTTGATAAATTAGAAAACACAATGACGAAAATTATTTTCAATCATAATTTCTGGCATTCACTTATGACTCAGAATCTAGTAAATAAGCTTCATTTCTGTCGCTAAAATAGCTAAATTATGATTGTTTTCTCTGGCTGCAAATTTACTGTTAAAAGTGAAAGGTGGCACATTGAAATACCTCATTAGGTAGAACTCCATAAAACAACATGACAAGAAGTCTGGAAAGCACAACAAAATTAATAGAAATATTTATGATGAAGAAATATAAACACATTTTGAAATGTGAACTGGCTTGCATAAGGTCCTAAGATGAACATTAAAGATGACCAGGAAGAAATATAGTCTATATATGGATCATCAAAAAGTCTAGTATTCTGAGAACCATGCCAGAACTGCAGAGGATTTCTCGCAGATTATGGTCAGTTATATTTTACAGCAGTGTGGAGTAGAGACTTAAGCAATATGCTGTATCGGTCCAAAAGAATTGTTTTTAAGGGATTTTGTTTGCAGATTTCCTCAGTCCAGAGGGCCTGAAGCCATACTTTTCTCTTGTTAGAAGGACTGTATTGGGTTTGTGCTGTAACTGTTAGCATTTTTTAGGTGAAAAGAGAAGGTAAGACTGGTCAGTGCAGTATGTATAGCCAGACCAAATAATTTCAGGTATATTGAAAAAAAAAAATCATACATTAGAAGTTTAAAATTGAAGATAGGTTAAAAAAAAAAAGGTACATGTAAGTGGTAAAACTGCTTTGTTTAATTTTTAGCTGTAGGAGAGGATCTCATTCATCCCAGATACTGTTTACTGTACCATGAACAGTACTGTTTTCCCTACAAAATAGGCAAAAACCATATGAGAGTCAAATTTCATTTTGAACTAGCATATTTTCTGAAAAATCTGATTTGCTAAGTAGGGAATTTCTACAGTACAGTTTCTTAAATATTCAATAAGATGTTTACCTCTCCCATTCCTCTACATTGTTTTACACTTGCATATTGTTTCTACTCTAACACACTGCAAAGCTCCTACAGTCTTGTCATATTTAAAGTACTATATTAATAACTTAATTTCTCAGATTATTTATTTATTTTGTTTACTTGTTATCAAAGAAAATATACAGCAAACAGCAACGCATCGCATAGCCATAATGCCTATTTAGTAACTAAAGACCCTTATTAACAAACTTACTCTTCTGCCTTTTTCAGGAGAGCTGTGCGAGAGTGCTGCTGTTCCGGGGAGCCAACAAGGAGATTAAGAATTACAACAGCCAGTCTCCATTTCAGGTAAAAAAGAAATACTTATTCCCCCTGCCCCCAGAAATATTTGCAAGAAAATCTCATGGGAACTTGGTTTTGTGGCGAAGTTAACACTGTACAAGGCTGAAAACAGCTGTAGAGTAAGATAACTATCATTTTAGAAACTGTGGCTTTTATGTAATGCAGTAAGTGAAGATGTCCTGGAATAATCAAGAATGAGAGAAAAAAACACTCCCTCTTAGCAGTTCAGGTGACACTGGCAATGAGTTTGAGAATTATATGAGCTGTTGATGACAAAACATGAAATCCTTGGTGTCCTGTGGTCCGATGTGCCTTGCTTTGTGATATCTCCAGTCCCATGGAAGAGAGATCCAAGGAGTAACTGGGCAGCTAAGCTTTGCTTGGCCCTATTGAATTAGCCAGAAAGAAGCTCTTCCTTCCTTGGATGTAAGGCCAAAGAGCTGGGCTGAGTTTCAGGGGTGGGGTTGATTTAATGCACTCCCAGTGGTAAAAGTTGAAGCTGCCATCTGTATCTCCAAAAGAAAATGAAGTCTTTCTTTGGATTAGTCAAAACTGACTAGATGTTTTTTCACCATTTTCTTGTATTAAAGTACTTTCAGAAAGCTTAATTAAAAATCCAAATGGAAGGAAATTGTTTGTCCAAAGGGTTGTCAGGTATGGCTGACAACCTTAAGCCCTTCTTTCTGAAGCAGTTGTAATTAGCCTGGATTTCAGAGAAACATTCATAATGCAAACTGACACGTGAGAAATAGGGATGAAAGCTGTAATGTTTTAAGAAAAAGGAACAGAAAGAATTTTTGTCAAGTTACAGAAAATAGTGCTTCTGGAAGAATGATGTCACAGTACCATTAAAAGGAACTGTCCTGTTGTGAAACGTGAGGGGGCTATTTCCCAAACCCAAGTAGTCTTTCAACCAAAAGAAATCCTGATTTGCCTTTGCTTGTTGTATCTTTCCCATTACATTCTCAGCCCACTTTGGATAATGCTGGCATAGAATTCAAGGAAGACTGCATTTTCTCTCATGCTTTGACAAGTGAAATAGTTGGAATATTAGCTATGTCCATGTGGGTCTCTGAGTTGGCTCCTCAAAGGTTATGTGTAGATAACGCCTCTGAGTTTCAGGCTTTTAAAAAAGCCTCAGCCAACTATTTCTATATCAGTTTAATTATCTCCATATTTTGAAGTTTTCTGGACGTAAGTTGTGTATCTCAAGAGCTTAAAAGTCCTGCTGCCAAATCCCAGCCAGCTAATTGTTTACTTTTGGGACCATTTTCCCAAAATTGGGGAAACAGTGCATTAATAATTTAAATTTAGGCACCATTTTCAGACCGCTAATAGTTTGCCACCTAAATATATGCTAAGCACAAATTCACTAAGTACTAGATAATACTTATCACTGCACCTTAGAATTACGGAGTGATTAAAAAATGGAATAAGAGAAAACGCTAATTATTGGAGGGATGGGTTTCAGTGTAATCTCTTTACTTTGAGAGATTAGATTATTTTATTACTTTATGTCTTTGAGATTAACTTTTCTTTTTGTTTTAGGATTTTTTGTGGGGAGGGTAAATGGCAAGTAGAATTGTTACTGTCTTCCTCTTTGTGCTGACTGCTGCGACATTCTTGTTCTTCCTCTTAGAACAGAAGAATACAGGGGAAAAGGGCAGAAAAGAAAATATTTGTAAAAGCTAGTGCTGATGGTTGTAGGACTTCAAGAAATGAAGGATGACTAGCCAGAACTAAATAAAATCAAGTGAGCACAGGAGACAGAAGAAATAATTTTAAGAGAAGGGTATAGCTATGGAAGTGCGCTTACTGACCAGTGAACTATCTCCTGTCCCTATGGAACGAATTCCTATTTGTTATCATTTATTATATGCTACACTTCTGATGCTTGGGCTTTTGACTGGTCACTCTTCCCTAGCACGGACAGAAGGACTAACAATTAGGTTGGCTTTGTTTTATCCTTTCTAGATCCACATGCTTAAAAAATGAAATTACTTTCCATCTTTTTATTCTATGGTGACTTTTTGGTGTAGGGAATGTAGGAAAAGTTCTAGTTTTTCTAGATGGAGTGAGCAGAGAAAACCCTGACGCCAGCACTGTAATAAAGCAGCATTAGAATTAATTCTTTGCCATCTGTCTGTTGCTGACCTAGTCAATCAAACACCACAAGTGGAGCTGTTACAAAATTATGCAGAATCCCCTTGAGTTAATAGGATTTTGCATACTAAAAATGTTTACTCATGTAATCAGTAGCAAGGAACATCGAAGCATCTCATATGTACATAATGAGAACGGTTGTAGCTGCAGCATCTATTCCTTTGAGTAATCTCCATTACATTCTTTTCTCAGATATCTAAAAGGATGATTCTTTTGAATTGCTGCTTAGAAAATTGATGATATGAAAACTGCGCTATTCTGTAAAATAAAAGTATCTAGACATGGAGAAATTTGTGTGTTGCTTTAAAGGCCTGCCAAAGCTTTATTTATTTTGAGGAAAATGAGCAGCAGAGTTTGTATCTAGCATTAGTGCCCAATGAATGTAGTGTAATTTTACCACCAAAAAAAAAAAAAGATGTGCAAGTGTTCACTTCTTACCAAATCACAGTGCTTATTAAAACAAGCATGGGTTTACCAGATCGTATGGAAGGAAAACTAATCTGGACTGAACTCTGTGCCACTTAATTCAGGTATCCTACACTGTGTACACAACTTTGCCTGGGATCTGGCTGTCCTTTTTGCCTTTTCAGTGTCTAGCAGAGTTAGTGTTGGAATGGCATTGCCAGGTGTTGAGGCCATGAAAAAGCTTGTCTGTATTTCCCAATTAAGCACCTAAGCTTTTATTAGCTACGTTTGACGGAATGTGTTTCATCCTAACTGATTACTGGGGTCCATTAAGTTAGTACAGTTGATGTCACCCATAGCTGAAAGTCTGTCTATGACTGTCAACTGTAATAGACTGTGCTGATTGATAGGCTGTACTCTGCAGTAACAGAATATGGGGTCAGCAGAAATTTCTCTGTATGTTTTTTGTGGGGTCTCCCCCCTGCTAATAAGTGTTAACACTTGTAAGGATGTGTAAGGGGTGAATCTCTTCCCTCTGTCCTCCCCACGTATGTTCCAAGTAGATTGGGGCAATTCCTGCATCACCATCCTCGGTCTAAGTGTGAGAATTTTTTGTGTACTGTGCATTTCTGTTAAAGGCTGACTAGCAATTAGAGGTAAGATGAAATCCGTGCCGCATCATTTTACTGTATTGCCAGTTCTGTTTATTAATCACTTACTTATTCATCCCGTCTTGGCTGGGTAATCTAAATACCTTACATGCTAATTATTCTGTGCTAACAGATGGAAAAAGACCATCGGCATTACAGAGCTGCAAGTGCGAGCTAATAAGACACTGTTATATACATTGTGCTTGACCATTTTTCTTTTGAAGTAACTAAAATTGGAGCAGGTCTGTGCTTTCATTCATAGCACTGAACTTGGACATGCCCTCAACCGTGCCTGCTGTAAGTACGGCCGATGCCTCCACAACCATTCATACCTTACGATGGAGCTTGCCGAAACATGATGTTTGCCACCAACATACAGTACATCAGCTTACAGCTCTCATAAACTGGCTTATGAAATGCTGAACTGTAACTTCAGTTCCAGCTATTGGTTAGCTTTAAAATTTCCAGTTGTTTTAGGGTTTATTTGCTGTTACAGTTTCAATTTTAGCACTAAAACCTCCTGAAATATCCTTTCAGAAAAGCCATGATATCCTATCAATGTCCATAGCTACTTAGTTTTTGACACATTTTATGTGCTCCTACATTAATGTAAAATAATTTTTTACCTATCTGGCAAATACTAGTAGAGTAATTTGGAAATCTCAGAGTTTTGCAGTGTTTACAAGCTGTGGAAATTCTGTTGTGTAAGTTAAAATGAACATGCACCATGTTTATCATGTGTTTCCTTTTTCTTCTAGTGAGCAGAAGCTCTATATGAATAAATCATGTGTTTTCATATGGGCTGTAAAGCACTTTCAAGCTTAGAGCTAATAGAGCTAATAATTAGTCAGTGTTTTTGAAGCATATGTGTTCAAATATACAGAAGAACTATTCTGCAGTGGCATTTAGTGACACCTTCTAATGGCAGAGTTGTGCCTGAGAATGATTTCTTTCTCAGATGTACCTTGTTATTGACTATTGCTGTCCCAAATCAGCATGGGTTATTAATGTGCTTATGTTACGTAGATGGCAGGAGGAGCAGCAATCTTCCAGGTCCACCGCAGGTAGAATTGTTCCTTTCAATGTGTTGGCTGTACATCTATTTTCAAGTGCTCATATTTTTGCCAGATTTGAATCATTTGAAATGAAATTTTCCATGCCTGGTATCTCAGGCGGCATTGTTCGGAAAAACAAAATGATTCAGCTATTTCGGAGTATGGGTGAGGGTAAACATGTGTTGTTTTGCTCATACTGAAAAACTCTGTTGACCCACCTCTACTTGTCCCATCTCCCCTGTTGTGTTACGCTGTTTTGTTTTGTTTTGTTTTCTTTAATTGCCCTGCATGCTGTTGGTGACCTCCATGTTAATAACGTGGCAGTGTAAACCGGTTTGCAGTCTGACTCAAATACAGGGGCTCCAAAACCAGACTGCGTATTTGGAAGCTAAGCTGGCTGGGGGGAATATAGACAGGCGCAATCAGGCATGGGTAAGTTATCGTTGAGCTTGGAGATGGGTGAGAAAGTACAAGACTGGCTGAGACTTGGGCTGGGAGCCTGAGCCCGAAAGAGTAGAGCGAATGGAGCAAGAACAAGATTGATAAGGGTCTTGGGGAGATTTTTAATCATCAAGGGCAGAAGAGAAAGAAAATCAGATTAGAAGGGAAATTGGGACTGAATTTATAAAAAGGGAGTCTTGCTGGGAGGAAGCCTCGGACTGGGGAGACTGAGCCGGGAGGTCAGGGAGGATGGGGCTGTCACAAGGTGGATGTGCATGCGATGCTCCCAGCCCTGCTAGTGGTCTGTAAAAAATCAATCTTGTTTATTATCCAGCATGTCACTAGAATGGCTTCCCCAAACCCAATTTTGATTTATGTTATTATAATTTTTAATTTCCATCTTTTTGATCAAATTTACAGGCAAAGGACAAGAAGTTATTCTCAGGTATTTTTTTGTCTCTGACCTATTTTTGAAAGGGTGAAACTCTGAGAAAGCTAATTTTAAAACTGAAAATCCCTGTCTGGTACCTCAAAAAGGCATCTTTACAAATATAAAATAACGTTTTCTCTCTTGATGTTAAAATATGTAACTGTTGTGTTAATGGAGCATATGAATTACACAAGGACTTTGTTTTTGCCAAGTATTTATTTTCATCCTAATTTCTTTCCTGAAGCACCTCTGTGAAGAATGCATCATTGAATATTGTGTATTATTGGCAAAAAATATAGCTCTCTTCTCATGCTGCATTCTGCCTTTAGTCAGACTTTCAGCTTTTCCCAGCTTTTGTCCTGATTTGAGTCAAATAATGGGATTTATTCATACTTGCTTTGGTTGTTTTATTTTTTTTTATGTTAGGTCACTGATTGTGTTGATCAGTTACACTGTGTTTTGCAGTACAGAAATAATAGGTAAAGGACAATCTGTCATGGAAGAATGTACACTCTAAGTTTGTACTACGTTGTTGTTTGTCATATTTAGATATTGATAGGAAAAGACTTAAGGTTTTAATAGTGTAAAAACCTCAAAAGTACTAGAATAATAAATTCTGCAGAATGGCTTAAGACTCAGACATAAAGGTATTAGTAAGAATTGCATTTAACATTTTTAAATCTACACAAGTGACTGTACCAGAACAAACTATGGATTTTCCTTTAAAAATAAGAGAGTGTGTGAGTATGTATATATGTAGGCACACTCAACATAATTTCTTAAAAAGACATAATTAAAATTAGGAAAAGAAAAAAAAAAGGAGGGGGTCTCATGGTGATACATTCAGATGCAAACAATGATTAGTTATGATATGTTTTCTCATCACTTACCTTGAAGTGCTATTTATACAGAAGAACACATGTTCTTATTTGAGAAAAAGGCTTTTGGGGAATTTTACACAATGCCTTGGGCATATTTATGCCTTTGTGGTGCTGATATGGTATCTGTTAGGGTATTAGGGGAAATGTTGGCAAATGAAAATATTCCTGAGAATAGTAGGGATACAAGATACTGTTCCAAGTAACACTTTCAACAGGGAAGTGCTTGATGGCAAGTTAGAGGTGACCTCAAGTGTCAGCAGATTTCCCGCTATTGTCAATTTTGAAGTATTGACAAACTGTTAGGCAGATGCTTCTCCTTACTGGCACATGAAGTACAATTACCAAAGGTCAGTATTTGGTTCATTATACAGCTGGTGACAAGAAGATAACAAAGCAGAATGTAATACTCTTGCTGAAAACATGAGACAGGGAAGACTTCTATCTCAACTACGTCTGAAAGTGTTGCAGCTACTTTTGAAAAGTCGGACCTCAGCCTGAGGGGCTTTCACTAATACTCTTGCTTGGCTTGATAAGGGCTGGATATAGTCAGAGACATAGGAACAGAAAAATACATATGGATACAGAATGGGGTTAAAATCCATTCACCTTGACCCAGTGATGGTTTGCGTAGTGCTGGCTGATCACTCCTAACCTTTGTCTTAACCCCTGTCGTTTTCAGAAAAGCAGACAAGTGGAAGTAATACAGTAAAACATAAAGAAATTAAATGATACGATTATCTTTTATTGAGAAAGGCAAAATATTGCCACACTTAGAGATGCTAAAAATACTTACTGCAGAATGTGTCTCTTTTAAAAAAACAGCTGTTGTTGCTGCACAGTTGTTACATGACTGTAAACTTACGGAGGAGTGTCCATGAGCCCATCTTTTGTATTGTGCTCCATGTAGATGATCTGAGACCCTTTTTTCTTCCCCTTTGTGCTTTCTCTCCCAGCTCAGACAGGGGTGTCCAGCTGAAATGCCTCAGGTGTTCTCACATGCAGCAGGATTTCCCTGGGAAAAACAGAGTGTCTCTGAGGTACCTAGGAGCCAATCTGTTTGTTTTTCCACCAAATGGATAAACTTCCAAAAGCTCAGAAGCAACTGAAACTAGGTTATAAAAGGAAACAAATTAAGCAAACTAAATTGTAAGGGTCACTACCAATTCTTGCCTCAAAGTAAGAAAGGCTCGTGTGCAATTCAGACGCGATTAGTTGTCGTGGGTGAAATTGCAAGAGGCAATGGGGATTTGTATAATCTTAATTTAATTACAGGATTTTGATAGCAAGATTGAATATTGCTCCTGTGATTTTATTTATACTGTATCCTAGAAGAGAAGGCAGCAAGGGTAAGTTCTTAAATAGCCTGATCATAACTGAGCAGTCACACATAGCATGTCTTATCCTCATAAAAAGGTCAGCTGTGACAACTGTGCATATTTTTTTCTGTAACTATAAAGAGCATAGTAAATCTTGTCATTGAAAATACTTTATTTCATTGTTTTGTCTATCAGAAGAAATTTTTGTATTTTTATTGGTTTAGAGCAAATTTGGGGTGAGTAAATGTTGTGTCTCTTAAGACATCAAAAAACACCATTAGTCCTAAGATGGGAGCTATGTGGGCAAGATTAATAGAAAATGTCCATTATTTGTATTGCGTTGTTGCCAGGGTTTTACATGTATTGAAATGGAAATGATAGGCACCGTATAAACAGAGAGAGAGTGACAGATATCCAGTATTTTTTTTTCTCAGTGTTCTTGCAGAAAAGTATATTGTATCAGACTCTGCTCCAGATTTAACTGTGGGAGAGATGAGAGATGTTGTTCTTTTAGGAATTCTTGATTCCTGTACCTGTATGTGTGGTATAAGAAGGTTAAACCTTACGAGAAATTTGTTTCACAAACCATAGATAAGCATGCTTGTGGTAATCTGCTACCTTTAAATTTTCCTTCTTATTAAGCTGTGTTATTTTGAGATATTAATACCATTCAGTTTCTCTATAAAATGTAATACCTTATTATATTTTGTATGCCACTGTGGTGTGTATGTAACAGCTTTAGTGACAGTGATTGAATTAGTCAATACTAATGAACCAGAAATATCAGGGAAACTGAAATCCACCTTTTGTGCCGAGGCTGCTTCTGCCAAGATGACCAGGATGCCCAACAGTGTCTTGCTGTTCTCCTGTGTTCCTCTGTCTGCTTGTATCCAAACGGATTGTCACAACTTCAGACTAGATATAAAGAAGAAATTTTTTTACAGTGAGTGTGGTGAAACACTGGCACAGGTTGCCCAGAGAGGTGGTGGATGCCCCATCCCTGGAGACATTCCAGGTCAGGTCGGACAGGGCTCTGAGCAACCTGATCTAGCTGAAGATGTCCCTGCTCATTGCAGGGAGGTTGCACTAGATGACCTTTAAAGGTCTCTTCCAACCCAAACCATTCTATGATTCTATGAACTTACACTTGCATTTCTGGGCAACAATATTTGTATTTTGTGTCCATGCAGTGCCAAGCACAACCTGTGAGTGGGACTCGTGGGCACGTCAGGCCTGCAAATATGGATTAATCATCATAGTTATGATGGTCAGGTGGTGTGGTGGCATGATCTCTTGCTTTTGCATAACTATACAGGCTATTTAGTGTTAATTTCTGGCAATATCTGAGTGAGTTCTTGTTGCTTATAAAAATGGAGGATCTATGCCTCTAGGACAGACTTAGCATCTTCTTGCATTGCCATTTGGAGAGAACATTCGTGACAAGCAGTTGGCATATGCTGCCGTCCCATGTCCGTCTTCATCAGAGTATGTTACTGGCATTGACTTTTACTAGACTGCTGCTTCCAAAGGTTTTATTACAGTTAACCCACAGAGTTTGGAATGAATCCACCAAATGTATTAGGTAAAATAACGATAGTTTTTTATTAACCCAATGCATTTTGTCCTAAAGGCTTTCAAAAAGCATTTTCAGCCATTTGGTTTAGCAGTTTAAGCAACACTGTATTATTAAGTGTTTGCAGACTTGAATCCCATAAACTGTTTTTACTGTGAAATAGTGGGCAGCAGCATTTACTGCCTGCTGTGAGTAGGAAGACATTTTTCTGAAAGTGTTTGGGGAAGAAGCTGCTAATATAGCAGGTTTTGGCTTTTCCATGAGGTAGGACTGCTTTCAGAGGTGAAAGTTTTTACTCTACAGCAGCACAGACCTATCCACACCTGAGCTGAATTTTCTGTATAACCCGACATCGACTGTAATTTCAAGGAAAGCAAAATCTAGCAAATAGCGCACTTTCTCCGTCTTTTTCTAAAAGACTTCAGCTGAAGAAGATTGCATTTCATGGCTTTTTGATTTAGCATATTATTGGGGGGGAGGAAGAAAATTAAGTCAATTTTATTACTGGCTGTGTCTTATCTGATTCATCTGGTGCTGCAACCTGGCTTTATCTGCTTTTAGTAAATACTCCTTTGAAATTGCTGCTCACCCATGTAGCAGTAATAAGGATTATGTAATAACTGGCTTTTGATGGCTCTTTCCAGCTTGAGCTAGATTTTCCCGTGGAATGAGTCTGTAATTGTAAATGTGTGTGTATCGCACTGTTTGCTTTTTCTTTTCCATATTAATTATTAAAGCACAAGCGTAGAAGAATGCATCTTGAGAATGACTTGCTAGGTGGCCTTTTAGCAGAGAAGCCGAGAGAAGATGTAATTTTTTTCCTCTACTTTTAAAATAGATATAAACATTAAATTTCCCAATACATGCAGTGACCATTGAGGAGGCTTAATACAATCTGTACAAAGTAGGGTTCCCTAGGAATCATAGTTATTTCTCATCTAGAGAAAAAGGAAGAAATAAAAGAGTGATGTGAAGCAGCGAAGTTGTGCCTGGGATGAATCTGCCTGCATGTTCCTTTTTTGCTTTCTGACATGTTTTGTGGTAACTTTAATCGACTTGCTGGTGTATTCAGTTCAACACTTTCTGGCAAGCTGGTTCTTGCATAACAACGGATCCTTTTGTCATAGGAGTTAAGTTTGCATTTCAAAGCCGCGAGAGTGAGATGATTTAGAAGTGATTTGCTTGCATGTTGTGAGGAAAGGACTTACATTTTTTATCGTGGTGTCCATGCAGGCTTAGTTTAATCTGAAGGCATTCAGTCATGGCTTATTCATGAATAAGAGTAGTTAAGTTTTAAGAATGCAGTTGTGTGTGTTCATGAAAGGGCAGTGTAAAATAAAATACAGGTTCTAGTTTTTAAATCATTGTAAGGTTACTGGAAAATGAACGAATCTGCCTAAAGGCATTTTAGGTGTCAGTCCAGTATAGAGACCTGCTAAGACAGCACTGCAGGACATAAAGAGACGAAAAGAAGGTCATTCAGTGTGATAGCCTTCTCTTAATTTTGACTTGAATTCACTAAGCTAGTCAGCTCTGGCACTGTTTCATGGCTACTGAGTGTACTTCAGAAGACCCATAGGGGCTGTAAAATCTCTTGCAAGCAAAACCAGCATTTTAGCAATGAAAGTGTGCCAGCACTGTTATGCTTGCAGTGTACTTTTTTGATATCCAGCTAAATACATATTGTGTATTTGGATGCACATTGTTGCATGTTTGCTTATTTTTAAAATATTAATTGCTCAAAAATATTTAGGATAAAATCCTAGTTGCTTTGAAGTGGATAAAATTCTGTTTGATTTCACTGGGGTGGAAGTGTGTTCCTCACACTTAAGGTGATTTCAAAGCTGTGCCACCAAATCTTTTTGTATAATCTACTCTTCTAAATATAATTATTTCTAGTCAACATTTCCTGACATCCCAGCTGAGACATTGACCTTGTCCCACCCATTGTAAGGTACTTTCCACGAGGCTTAGGCTCCAAGGGTGTGAAAAATGCTTCGATCTTAGTGCTGTGTGCAGCAATACTTGAAGTTTAAAAACCTAGTCTTCGATTACTCTTGAAAAATAGCCAGGGTACTAGCGTGAGGTGGTCCTCACCAGGGAAGCCGTTGAGATTTCTTGGAAGGCTTACGTATGGGGCTGCACCCAGCCCGGCGGAGCTGCCTACTTGCTGCGCTCTGGGAAGCACGAAGACTTTGACCTTAATACTACGGTGAAGTGATCGTGGCAAGCCTTTGTTTAAACAGTGCTAAAATGATCAAGGGAATGATGAAGAGCCTCAAAGAAATATTGGCCCTTTCCCATAATTTATATTTTCAGATGCTAAAACTAGTTGTTGAGCAAATGTAAGGTATCTATTTTAAGATACTGCATGTCAATATCTGACTACAGATGGCTCCATGAATCATAGTTGGAAGAAGGAAAATGTTAGACACTAAGATATTGTTGCTAAGAGATTTTTGTACACAGTATGCTAACATGTGCTGGCAAATTTGGGAACAGTAGCAGCAGCATGCTCTTGGAGAAAAAAAAAATCAGTGGTGAAGGAACTGTCTTCAAAGGACTATTTAAAGGATAGTAACATTATTGTGCTTTGTTGTATCAAGAACTGATGAAGATGAAATTGTCTTTCAAGCAGATAACATACAGAAAACATCCAAAAGGTAAAGCTAATCCTGCTGTCCGATGAAATAGAAAGTGGAGACTAGAAAGAAAAAGAAAAAAAAAATACTTTGGGGTTTAAATTAAGCAAGTTTCAAGAAGATTAAAGGTGATGGCTGCTGATATTTTGCCATCTACTGGATGTCAGATACATTAATATACACAGTTAGTTACTTTCCAAATGCATAATATTAAGCTTGTATTACATTATATAATTAAAATTGTTAAGAATTATTTTCTGTCCAGGAAAGAAGCATGTATGAAAATGCTGAGTATGATTTTTTTACTCATATGCTTTCATAACATTACTATAGAGTAATTTAGAAAAATTGCCAGCATTTTATTTTTCTGGTAGAGAATGTGGGTTATTTCTGCACTTAATAGAAATCTTTACTGACTATTATTTAAAGAAAAAAAACTTAAATTTTACTGCTTTTCTTTATTCTATGTATATCTTATTCATCTTATTTCAGTGAGTTTTACTGAAACTTAAAAATGTTGTATCTGAAATAGAGCTTCAAATTGATAAAATTAATTTTATCAATTAATCTTATTTTATCAAATAAAACTTTTCAGTTCTGATAGATTTTCAACAAAAACATTATTATCTTATTTTAGGTACAAAATATTACACAACTATAAACTTTCCAAAATAGTAAATTGCTTCTGACATATTTCTGATTAGATGTATTACATCCCAACTTCAAAACTGATTACTTTTTAATAAAGTTTTGAAGTGTAAATGTAAATGTGTGTCTCCATAATGTAAACATTTGTGTCTTCTTGAGGTCGTGTGTCATGTCATCCATATTATATGTATTCAGGAGCACTGTTAGAAAAAGAGAATGAATTAGTGATATTAAGAGTATATTATTGAAGCATTTGGTTTTATTTTATAATGACATGAACTAAGAAGCTTCTGCTAGTTTTATTTTAAAATGTTGTAGCCTCAAAGTCAAAAATCAACTGTAATCAATACAACTACAAAATGTGGGATGATACTTTGCCTTTGATTTTGGAAAGTAAAATACAGAATTAATGATTATTCAGCATTTCTATTTTAGATTATAAAGTTATTGTAACTGTATAGAATTTTCCAACTGGCTCAGAAAAAACCCCATTTTGTTGTATTTATTGAATTCTTAATGCCTTTTCTAATTGAAAATACCTAAAGTCTATGTTGTGATTTGAGCTCAGAGCAATGCTTGCCAAATTGTCACATTTTGCTAACGTATTGCAAAAGAATGTATTTCCAAAGGAAACCAAGTTCTAGATATGTTCTTTTATCTATTGAATCAATAAACATACCTTCATGTACAAGTTCTCTGAAATTGCTTAAGAAACCAATAGTGTTTGATCAGTACATTTTTCTCCCACACCTATGGAAAAGAAATTTGGAATGCAGATTGCTTCTTGCTTTTCCAAACCGAACTCCATCTGTACTACTGAAGAGAGTTTTAAAATCTACATGCTACTCATGTATGAGAGCAACTAATGCATATCAATTTAAGATTTTTTTTCGAGTCTGTAAAGCTTGCTGCATGATTTTGTGTCACCATTTATTAGGGATGGAACCTCATGGTGCTGGGTGCTGCACGGGCATGCACAGGCATACATGAGAGCAGGGTCTTTGCACTTAACAACCTAAATTTAACTTTCTAAGGTCCTTGTGGATGACTACTGTGTACTTGATGGTATACTGTGACAAACTTCAAAGTGGCTTTAGACTCCAAAAAGCCTTTACCTCTTTGTTTTATTAGGGAGAGCTTTTCTTTCGAGAGGACACAATAGAAATCTGTTGAAGTTGAACTACGTTGCCTTTTCATTGCCCCACAGTAAGCACCATTAGATTTTCATATCCAATTAAAGAGGTGCCTGTCTCCAAAGGTTGTGATTATATTGGAACGGTTTAGAGATTGCCTTGCTGTTGGATTATCACCTCTTGATATTGCAGCTATTGGGTGAATTGTTGATATGATTTTTGTCTGGAAATTTATGCTTATTAAAAATGATAAAATTTCTTATCTTTTTAATATTAAGGAAACAAATCCTAATTATGGCACATGGAAGACCTTTTCTGGTGGTCTTTTCATTAAGGAAGTGATCCCAACCCTTCCTTCTAAATTCACTGGTGTTAATTTCTCATGAGTCTCTGCTGATTGTGAATCCTATTGCATAATGGCTGTGACTCTTTGAATGGTGTTTCTTCATTGTTAAAATAATGTAATCCTCAGTGGTACAATAAATAATTTATGATTTTTTAAGTCTGTGATTTAAGTGGAAGGCAATTTCTGGAGAGTCCTAGGGTTACAGTCTCATTCGCAGGGTTGTATCACCTCTTCCTTCCAGTTCCACCTGAAGATGGGAACGTGTAGGGTAGATGTACCTCAGAGTATCCTGTATGTCCACCTGCGTTTCTGCTGCTTGGCTGAGACTCAGCAAAGTCAAGACTGAAGTCGCATTTTGTCCTGGGATAGAGCTATCTCCCTTAATGTATAGTGCCATACCTGAACTCATTGCAATTTCAAGCTTTCTTGCAAGACCGTTATTTAGTGAGCACTGCTGGGGAGCAGAGACAACGGAAGGGTGAAATGTCAGCCCTGAAGGAAAAAATAATGAAACGTACTTTCATCAGGAAAGTGAAATTCTCTGGAAGAGAAGGGGGACAAAAAGCAGGTGGGGAGCACTGACTGCTTTGTCATGAACTGCTTATTGTGAATTGCAGCTACAACTGTGCAGCCCAAACAGCTTCCTCTGCTCTCCATTTAGGCAGAGCATTTTAAAGCTTTATGTCTCACCTGGTCTAAAATTTCAGCACGTGCAGAAGGAGGTGCAGCAGTCTTGATTGAGAGTGAAACATAAATGAACCGAGAGATGCTCTCCTCACTCCCATGCAGAAAGTTTGTCAAAGTTCCGTGGCTGGATTTAAGAGGAGGCAACTTCAATTTCTGTCTTTTTTGTATTGTTTCCTATTGGGTGGAGGAGTTTGTTCCGAAGACCGATAATGTAATTTAGTTTTGGTTCTTGCCTTTCAGGGACTAACCTATAAAGATCTAAAATTGTATTTGCTAACAGGCTACAAAGATCTTGCTCTAATTTAATATAACCTCTACCTGTGATATATTTCAAGAGTGGAAAAAATCAATTGTGAAAGGTTAGTGACAGGTAAAGTGTGTATATAATTTCAAATTTCCCCAAAGGAACAAAACACTGCGTTAATCACAATTAAAAAAAAATCTAAATACTTGAACGTAAGTAAGTGATATATTGAGAACTGCAGTTATGAGGCTGAAGAGAGAGACGGTGATGAGTGACTGCCGCTACTTGTATCTGGTCCAGAGTCTGAAAACATTATGAAACTCTGTCGCACTGAAACCTGTAACTGGCCATCTGTCAGGTTTCACTGTATAAACAAAGTGGTCATTATTTAAACTCGGTTTCTTTAGGGAACAAGATTCAGGAAAGCTGAACTAACCAGATATGTCAAATGTTTAATTTCTGAATTGACTTCTGAAAGCCAACTTAAAACCTGCCTATATTCAGAGGGAACATTTTTGACTGTAAATATCAGAAAACCAGAGGGTGAGAATATTGCTGTGCCAGGAGAAAGAAATACCCTTCTAAAGGTGCCTCACCAGTTATGTGTGCATCATTCCTTGTCCAGTGCCCTACACTGGACTAGCAATCATGGGGTGCCCCCGTCTCCTGCCTGCTCCCCCCCCAGTCTCTGCATCACAGCTACTTCATTCATTCAAGTTTCTACTTCACTGGGCTGTCACTTAGTTACCATCCATAGCAACTAGCCAAGTGTCAATTAAACTCCTTTTCTTCTTCACTAAATCGGTGGCAGAGCAGCTGGCATTGCCTGGCATGGCAAATAGTAAGGCACTGTAACCAGTTGCATCATTTGAAAGAAACATCTGTCTGTGAGACAGTAAGTGCGACGATGGGGCGACTGTAACAAGCTTTGCTTCTACCAAGGCCGAGAAAATATCCGTATAAACACGCAGCTTCTGGTCACGCTCTGCATTATGTACCCTGACAGTGACAACCAGCGCTCCTCTCTGCTCTGCTGCCGTGCCCAGTGAGTCGTTAAGCCATGGCTTGGTGCTTCGCAGCCCTCTGAGTGTGTCTCAGCTGTGACCTGTTTCAGTGACTCCATTAACTTTTTGTTACGATGACATTATGAAGACAGAGTATCATGGAAATAGGAGGTGATACCGCCAGTCAGGCTGTATGGGTTTACCCTACTTTCTTTTTACTTTGTATGAGTTAACTCCTACTGAGATACATCTTCCGGCTTAGCTTTACTTTCTGCTCACTTCCCTGTTGTAAGCGTATGTACTTATTCAGGCCAGTCATGTATGTTGTCAAATGCAATTTGAAAATAATCAGTTGTCCATGTTAAGATCCTTAGTGGGGTCAGGTAAAGTTGGAGGGGAGGGAGCTGATAAATGATTCACTTTTGTTACTATCATTCATATAAAATTGCCTCTAATGATGATTTAAAAACCCTCAAGAGAGTTTCTGTTCTCTGTATTGTACAGTCAAATATATGGCAGAGATCCCAACCAAATGTCAGCGCAGCAGATAAAGATCCTGGTTTGGGTCTGAAAGTGCTGTACTCAAACTACTTAGTCATGCTTTTCAGCTGGACTTGGATTGACACGATGCTGTGATGCCGCAGGTGCAGTCTTTCTGATTCTGGAGCTGATACAAAGTCAATATGCCCTTTAAAAATAGGGCAAAAAAAATGCAGGTTTTAGTGGAAACTGTACATGAGTGATTTATTTTTTTTTTTTTTTAGAAGATGCGTAAACAGGTTTTATCAGGTTTGCAGAATAACGTGACTAAGGACATGCAGATTTTTGATGTAAGATAAGTGTCTTGTCTGTGGCAAAAGGACAAAATGAAAGGATGTTTGCTGCAGGAATGAAAGAACCTGAATTATAGTAAAACTGCTGTATATGCAGTTTTTAAAAAGCTGCAATTTTTGAAGCTTCAGCATAACAGAGTTTGTAGATAGCCACTAGTTATAAAGTGCTGCCTCTAGCCTTTCGTGGTAATATTTCATGTCTGTAGACATGCATGTGATGCATTTTGATGACTGGGATCCAGTTCCTACTGGAACTGGAAAAAAACTTTCACTGTAGTTTTGCTGGCTGTGCTACTTTTTCACTGCCAAGAAGAGATGTCTTGTGATCGAAAAAAACCCCAAACAAAACCTTCTTTCCTGCCATAAGCTCTCAATTAGAAATGTAGCACTTGACTACAGAACATCCTGAAAAGCAAAATATGGCTATTTAAAAACATGTAAATGATGAAGCGTGTAGAGAATCAAACTCTTATTTTCTGTGAAGATACTACATTAGTATTTTTTGTAAAGTACAAAGAAATTTAGTACAAATACAGAACTTCTGTTAGGTTCTGATTTAGTTTTCATCTTAATCGAGGGGAGACTTTACACCACCTTGATTTGGTTCAAGCCCTGGATCTTGTGAAGACCATTCACTTGTCCTAATGCATTCATGCTTGTGGGTTTATTTGAACACACTATAACTCTGGTTCAAGATACATTTTGATGGAAAAGGGGCTGTGGTTGCTGTGCTTTGCAGTTTGCAACTATAAAAATTGAATGAGTATAATTTTGTATCTTTCTGATTTTTCTCTGATTTCACTTTCTCCCACACTCTTTACCCATCAAACTCAAGTGAATTACATTGACAACATGCCAAGAAATATTTGTACTTTTTAACTTTGTCTTGCTTTCTTTAGATCTTAACATATTATTCCCTCATTTTTGCTGTTAGAATTTTACATACTGTTTTTAGCGAATTGAAGTAAATTAAATTGAGAGAAATGGTACCTTGAGCTTGCTGAATCTAGTGCTTGATTCAGAAGCAAGTACAGGAACAATTCTCTGTCAAGCTGTCTCTTAGCTATCTGGCAATATCTTTTTTCAAGTAATAAAATGTGTTTATCACTTGAACAGCATGTTTATACTTGAGTTTTAAAATCTACTCTGTATCAAAAATTCTTTGATTTGAGTAACATGGCTGCTGTCTAGCAAGCTGCCTGTCACTGGTGAATTCCCTGTTTGA
Source organism: Harpia harpyja (assembly GCF_026419915.1). Lineage (NCBI taxonomy): Eukaryota > Metazoa > Chordata > Aves > Accipitriformes > Accipitridae > Harpia > Harpia harpyja. Next base: position 30,872,531 of record NC_068955.1, on the reverse strand, counting down.
ATTTTACATGCTAATTAGGGGTAATATTGAAAAGAGGGATTATTGCTTGCTTATAATGTAGAGAAAACGCCTGATCTACACACAAATGTTGCTTTTATGAACCTGAACCAAGCCAGGCTGCAGAATGTGAAGTTAAAGGGATAGCATTTGTACAGCTCTGCTGTTACTTTCATAGTGCCGTTTGCCAGGGAGAATCATGAGTTACACTTTAGAGGCTGTACAGGGGAGGCTGGGTGCCAGGTTCTGATTCGTTATCCATGCTGAGAAGCAGTTTCTTTCAGCAGTAGTTCCTGGAATAAAGGTTGTGTTACCAGTGGTTAAAATAGTAATTTTCAGGTGGATAATTTCCTCTGGTGGTGATGAGGTGGCAGCGCACCAATCTACCTCTGTCTCTGACATCCCTGATCTTTGCAGATTTAATGGCATGCAGAAGTCTTAGGTCATATCTGAGAACAAACACTCTTTATGTGTTCAACTGCGGTCTAAAAGCACAAGTGGGATTAAGTTGAACCAGTGTTATTGATTCATAGTAATGCATTTTGTTCCCAAGAATCCATCAACATTTGATGTAACACAACTGAGAAGTGCCCAAAGAAAAACATTTCCTTGCTGTTAATATTGTAATGAGAAAAAATTACATGATTTTCACTAGTAAGTATGGTGATATTATATTCAATTTAATTATTTAAAGGACAAAAATGATTATACTGCACATGCCATGCTTATGGCTGCCTGCTGAGGATTATTTTAAAACACAAGTATATGCATATTGAGTATAACTGCTAGGTGCTATACAAACGTGGAATAAAATTTCTGCCATGAAATAGATACACTTGAAATGAAAAAAACCCTGTAATTACTGTATTTAGCATTTACATTGGACAGAAGTTTTTAATGAAACAAGAACAATTTGCCAAGAAAAAATATGGAACCTGAAGAGCATTAAAAAAAAAATTGGGGGAAAACCTGGATTCAGGGCATAAACTTAATAAATGGTATACTCACTTGTTTCTTTTAAACTTTGCTTAGTAATCTAAAAAAGTTATTCTGATACTGTATTATACTTAAAATATAGTAATTTCTTTAATGTCTTGCTTGTACTTTCCCAGCCAGTAGACTTTACAACCTAAACTAAATCAGTCCGTCTGTCTTTAGACCATCTATTTCTTGCTTAGGACCAAAAGATAAACTGGAGATTACTTCACTGTGTTTGAAACCATTTGTTTAAATCTGGGTCCTTCCACAAGAATTTCCAGGGCTGTGTTCAGAAAGGATTCATGCGTAATGGCTCGAAGCGTAAGGACTAACACAACGGGATTCTCGGGTCTAAAGAAAGGCCGTAAATGAAGTCACCTGGAGAACTGTAGAGGGGAGAAGAGAGCGTGGTAATCTGACTTTCAACAATCCCATCCAGTTTTATTGAGGAGCATTGCAGTGAGTTCTTTTTTCTAAGATGGTGCACCCATGCCTGTAGCAAATAGTCTTCCTAGTACTGCATTTCAATGAGATTTCTTCCAGTGTTGCCGTAGGATATATAAGTCCACTCTAAGCCCACCCTTCATGAGATGTGCTAATGGCAGAAGGAGGCATCGTGTCAATAATCGATGCTGAATGAAAAGTGCAGAAAATATGTGTCATTATTTTATTTTTAGGTGAAATGGATGTAATGGTCATGATTCATGATTTAAGCCTGCCCCAAGTCTGCCATTTAAAGCAGATTTGGAAACTCTTAAATACATAATAGTCAAGATTTTTTGTCTGTAGCTTGTTGCTTGTGTGTAGAGTCTTCATTTTTGAGGATTTCCATATTAGTTTCTTTTGGTTAATAGTAAATAAAATTGTCCATTCGGTTTCCTGTGGTGCGTGTGGAAGTAGGGTCTTATGCTTGTTACGTTAAAAGATACTACTCGCATTAACTGTACTTCGTATACCTCCTAAGACCATTTCAGCACTTTAGTCTTCCTTTGCATCATTCTTCCTCCCTAAGATTTGTGGAGTGGTACAAAAACACAGATAATCTTTCTTGGTCATCAGCTCAGAGGTTTCCCCGAGTTATCAATCATTTCTCGTGACTGACAGTAGCCCTATATCCAGAGGAGTCCTTAAATAAGGTTTTTAAAATATTTTTTTTTGGCCTGCACCCTGTATATGCAGAAGCTTCTGTGAGAAAGGTGAGCCCAGGTTATCTCTTCTACCTACATCAGGAAAGCCACAGTGCCCTTAGAGGAACAGTATCTGTCATAATATAAAGCTGCAAGATGGAGCCAGAAAAGGCAATTGCTTGATATTTAGGGTAAAAATAAGAGAAGAAGAAAAAAGGGAGGAGACAGCAAGGACATAACCAAATCACTTTCCTCATTTCCAGTGGAGATGTTTCTCATTTTAAGTGCATTTAGATGAGAATTCAGAATCGATAGTCACACATCTGTGTTCGACAACCAGGAAATAAATGAAAAAGATAATAATTATTTTAGAACTATATTTATAAAAACACTTTAAATTCTATACATATGCATAAACTTTACCAGTTTCTCTTTTTTAGTCTTTTTTGGTGTCTTAGTGGTACCTGAATAGTTTTAGTTCTTGGTGCTTCTTCCCTGGTTATCCCACGTACATTGCATTGTAGCTCCTGTTTTCATTGTTCAGGTAAGTAGCGAAGCAGGAGCAATTAAAGGAAAATAATATCTTCAATGTGTCTCTCTGAGCCTGCTCCTGTAGCATTCTTCACACATCCGTGTAGCTCCCAGAGCTTTGGGGATGCTGCGTTTAACGTTCACTGCTGGTTTTGACTGGCACAACGTGAAAAGCCACAGCTCTTCTAGCAGTCTCCCGAGATATCCACAATCACAGCGTCCTTAGTAAATGGGGATCTGGGGGACTGGCAGTGCTGCTTACAAATAGATTGAGATATCATTTCTCAACATTGTTTCAGAAATGTATTGCCTATATTAGCTGCAGAATAGAAGTAATAAATGGAAAGAAAATATATTTGTATGATATTTGTCGGTAATGTAACATGCATATTTTCCTGCTTAATAAGTGATGACAATACATTAATTGTAACTATTTTACAATCCTTTAGGTGGCTATAATAGCGGGAAATTTTGAGCTTGCTGAATATATCAAGAATCACAGGGAAGCTGATATTGGTAAGCAAAATATTTACAGACACTGAAAATAAGTTATACATGTTTAAACCAGGATTTTGCAAAGATGTTAAATCTGATTCTGTGTGAGAGATGACTACAGGCTTGAGGACAGTATCATTTCAGGGAGATTTTAAAAGTAACTTTTCCATAAAAAAATGAAGATGGGGAAAAAGCTGAAATGTTTTCAAAATATGCTCTGAAAATGAAAATTTGATAACTAAGGCAAAAGAGTGGTAGATGCTTTATAAGTCTAATTTAGGCAGTTTGTAACAGATTAGATACACATCCACATTCCTGGAAGAGGCAAATTGGCTCTTGCAGGCTGTTTTGGCATCAGCCTAAAGCAGCTCTCAAGTAGGAATAATTGGTCAGAAGAAAAAGATAAAGAAAGATGCTTCTCTGCAATTAAATGAATGTATGGCAGAAACTGTCTATCCATATCCATAAAACCATTCCTCTCACTGAGTTTGGTGTGTGGCACTGGATGAAGGCTAGTGACAGGCATTAAGGGCCCTTGACAAAAAACCTTAAGGCTTTTTAAAGATCTTTTTACGTAGAGAGTTTTGCCATTAAAATAAAAACTAGTTTGATAAAAGTGGTTTCTAATACAGTTTAATAAAAATGAATTAAAATGCTTTAATTCAAGTTAATTAAAGTTCCACAGAAACATCCTGAAGTTGAATGAAGAAAGGCAGTCCTTTTGAAGCAGGAGGGTCTGTATAGTCATCTGCACTGATTTAACTCAGTGATGCAAATCTATGACTTGATAGTATTTAATTTATGTGGAAAACTAGGCCAGCTTACATGAAACTTAAGACTGTGAAAGAATTGCTCTGGATTAAGGCCTCCTTTCCATTTCCCGTCCTGGTTGCCTATGATCTGCAGGAATATGGTTAATTTCTGTGCAGTAATGTGAATTCTCGTAGCACTGTGATACTTTCAACTCTTTGCAGTATGCATTGAGAAAACAGAGGACATGTTGCATAAAAGTTTTGCATAAAAGCCATAACTTCTGCATAAAAGTTTGTAGTGAGTTTGGAAGGTTTTTACCTGAGATAGTGGGATAGTCCCTTTCCATGTAAGAAGTCTTCATCCTTCTGTATTTATAAAAAATCTGATGTAAAAATTAACTAAAAATGAACCAGTTATTCCTCATAGGATGAGTATCTTATTGTTGTTTATATTTACATATGGCTAAGGGTTTTATAAATTTGTGAAGATGTTGAAATGAAAGAAGATGGTTGTTTAGATTCAAATGTTCCCTTTATTTCTGCCTTGTTAGTTCTTGATAATTTGGCTTGCGTGTGGAGTCAGTGCAGAACAAGTACTGCACATAGAATACACAGTATTACATTTTATGTTTCTCTAAATGGATTTTGTTCTCTTAAAAATAGTTGTGTACAATTAAAAAAAAACCCTTGTAAAGGAATGACTTGCTAGTAGTAATTATGCATATGCTTACAGTATGAGTAACTGTAAAGTAGAAGTAACACTTACACTACACTTAGAAACAGTAGCCTCTGAACTGGTTTGCATGAAACCACAGTGATGTTAATGCCATCATTTTTTGGACTGACCAATTCTGCACTACTTTTCCTTTCCCCTGACCAGTGCAGGTTCTAAGTTCTGTCAATGTGTGGGAGAAATTTGAATATAGTTATGAAGTAGATGGATGAGACTCAGTCCAGGAAACAAGTGATAGCCACGTGGCTGGGGCTTTAGGCAGAACTTATTATTGCTGACTGTAAAAACTTTCTGTAGGATTTGGTGATTGCTAGAAAAATGCTTAGAAAATATCTTCTATGGGAAGATTCTCCAAATTTTCCTGATGCCTTCCCTTTTCCACTGAAAAATAGAAATACTGGTGCTTCTACGACTCACTTGCATTTTTTGCAAGATGGTGGTGGATTGCACGTAACTACCTAAATTACTAGATTTGTCTTAAAGAATAAGCATTATGTTATGTTATTTTCTCCTACCTAATTTAATTTAGCCAGACATTTGTCCCTTAAGATTTATTACTTAAAAAAAAAAAAAAAAAAAAGTGAGGTCATCAAAATGTCTATTTCTGGAGTGTCTCCCAGTTTAAAAAAAAAAAAAAATCAAAGGACAATATCTTAAGCAGAAAGCCTGAGAGCTAGTATGAAGATGAATGTGCAGAATAATGTCAGCATTTAAATTTCAACAAGTTGGCTTTTAGTTATCTTAGGTGTCTGGTTACCCGCTATATTCATGTAGTTTTGGATGTATTCCAACATATATCATTTGAGTAATGTACCTTCTTAGAGCCCAGAGGCAACAGAGTGGGAGGGAATAGCAAAGAGCTTGAGAAGTATCCTCATGAAGATAAGAAGGACAGATCATACTATGAAGTCTCTTGAGACACATTTCATCTTTCCTCTCTCAGGAAGTGTATTTTTGGTTAGATACTGAATATTGATATTGAAGCAGTTCATTAAACCTTGTTGTTATTATTTTAGGCTCATTTACTAATTAATAAGTTACAACTGTGGGAAATTCTTTGGAATACGTGCAGCTTCAGGTGGTTGTCTTTTCTATGGACGTTTAAGCTGGTAGATGATGAGCTGTTCAATCATTTAATAGTAAGCTTGTCAATGATATTCATGATTATTCACAATAGCATTCATTGGAAGGAGAGGTTGGTGATGCATTGGGAAAAGCTCCACATTGCGCTTGATTCATTGGAAAAAACCTCCACATAGCTCTTGGAAGATTTCTGACCTGATCTTTTAACATTTAGTGATCTTCATACCCAGTGTCTTCAGCTATAGATACTTTTAAAATGCAAGCCTAATATACAGTTAAGTAATGTAAGTGGCAATAATATTTTTTTCAGAAAGAATCTACCTACTTTCCTGGGTACATCGTCTTAAGGATGGGAAATTTTGAATTGGTGGTAGTGATTGGAGGCTGGACCTAACTTAGTAGGTTGAAGAGCAGGTTTTATCTGGTGACAGAAACAAGTTTTTACATTTCTCAAACTGAAGTATCTGAAATATGAAAAATAATATTTGCTTGAAATCTCTAATCTTACATAGTGAGGAACTACACTATCCATGTCCATCTGTTTTGATATGTGCCAATTAACATTATTCTTAGATAATTTTGTTGTCCCAAACTATTGCAGTAGGAAGTCACTTGTACTTTCAATGCAGAAGGTATTATGTGGGTGTCTTCCAGTTTGTCAGTAGTCACAAAGCTGTTTCAAGTAATGTTGCCAAAACTGCAATTATAAGGATCTAACAGCAGTAATGTAATGCTTATGATTCATGGTCCTGTGCCATGCATTGCGGTGAATGAGCTGCTTTGTTCAGTGGCAGAGATCATAGCTCAACCTTTCTGCGGAAGGAGGGTATCACAACCTGTGGAGTAAAGGGATGAGACTGCAGCGTGCCGACAGCAAAAGCGCTATATCTCAATGCACTGGTCCACAAGAGCTCCACATAAATAAATATATATGCTTAAGTGTTGGCTATGTCACTTATCATCTATGCCACCTTTGCCTGCCAATTATATTTCATTGGCATTTAGAGTAGAATACCATTTTAAGCCGTACGCGAAGTCTGGGATTGTTTAGTTAAGAAGAGGCTGATTTGCATGTCTTAAAGGGAGTCTGTCTTTTTTTTCTTGTGGTTTTTGTTTTCCCCTTGGCCCGGATCTGTGCCAGACTGTAGTGCTAAGACTATCCCTGTTGTTGAAGATGGTGGAGAAGGAGCTCAGGTGGAAAATGACCAGGTTATCCTCTGGCAGTAGAATATTCTAATTTACAGTAGAACCACTAAATCTTTGTTCTACAGATCAAATCCGACAGAGACTGTTCTTCCTTTTTCTTTTTTATTTAATTATAAAACACTTACATTAGACAAATGTGTTGAAATGCTGAAAAACTAGACGTATATAAAATAAGCTTCTTTGCAATAATCATAAGACTTCACACTATTTTGTAAAAAGAAGAAAAATGTACAAATATCTATTTTAGAGGCAAAAAAGGCAAAAATAATGACCCATGGAGTAATGTGACATCTGACTGTAAGAGAGGGGTGTTCTTCTAAGGTGTGTAGTGTCTGGTTATCATCTCACTCAGATCTTGCCAGATAAAAGTGTCTACTTAGGGTCAATGTGAATATACATTTTTAGTCAGAGGGATGAAGTCTGTCTGCTTCCCTTTTATAGAAGCAAAATGGATTAAAGTCTGTATCCAAAAGAGAAGATGCAGGTGCCATTGGCAACCTTATTAATCCAAGGAGTCCCTTCCTAGTCATCTGGAAAAAAGAAAGAGGAGATTTTGCCTGTAAAGTTTCTCAGCTACGTGAAATTGTGCTGTAGAGGCCACCCAGTTGGCTCAGCTGAGTGTGTTTCAAGACAGATAATGTCATTTAGGGTTTCAACACCATTAGGAGGGGTCAGAGCTGGTGGATGTACCCTGAGGCAGCTCTGAACAGCAGCACTTTGGTTGAAGACCACGTACCACAATGGTCCTCCCTCCCTCCCTCCACGTTCTTTCTTCAGCCTGGAGAAAGCCTGGTTTCCCTCACATCCTCATTCTGGATGGGTGCAGCTCTCTGACTCTTGGATAATTTCACAGAGGAAGCTCATGATGAAATGAGGGGCAGTCGGTGGAAGGAGGAGACCTGGTATCCAAACCCACTGACTGCTCTCACGACTCTGATTTACAGCGCTTAAATGTTCAGGCAAGGTTGCACCAAGCAGTTATATTCCTTTTTGGCTGTAAGCCCTTGTGTCTCCCAGCAAACTGGAGTTTTGTAGAACCCGCTTCCGCTTAGCCACGGAATACAAGCATAAAAATCTGTTAGTTATTCCGTCCTATTAAAAAATTTGACCTTTCCTCTGAAAGTTCAAAACTGTGTGGGTTCTCTCACACATGCTCTCCCTTCTTATCAGCAAGTTGCTTCTTCCTTACCGTGCTCCTTTTCCCACCATCAATTGCCAATTAATCTTTCCATCCCAGGTAGTACATTAGGTGTCTGGGCGACCAGTTTGTTGAAACTGTAGCATGAAAAGTATTTAGCACAGATAACTAATTTTTTGACTTGGTGCTGCCATTTTCAGAAACAAACCGAGAAAAAAAGCCTTGCAAATGATTCCTGTGGCTTAGTACAATAAAAGACACCTTGCTGTCATTGGCAGAGAAAGTTCACATAGTCTTATTTCAGACAGGGATGATGCAGTTTTGTAAGACCAAATCAAATGTAAAAGATAAAGGATTCAGAGGAGAGGAAAAAAGGATATTGGTAAAGGATTAAAAACAAGATCCAGATTTCATTGTATTTATTTCTTTTATAGGTTCTAAACATCAGGGAATCCCTTTTGTTTTCTTGACAGATGTTTGAAAGGTGAATGAAAATTGCCATATCATTGAAAAAGTAATCCTATTTGAAACAAATTAAAATAATATTTTTCATAAAGCAAGAAAACCTATTACCATGAGGTACTTAGAAACTTGTTTTACAAGCAGTATGAAATACTTAGCACAGCTTCTCAGATTATTTCAATTCATCATGCCCCCAAATTAGTTTTTTGAGGAATAATAACATCAAAGTAGCTTATTTTAATTATCACTTATTTTGAAAGTCTTTGGAACCCAGAAGTATATTGCAGGTCAGTGACTATTGTTCAATCTTCTCTTCTGCTTTGAGGAAGACATTACATATACTCCTGATGTACAGTACAGCAGTTACACATCATTAAAAAAAAAAAAAGTCCCTTTTTAAACTTCTTTTTTTTAACTAGCTATAGCACATTTATAATTTATTTAACTTTATGCATTCATTTATTGCAAACTAAGAGAAAGTAATGGATTAAAAGATGTGATGAATAGAAAAGTTAATCCCTGATTGTTTTCATCCAGCCTGCAGCTGTCTGTGAGTAAATGAGCACAGCAGATTTAGGAAGCATTTGCTATACAGAATTTACTATGGCTTCTATAGGATGGAGTTACAAAAACCAATCATATATGTAAGAATATTGAAGCTTTCATTAGATACAGATACGCAGATATTAAGTATGTGGCAAGCTGATAATCCTTTGACTTGGATAACCTATTTTTAAATCTCTCTTTTGCCTTGGTTCTTTGTGATGAGATGAATTTTCAGATGGATTAAATGACATGGGTTGTTCTTCTTCAAGTGAACAAGGTTTGTTTTATATTGTACATCTTGTCCTTCAGCAGCTCTGAAGTAGAAGCAATAGGATTCTTTTGTTTTGTTTTTGTTTGCTTTTTGCTTTAGAAAAATGAAACACATTGAGCTGGTGTGTGAGTTTTTGTTAGTTGATTAGCAGACTAACTAATACTTGGATACTGTTGCTAGGCTTCAAGTCAGAGTTCCTGTATTCCTCTATAATTATGCAGAGATATGTGTATGTGATGGTTTGTCTGTGCTTTCACATGGATTTTTATTTTTTTTTTAATTATTGAAAATCTGCTAATATGGTAGGCTTATCCTTTAAAATATACATACTCCACACTGGGCAATTGCTTTTAAATAAAACATTTTTCAAGTATGAGTAAAAGTATTTATTTTTATTGGAATTGTGATTGTAAACATCTTAGGAAACATGCATTTTATTGTAGAATAAGCCGAACAGGTCTTTCAAAACACAAGGATATTAGTTGGTTTGTGGTAAAATTGCTTTTCTAACCCATTTTCTTTAATTAGATCAGAGTGATTGAGGTCAGCACTCTTGGTTTTTCAGCTGCAAGTGTTTCTGTTAAATGCTAGCCGGCCCAATGAATATTCTGTTTGTTTACATATTTATTCTGGTTTGGGAAACCGTTTAGTAATCTTGATTTTCATAAATCAAATGCCTGCAGAATACTTCTCAAGTTAGGGGAAATTGTATTTAGAAAGATAAAAGCAGGAACAAGAAAAGGCATTAAATCAAAAGACTTAAAAATCTACAAAACTGTCAGCAGCATGCAATGACTTGTTCTATTTTTATCGCATGTTACTTAATAGAAGCAAAAGGGACACAAACACGTATTATAGCCCTGTGTATTTGTCATTTGGATGTGAATAACATTAACCTGTTTCATATGCTAGCAGGCATTTTAATGTGGAAAAAGGACAACATTAGCGTAATCAGGATGGCAAAGACACTGAGATCTTCATTGCCCACATTTTAAATGCATATTGTTTGGTAGATTGTCATAATCCTATGTTCCCTTTTGCAGTTTCTTTCAAATACCTCTGCTAAATTAATAATTGTTTCTCATGTCCATAGGAAAAACACCTTTACGTTAATGGCTTTTAATCTGGGTTACAATGAAAACAATATTGATCGGTATGAAATAAATTTGTTGCTATTATTTATCTGTTTTTCTCTGAAGGGTTCAAAGGAATAGAACGTCTTATACTCAGTCTTGCTATGTGGTAGCAAACAAATTGGAAAACTGGGAATTGTGATCTGTTAATGTAATTACATACCGAAATGTAGGACAGAGCCTGAAAAACTTACAGTAGTTTTCTTTTTCCCTTTGATCACAAGTAATTTTTTTCTGTGTGTGTACCCAGTACAAAATTGTGCGGCAACTAGTTTTCCTTCAAAGTTTAAACTTTGTTTTCAGAAGCTGACTGTTCTTGTTGGCCTTTGAACCTTGGTGTATTCTGTGCATGTAACGTGTGATGTAGTGCGTGGTCATTGCCTGTGATTTCTTAGGCTTACTCTAAATTTTGAGCAGGAAAGTAAGGAGAGAACTGATGACATATGGAACTGCTGATATAAGTAGAGTAGATTTCAGAATGGTTTGGCCTGGTTTTGTAAACCAGTCTGTAGTGTGTCCTTGCCACCTGCCAGGTAGGCAACGATTGCCACAGCTACTCCTCTTAGAGTTTATTTTACAGACTGAACAAGGAGAACCCTGTAATTGAGCCGAAAATAAACTACTGGAGGAATCCTAGGCCATCTTCAGTGCCTTTGAGCTAGTTTTGGTCTTGGGCAAGAACTCTGTGGTCTGAGCAGTGGGCGCAGGTCACGCAGGGCTTGCTGGCTTATCCCCATCTTCCTCCTGGAGATGTCTGAGATGTTTGGGAGGGGGGAAATGAAGGGTGGAAATGAAGGGGGAGAATTGGTACATGTTTGGGTCTTGCCCCAATCTTCATGCTCCGACCCAAATAGTTGGAAGTGTTTCTAGGGCCCCCAGCTCCCACTTCCCCCAAATCTGGCTTCTAGCTAGCTCCTCATTTGCTAGCTCCTCATCAGGAGAAATGCTTCTCACCTCCTCTGCTCCTTCAAGGCTGGGACCCTTATATCCAGCGGTTGGGAACTGTGCTTTTGTTTTGGTGATGTTCCTATCATCAGTGTGCTGTTTCATCACAGAGTAGGGTCAGTTACCTTTCCCAGGTCCTTGAAGGATATGCGTGCCTTAAGGCATGGTCCTTTCACTGTATTGGCTTTTCTTGGTTCTGGTTTTTTTTTCAATAGTTTTCACTGGCTTGACACCACTGAGGTAGTAAAATCGGGGGCCATGTACAGAACTAGTGCAAGTTGCTGAATTAAAAAAAAAATAAAGCCGTAAAGCATAATCAGTAGAAAAAAATGATTTGAGTATACCAGGGATAATTGCTCTGACTGGGGACAAAAATGGAATGTATTTTTGTATATCAAACAGGTCATCAAATGAATAAGATTAATTTCTTGCTTTACAAAAAATAATTGAGTGGATTGTACTGTCCTCAAAAATTCTGGTGAAATATATAAAAGGATAATGCCATCGAACTAAATAGGCAGATCAAGGGTCATGTTATGAGCAGACAGCAGTGCAAGTACCCCAGAACTCTCAAAAGCTGAAATTTTGAACTAGTATTTCAGCCAAACTGGAACTTGTGTTAATGATTTTCGGTTACTCTCTGTGAGTGAAATTCCCAGTGTTGTTCAACCTGGTGGCTGGGTCCTTCTAACCCCTGTAGCTCCCCTTGGAGTCGCTGGAAATGGTCAGCAGATGACCCATCCCTCAGGAGTCTGCTTTCCAATTCAGCCTTCCAGACAAGGTGCCTGATCCTGCTCCAGGGTGTCTTTGGGGGACAAGGGCAGGTACTAGAATAAGTTAAGGAGTTGAATTAGGCTGAGGGGTTGTAAAACAGAAAGTAGTACTTTTGAGTTTATATGGGACTTGAAATTTGTTTAGTCATCTCCAATTCAATTTGATAGGTCATAGATCATAAAACTGGAAGAGGTTTATGTGATCATGCTGTCTGAACTTCTCCGTAGTGCAGATTACAGAATTTGTATTAACTAATTCCTCCTTGAACTGGATTATAACTAGAAAAAACATTTTGTCTTGTTAAAGACCTGCAATAATGTAAATAGGATTTGGAAAATTGTATCCTAGTCTTGTCATCTATATTTTTCGATCCATTTGTTAATTGTTCTAGAGTTGATTACCCCTTCATTAAACAGACATGCCTTGTTTCTAATATCAGCTTGTCTGGCTGTAGCAGCTGGACCCTGAGTATAGCTAAGTCTTCTTGACTCTACTGCATCTGTGTCCACATTTCTCTTCTAAAACTACTCCTTCCTTAGTGACAAGGAGCTGATCTCAGCTATTAGAGAGGAAAAACTCTGAGTAGGAGACGTAAAACTTGAATGAAGGTCTAAATTGAATATAAGAAACCACCATGGACTTTGTGAGTTTTATTTCTATTGCTGTTTGACCAGTATTATCTTAAGTGCCTTTCTGCTAACTTTTCTCAGGGTCCACTAAAATCTGTATCCCTAGACTTTCTATAATTGTGCTTTTTTAAGAGGATATGCCCTTTGGAAGTATGTGATCAGTGCATTTCAATCGTGATATATATAGATCTCTATGTAACAAAACAGGAGGGTTTGGATGGCAATACCAATATTAGGATATTAGAGGGCCCACACCCAGGAAGAAAAGGCAGGGAGCCTGCAATGCAGCTGGAAGATACGAGGCAGCCGAACAAGGGATACTACAGAAGAAAAATTGTTTGAAGTGTCTCACAGAGAATTCTAGTATTCCTCAAAAGTTAATGTATTTTCTTTAAATCATTTTTCAACATGAGCCTCAAGAGCTCTCTAAGATTGTATCAAACACTATGTGGGATTTCAAACAGTGAAACAGTGAAGCCAGGTCAAAAATAGACGTAGGACAAATGGAGAAATAGATGTGTGCAGAATCCCATGGATTTCTATTTCTCCCATTTACAATGGTGAGAACACAGGAAAAAGAGATGAAAGAACATTAAATAAATGCTAGAGTTAAAAAAAAAAAAAGGCAAAATAGAGATTGATAAGAATAGTCAGGAATGCTTTCTGAAGAAATTTCCTGTGTTTCCCAAAGTAGAGAGATGGACTGAAAAACCAAAAAAAACCAAAGAACAACAACAACAATAAAAAAGGTGAGGGGAAGAAAAAAAACCCCACCTCTCAGTGTAATGTAGATCTTCATGCTGAGCACTTCATCACACGCCTTTTTATGCACCCAGTAATTTCCTTTATATAATGAGGCTGCCAGTACACTACAAAGTTAAGACTAATGGTACAAGGGTGGATTTGTAACTTCTGAATATGTGGACTTTTATGTGCCACTGTATATCTTAATTGTTGCATTATTGAAAAGAATTAGGTTCAATATAACTCTCATTTGGGGAAAGGACCATCTTCCATGGACTAATTGGATTTGGATGAGGATAGCCTTCCAAATACAGAAGCAACTTGGTTACATCGCCAATCATATAAAACAAGTATTTGTATGGATAAAAAGCTTTGTATGAATATAAAACTAAATATTTGTATGTGCTTAGTGATTGCAAGGATAATATTTTTCTTTTAGATCGGTTCAAATAACCTTTTTAAGTTATTGATAATAATTGTAATTGATGATATACTCCATTTTGAACAGGCTTACTATACTTCAGTGACTCCCTTACTTGGAACTTCTCTTTCTATTATGCTAAATTTATATTTATGCAATCCTTAACAGCTACACATTCTGCTTTTCTTCCAAACTAGATTATTTATCCTAATCAAGTTGATGTTACGTTTTCATTCAATATACAATTGTTTGGCAATTTACTTTAAGAACTGAGACTTCACTGAAGAAATTTGTTTTGAGTATTTTATGAATAATCTGATTTTCATAAAAAGGTATTAATGTCAGAATTTTAGTGAAAATTGATCTTGTAATATACAGTCTCTTTAAAAGGAAATAGCATCCTCATAGAAGACCATTTGTTGTCAAATTATAGATGAGGCTTGATAAAGGGGTAGGCTTTGAAGCATACTGCTTTGTAATGAGTGTAATATTTCACACTGTATTTCACACTGTTCACAATATTTCACGCTGTTGCTGTTACTCCATTTATATCTCAGTCTCCTGGGCTATGTCTGAGTTGACAGTCTTTCCCTTGGAGTTCACAATAAGCTGTATCTTTTTGCAGTCAAGGTTTTTTCACACTGTGGAAGATATCTTCAGAGTAAACACTTTCTGAGTATTTAGATCAGATCTCCTTAGGATCTTGGACAAGGTTCCCAGGGAGTCCAGGGCCGTTGAAACTATGTGAACCTTTTCTGCCATTCCCTCTCTATTTTAATGAGCTGCTGTTTGGAGATATGTGTTTTTTCTCTTTTGTTTCATTGCCAGATGTCCACTCCATTGACAAAAAAATGTTTTAGATTATTTTTCTGTATTTTCCGGTTCTAAGGGCAGCTGAATCAGAAAGATGTCTTGTTTACTCGTTTCCATGGTTCTCTCCAGTCGTAAGTGGTGGCCCTAAAGGGTGCTCATGTTGTTTGTTACAGTAACTGGTTTTTAAGGATATCAGAGAAATAATTACTTTGGCGTTATCTGGCTTTGCGTGTTTTCAGGAACAGTTGAAAATGTAAATTATTTCTAAACATAGTAATATAAGACAGAATTTATGGATGGCACATGTTGTTAAGGGATGACATTTTAAATTTCTTCAATTTCCAAGTTAACCAGTCAGACAAAGTTTTATTTGCTAGCCTATCGAAACCTATTTTTCTATTTGGGTGTAACTATCGCTATAAATACAAATAAGCTGGTTATGGAATGAGCTTATTGTTTTGCACCACTTTCTCTGGAGCATCTCTCTCTACTCATTCCCTGATATATGGACGGACATCTTCCATCTGGACAGTGGCAAGTACCAGACTGGGCCGTGCACTCCAGTCTCTTACATCTGCCCAGGGCAGTGTAGTTTCCATGCCCTGCATAGCCTGGGAATCCTACTGGTGTGCAACAAGATTGTTTTCTCAGTGAATCTCTGTTCCGTTTTGATTTTTTCTTTTTCCTTCTCCTTTCCATGTGTGTCTTGATAATTTCATATGCAGGTTTTGAAGTCAAAAGACTTATTTTCTGCTCCATTTTCTAGGTAATGTTGCTGAAATAATTGTTCAGAATTTTTCATAAAAGACAGAATTACGGTACCATCTTGATTCAGAAGAGGTTGCAGAGTAAATGTTATCCAGCAGAGTGGCTATAATTGGGTGAAATCCATGCTGAATGAAAACAACAAAAGATTTATTGAATTGAAGAGGCAGGAAGATTTACAGCATTATGATTGTATTATTTGTATGTGCGTAGGAGTATCTCTGGTTTTCTGTTAATTATATATTTCTACTAATTCCAGGAGACTAGGACTTCAGTACCCTAGTAAAGATACCATCTTAAAACTATCATCCTAGCTGTTTGGCTTTCAGAAATAAGGAAACTATGAAAGTAAAATACCCAGATTTCATTTCTCCTCCTGAAGTATTCTCTTATGAGAAAAAAACATTACTTGATAAATTTCCATTCTCTATATGTAATCTTTTGTATTATAGCATTTCCTACTTGGGAAACTGCCTCTGACATCTCTTTGGAACATCTGAGATAGCAAAATTTCTGTGATGTGTTTTCAGTTTTAAGTGCACCTTATCAAATCTATAATGTAACACCAAATTATTTATTTATCCTGAAGAAATTATTTGTTGCTCCTGAAGAAAGTCTTCCAAGTGCAGACTGTCAGCTTGCTGGTTTGTCCTTTGAGTCTCTTTCCTTTTTTTTTGGATCTAACACCCAGCCACTAGTACTTCTAGCATTTCTGGGATTGCAGGCACCAAGGTACATGTGTATTTTAACCTCCGGGATTTTAGCAGACTAAAATGAAAGTTTTCATGTGTGTTACTTCTCCTCTTCCTGCATGTCCCACCTATGTGAGTGGTCGTGCAGAGATGAGAGTCCCCATAGCCCCCATCCCACAGAGACATGCTGTATCTCGTCCTGTACAGCCTGATCCCGGCTCACTGTCTTTGCCTTCAAAAGGAAACACAACCCCTCCTGCTTGTCCACGTAGCACTGGTCCAGATGTCTGGGGTCATGGCTTGCAAGAACTCAAAAGAAGCCGTGAGTCCACAGAAATTTTTGTGTTAGTTTATCTTTACCCTTCTTTCGAGGGCTAAGCTTTTTATTTTGGGTCAGAGCATGGCTTATCTTGCCGGCTTCATTAACACTTTTGAGAATGCCAGGTGCTAAAGAGTTCTATTTTTGCTGCGCAGATCAAGTGTGTCTAGTTTCTCGTGGCCTATTTTTACATATTTCTTCATTCTATGACTAGGAAAAGCTGTGAAGGGAACAAAGAGATTGCGAATAGCCAGAGAAAACTGCTATGATATTATTACAGGAAAATAAAGGGGAGGATATATCTGTGAGATTCCATTTCTGAGAGGGCATGGAATTAGAATTAAAGGCAGGAAATGATGCATATAAAAACAAATAAAATAAAAAGTGGAACAGTACATTTTGTTAGCTATATTTCCTCAGTCAATTGTCTATTTCCAGATAATTCTATGAAAAATGCTTTTAGGTCCTTGAATGAAGGATTCTCAAGTACCAGTGGCTCAGAATTTTTCTCCCTTCTCCACAGGTATTCCAGGGCATTCTTATTTAGCATTCAGAACTAAGCAGTTACCTGCAGAAAGCAAGGAGATGTTGAGGAACCTGATGGCTCCCCAGAGGAGGAGACGTACATTCTGCTGAGGGGCTGTGCTTAAACCCAGTGGTCCCTTGTCTTAAAAATGGACAACTAACTAGGCTGTAGCGAACTGGGAGGGAGAAAAGGAGATGCCCTGTTCCTTTGTGCAGGAGCCACTAGCCAGCACAGGGACTCTGACGCTGACCTGGCCGTAAAGGGCAAGGACTGGGATCTTGCTCTGCGGTAGTTGATGTACAGTTGATATTCATGGGATAGAAACCCAGAAAAATAGCAGAGAACCACTTATGATGACTTGGAGTGTAGCAGTAGGGCAAGAAAAGCTTCCTAAGACTAAGCTAACCAAACTGTTTCAGTCCTCCCTGTAGATCCTTTGGACTTTTGGACACTCTTCTTGTCCCCTCAACTCTCTCTGGTTGATCCATATGCAATACTGTGGTTAAGTACCAGGAACTGAGTGTGTAAGACAGTGCTCTCTATGCATCTTGGTGTTGTGTTTGCACTTTTCCACAGCACCGTGACTCCAGGTATATCTATGTCTTTTGAAGGCAATCCTGGAAGTTTTCTGCATGTGCTCAGAGGCAGCAACTGGGAGACCACAAACTGAAAGGCGTAGAGCTAAGCTTTGTTTTGAACTGTGTTTAACATCAGAAAGCCTCCAAGCAAGGGGGTGGTCAGTATAGCTTGGTGCTGTACTGACATATTTATACAGCATCAGCCTGGCTTGAGGAATGGTTAGAATGAGCTCATTTGTCTGCCCCAGCAATACACAATCAGTTTGTGATCTGCTGTAGTGTCCAGAGCCTTTTCTTCAGCACCGCTACCAAGTACGCATATCCTTATTGGATTTGTCTAACTACTAATTCCACTCCAAATAAGGATTTTATAATTTTTTCAGCCAATTGCATCTTGCCTGTTTCAGATCACTTTTCTATATAATCATGATTGCTTTCCTGTTTCTCTCCTTCGTTGTCACCTTTCCTCATTTTTCTTTTGCTTTTGTCAGTGCCAGCTTTTCTGTTCTGTATTGTACCTCTGTGCTCTCCCAGTTCTTTCCCTTGGTTATTCAACTTCTATTCCCTTGTAAGATACAACCCTTTCCTGTGTCTGAGGACGTTGCTAAGATTTCTGCATGTTGACTTTTCCTTTCCCTGGGCAATTTCCTATGAAACTGTAAGATTATTGGGCAGATCTGGCCTTGGTTTATGATAGCATTGGGCTGCTAGCAATGGATTAATTGTTTAACCTGCATGCAAGAAAAGATTACGTTAGGACAAATAAGTAATTACAAGCACTTGTAAAATACGTTGTTGGTCTTAGTTTGGACCTGTGAACTTCCATGTTTTACAAGTTCTGCAACATTTGGGTTGGAGTTTAGGAATTAAAAATAGCTAAAAGCAATCCCAAGAGTCTGCTGACTTTCTTCCTCTCTAATCTGTTGTCGTGGTTTAACCCCAGCCGGTAACTCAGCCCCACACAGCCGCTCGATCATTCCCCACCAGTGGGATGGGGAAGAGAATCAGAAGGGCAAAAGTGAGAAAACTTGTGGGTTGAGATAAAGACGGTTTAATAGGGAAAGCAAAAGCCGCACACGCAAGCAAAACAAGGAATTCATTCCCCACTTCCCGTGGGCAGGCAGGTGTTCAGCCATCTCCAGGAAAGCCGGGCTCCATCACGCGTAACGGTCACTTGGGAAGACAAACGTCGTCACTCCGAACGTCCCCCCAGTTTATATACTGGGCATGACGTCACATGGTATGGAATACCCCTTTGGCCAGTTTGGGTCAGCTGTCCTGGCTGTGTCCCCTCCCAACTTCTTGTGCCCCTCCAGCCTTCTTGCTGGCTGGGCATGAGAAGCTGAAAAATCCTTGACTTGGTATAAACACTACTTAGCAACAACTGAAAACATCAGTGTGTCATCAACATTCTTCTCATACTTCTCATACTATACCAGCTACTAGAATCTATCCCAGCCAAAACCAGGACATCTGTACTTAGGACAGAGTATTTTTTTTCTTTTGACCCATTAGCATAACAATGTTTATTCAGACATCTTCATAAGCAGCAGATGCACATTCTTACGTGTGAAGTTAACCAAGAGAGACAAAAAATGTAAGAACTAATCTGACATTGTTTATTTCAACCAAATGAAAGCAAACTTACATTAGCTAGATTCCTAATATAGAAAATGCTTTGGATTTTTAACACAGGACTGTGTTTTCCTCCTTGTGGTAAATAATGCAGTCATCTTCTTGGTTTGGTTTTTTTTTTTTTTCATCGCTAGCTTGGTTGTGCATAGTGGGAGAACGTAAGTTTTCTGATGATGCTTGGATGAAGAGGGGTTTCCCTTTCATCACCTTTGCTGACAAAAGCTAAAGCTTGGAGCCAGTCTACCTCCAAAGGTGGTAGAGCTTTCTCTCCACATGCCTGCACTGAAGGATATTTTGGGGTTTTTTTTTTTAAGTAAGAGAAGATCTAGTTGAGTCAAAATCCCTGTGGGTTAACAGTGCTTCTCATCCTTCTGTGGAGTACAGGTCTACATCTTAGAAAGTCCATTTCAGAAGTTATTTACTGGCAGAAATTTTATGCAATTAAGCATATTTTTTGGCATATCCAGAGATTTGGAGGGAGTAGTACTGACTAAGAACTTTTTGGTCATATGGTGGACTTAAATATATGACATTCCCAAACAGAATTCGGCATTTGTTCATTGATGTACTTTCATTTTCTTATTTCTAAAAAAAAACCAATTATGGAATTATCCAAAAGATAGTTTAGGGTTCCCCCTTTTTGAAGGACATGCCTCTTTGCTGCAAATAATTGGAAGTTAAAAGAATGGAGCGCCTGTTATTAAGTCTGGGGTGTTGCCAGTGGCTCAGAGAACAGGGTCCCTGCGCGGGGTGATGCTCTGGTCCCCATGGTGACGGCACTTTTTTCCGAACACTGTGGCACAGCATCCCGCGGGCTGGAAATGACCACCGCGCCTGCGGTAGGTACCCAGGAATTACCGTGCCCTGCGTACTTTCCTCTTTGCAAAACAGTTAGTGCTTCTGTTTTCCACCCGTGGCTACGTCTAAATAATCAGTTGTAGTTTATTCTGTACCAGCTGATGAGGGAAATAGTTCAATTGATGAGGGAAGTTTTTCTGGTGTCTAAATCTGTTATGCAAGTGACAAATCATGTTCTGCATTAAAGAAGTGTAAATCTGGATAAAATCCACATAAATTATTACGGATTTAGGCTAGTGCCTTATCTTAGGGTGTGTTTGGGTTTCCTCTTGGAGAAGAAAAAAAGACAAAATCTATTAAGTCTTTTTCTGGCAGCTGGTGGACTGTCCCCTATGCAATCTGAAAAATATCTATACAGATTAAAAACATCTGCTTCTCTTCTGATTTGCATCTTCTGTCTAACTGAAAAAATGGAGTAAGTTGGGTGTAAAGAGTTGTTTAAAACCAAAAATTCCCTATTTAGTTATATTTAGTATTTGTAACGGCATGTTCTTGACATATGATGACAAAACTGTAATGTATTTCTGATAACCAAATGTTTGTACTGATCCAGTACTATATGCAAATTAAAATCTAAAATTATTTGATTAATACTGGGTTCACGTACGGTAGCAGTTCTGCTGGTTTCTGAAACAGTAAGTTACAATGACATAAGCTTTGTATCTAGCTTTTATAGATTACACCAGCATATGGCTTAGACACTTTGTTACCATCCCTAACACAACAGGCTCTAATTTTAGAATGTCCTTTACTGGTTGCAGCTAAATTGTTTGTGTCATAGACTTCTTTTTTTTTGAGAAAAATAAAGGGGTTTTTTTGTTTGCAGTGTTTTAATAATCGTGCTCAAGTCCATTAAGCTTTGTGGAAACTAGAAAGAAATAGGAAAACAATGAGTCATTAAAATACATGTTGTGGAGGATTAAATTCTCTATTCTAGCTGAATTGCTTCCAGGCAATAAGGAAAAGTCAGCCAAGTATCATATCAAGTTAAAGAAGTCTCAGAATTTTGGCAAGGTTTTCTGTTTTTTTTTTTCTTCGTAAATACTCCTAAAATTTGACTTTGGGAATACCAGTCTTCTCTGCTACATGAGGGGTGTCTGTAAGGGATTGGGTAAGCAGGGCATGATGATATTGGATGGCACTGGTGTAGTACCGAGTCATTTGTGAACATCAGTGAACATCAGTGATAAAATAAGGTATGTTTCTTAAGTCTTATGTGAGTCCTTGTCACACAAGATCTGCATTTTACTAAGTTGTTACAGTGAGCAGAGCTATTTAAAGAGGTGAAATGTTCAAGTCCAGAATTTGTTTCATGGGATGTCAGGCTAGTACGCAGATGGAGATCTCATTAGAGACCATTATCGAATAAAGAGCAGTCTATGCCTTACCTTCCTTATACAGATCTGTACATGTAGAATTACAGGAGATGGGTTTTAGTCATGACAGTTCACATATATACTCTGACCATTTTTGTTTCATGATAGAGCCATTACATTTATATTAATCTCATAAAAGCTACAGGGTGTCCTTTTTCAAATAGCTTTCATATTTCTGTGTTAAATAGCATATTATAGGTTGCTTACTTCTGGTACAGCAAGATGTGAATAGATGTGTTTAAAATGATAAAATCCAGATTAGTAGTTAAACTTGTTTTATCATTAGATAAAGAATATTTTCTGCAAGGCTGAGCATCTTTTAATTGCATATAACTGAACACACACAGTCAAGATTTACACATGTATAAAATAAAGCCATTAGGGCCTACCTGTTTGGTTTTTTTTCCTGCAGACATGTGGAAAAATCAGTGCAATTAGCACTGACCCCAGAGAAGCTTGAAATCAAAATTAGATCTCTATGTTTAATGATACTCAAGATTTTCTCTTTTAACACATACGGATTTTGGATAAGGTCAGTATAGTTTATATGTGAAGAGAGATGCCAGTTCTGAAGTATTTGGCAAAATATTTGGGTACATCTTTCATCTCCTTTTTCTAGAATGCAACTGCTTTGTATCTTGGATCAGCAATAGAAGCATAGGAGATCTCAATTATTCAACCTAAATGAATAATTGGTTTAATTAAGGATCTTGAGTATGTGTGTATGATGTGTAAGTGATATAAGATAATTTTTTGTAAAGGATTTTTTAAAATTTCAGTTGATCTTAAATTCAGGGGTTATTTTTGGCAAAGAAATGCCTCCAAACAGTCTATGGAAAATTTAATATAGCTTTATAGTGAAAGGATTGTGTTTGAAGTACCTAGGATTCTGAGAATCGGAGGTTAACATTCCTTCAGGATGGGTTTGTGCTTCGTCTTCCTAGGGGAAAGTATAGGTCTGTCTGTAGAAATCTTCAAGAAGGCACTGCGAAAGTAGAGTTTTGGTCTGGATTATAGGAACATTAAAAATGTCTTGGTAATTTCCATAAAGTGAGAGCCTAACCCTATTCTCTCTGACTTGGGGTCCTGTTTCCCTTGACATAAGTGGTGTGTTGTCACTACACAACCACTACAATACAGTGTAGTTGTCACACTCCAGTTGTTACTCCAGCAGATCTAAAAGAGTAAATTTAACTGAAAATCGGTGAAGGGAAATACAATTCAACTAGAGGAAAATGAGCTGCCAGTATAGTGTTTTATGTCAGTAGTGTTTCAAATCATTTAAAACGTGTGTGAATATCCAAAGATATTAGCCAAATTCTTACTGAAACAATATTTCATCTTGAATTCTAGGTGGAGGTGGTTATTGGTCTGATTTTTATCCTTTGTCAACAGCATATTTTTCTTATTGTACCTGGAATATCTGACATTTAGGATTTTTTTTTTTGTCTTAGGCTTTCTGACAGTCAGATATATATCTGAAAAGACTGCAAAAATATAGGACCTTAATGGAATTTTTTTGCCACCTAGAGTGAGGCATATTTGATTTTTTTCTCCCGTATTTTGCACTTTCTAATTTTACAGTTATGACAGAAATGTTTGTAATTTGTCATTCTGTAATTTCATGAGATCAGGTCTAGGGTTGCCAACAGAATTTTTGGGTTCAACCAATTGTTGAAATAAATAACTGGTTGATTAAATCTAGCTTTTTTTTTTCCTTGCAAATGTCTTGTCTGAAAAATAAACATCAGTTTCCGTTGATTTGAAAACTATTTTGCTGTGTACAATATGTGGGGAAAAACTGCACTGCCTAAACACAAACAGTATAATGATTGTCCCTAAAACCAGAAGAGTTAAAGCTATTAAATTCTGATAAAGAACATTAATGCATGGAGTTTACAGCTGCCTGAGTATGCATCAATGATAATAAATCCAGATGCATGGAAATACTTCATAATATAAGGTTTATGTAGCTTTCATGGAAAATTTGTCCAGGGTAATTTGTATAAACTTGCAAAAATTATGCGTGCTGCTACTGTTTACATTAGCTTTTAAGTAATGGTGTATAACTTCTTAACGGCTAACTGGGCTTTTAGTTTCTCACTGTGATTTAAAAATTAATTTATTGTTTCTGATCTTAATGTTTACTGTGTATATTCCTAAAGATAATAAAATAATTGTTATAAATCGTGGTCTAAGGTAATTCCCATTGAATTGTATTATTGAAGATGAAGGTGGTGACAGCAATAACTTCTACCCTCACTGGAAATATTTTTTACATAACATAAATTTGTTTTTATGCTTGACTGTTGTATGTCTGAAGTTTCATAGTCAGATAAAGAATGAATGTAATTGTAGTCAGTGCTACAGTAAACACAGGCTTTTAATAATTTTTTTAAAAGTCAGATTTTCTCAGGTACGTGCCAAAGGACCCACCTTTAATGACAGGGAGTGAGCATCTAGAATACAAATAAAGCAAGTTCCTTTTCAAAGCACGGGCACAGGTCAGTGTTTTTGCCATCACTGGAGAAACAGGGCAATTTGCAGGTGAAGTTGCACCAAACGCCTGCAGCCGCCGGGACTGAGGTTGTAATGGTTTGTGTGGCTCCTGCAGGAGACTCCTGGCTTGCTGTGCGGAGGAGTGTCAGGACTTATGAATGATCCTCATTCTTAACTGCTTTCCCTTGATTTGCATTTGATTCTGAGCTGCTTAACCACTGGTAGATTATTTCAATTTTCCTGGTGAATAATGCATGAGGGTATATAAGTGGATGTTCCTTGGCTGAGTGGGCTGCAGATGAAAAGTGTCAGCTCCTTTGCAGCATTAATGTGCATTTTTTTTCTCAGGTTAAAGCTGTAGAGAACCTAGATATGCTTTTTTTGGATAACTCCTACAAATGCCAAAATATTGGCAATGTTTGCTTTTTCTCTTCTTTTCCGTTTGAATACCTGTTATTACAACGAAAAAGTCAGTTGCCAATTTTCCATTACAAGCTTATTTTCCTTAGGACTCCCTTCAAGATTTCAATGTTACATTGTTGTACCTGCTGCTTAAGCTTCCTGAAAACTATCAGGAGCAGAGGTTTTTTTGTTGTTTTTCTGCCACTAATGTTAATTTGTTTTACCAGCTCAGAACACTGATTCCTTTTTGCACCTCCTCTTCACTCTTGAGTGTGTCCCAAAGGGATAATTGGAGTATCCTTTCCTGCACAAGCAACCTTGAGGCATAGATACATGCAATTTTTGTGTATAATATGTGCAATGTTTCATATAGGTAGATCTAAACACATTGAATGCTGTAATAATTGAAGCAATGCTTAAACCCACCCATGATCCACTTAGTAGGAAAACCTCTTCAAATTTTTCCCTTATGAATTTACTAAGGGGCATTTGAGCATCTTAATGTACACTTGCTTCAGTCCCTGGGGTAGGCATATCTCTTCTCCTTTTTCAGCTTATTAGAAAATATCCTTTTATATTCCAGAATGCTAGATGATTAAAGCACAACCATTGTTCTTGTTTGCTTGTGGTTAGGCTTATAATTATCTATTCAAGATCGTAATTTGATTCCTAAAATATCAAAACTCTGAAACTTATGTCATGAGCCATTCTAAACAAAATATTTAATTGCAGTGCTCAAATGTGAAATGTGAAAACTTCCAGGATGTATCTGACATATATCAAATACTTTGGAAAATGATGTTTGATATGAGAGTCCTGTGGGAGTGTGGATAGAAAGAATTTCCTAAAATACGGAATCATGCTACTGAACAAAACAGTCATAAAATACAGCTCTTCCAAACTCCCCAAATGTAACAATATCCTGTGAATGTACAGACATCCAGACGTGAACTATAGATAAGTATATTGTAAAATAATGCTTTTAAACTAAACTTAGTCTGACATAAGATAAAAGATTGAAAGCATTTGAAATTGTAGAGGTTGTATAGTAAATGAGGCATAGATTTGTGCAAATGTTTAAAAAGCAGCTATAGTTTAATAGCTATGATAACAGAATTCCATAAATACTCAAAAACAGTCCTGTGACTATTTTGTGGACTTTTTATAGTATTTGATGTAGAGATGCTGAAAATCTGGCAGAAATGCACATTCTTAGAAGGGTTGGTTTTTACTAGTATCAGGTTGTACAATATGAATTCTCAAAATATAACCAAAGAATAATAGAGAGGAAAAAGAGAAAAAGTGTTTTGAGATGATGCGATTTAAATTTGAAATAATTACCAAACATGCTCTGAAAGCCATTTTCCAGAAAGATAAGTGATCTTTTTGTGATGGTGATGCTACGATTCCAGTGCTACCAAGGCAGGGAGGGGGGGGTGTTGTTGGTGTCTTGTCCACCACTACAGAAACTGGTCCCTGACTTTCACATGTGCCATTCAGAACACTGCAGTTAAAGCAGTCTTTCTCATTGTTCCAGTTGTATCACAAAGATATTCCAGTCTTCCAAACCCTGTGTCACCTTCCTCTGCCATCCTTAATCATGTTTAACATTCTTCAGTACCTTCCATTACCTTTATCATTATCTCATTTTCATTTCCTCATTTCCTGTGCAAAGTAGCAGGGACAGCAGAATAGGAGAAACTAAGAGAAACTAGAGTTTGCTGCTTCATCTCCTCTAAATGTTTATTTTGTCCACTTTTCCGTTTTCAAATCATGCCATCAGAGGAGCTTCGCTTACATAAACTTTTGCTTTCAAATTTTCCCCTTAAAATCAAATTCTGACACCTAACTTCTTTTTGATGTTGCCTTCGTTCCTTGCCCTTCTTAAAGGTTCCTGCTTCCCATATCCAAGTAGAAGTCCCTGGAATCTGTTGCTGTCAGGTAAGGGTTAATCCATGGTAATTTTTCTGTTTGGGGTCAATAGTAGAAAGGTCTGATTTTGGTGCTTTTATTCCTGATGAAGGAAAATTAATGAAACACAAAGGTAATTTAAGAGCATAGCTTTCCCCTAAGGAAAGGCTTCACAGACCCATATTCTGCTGTTTTGGGCTTCTTTAAGTTGGTGGTAGATAAAGAGGGTCTCTATTAAAGATTTTGGGCTCCAAATGACTCTGAACTCCCCATTTGGCCCTCAGAACATTGAAAAGATGGATGGAAATAGAGAAAGTGTTTTTAGTGTAAGATGCTATTCATTGTGACTAATAGAATAATGTCTTCTTAATATGTTTTATACTGTGTCCCTATGTATGAAATCATATATCTAAAGTAGTGTTTAAATGCTGTATTTTCCCAGTCAGTATGTCAAACAGAATGCTAGGGGCCTGTATTTTCTTAAGATGTTTGAGTTGCCATGGAAAGGGACTGCATTTAAACTGTATTCATGGAATCCTGGAACAGTTTTGGTTGGAAGGAACCTTAAAGATCATCTGGTTCCAAACCCCTGCCATGGGCAGGGACACCTTCCATCACACCAGGTTGCTCCAAGCCCCATCCAACCTGCCCTTGAACACTGCCAGGGATGGGGCATCCCCAACCTCTGTGGGCAACCTGTGCCAGGGCCTCACCACTCTCACAGCGAAGAACTTCTTCCTCACATCTCATCGAAATCTACCCTCTTTCAGTTTCAAGCCATTACCCCTTGTCCTATCGGTAAATACCCTTGCAAAAAGTCCCTCTCCAGCTTTCCCACAGGTCCCCTTTAGGTGAACTGTCTCGGCACTTCCCAACTCCATGTCCCAGGGAGGCAGAGGGATGCACCAGTCCCTTTCTCCCCTTTGCTCCTCTGCTGGGTTTCCCGTGGCTGGGAAGCTTGGCTGCACGAGCCAGGAAGGAACTGCAGTGTCCTCAGGTGTATCCCAGTCGGAGCATCGCAGCTGGAGCTGTTGGGGAAGGAGACCTGCGGGATGCACCGTAGAGGACACCTAGAGCTAGGCTAAATCTTTCAAGAGTCCGATGTACTCTAATGGCAACAAAGGGATTTAATGGGCCAGTGGAAACATCACCAAGCAGCCCTGCAGAACTTAATTTCTTCTGCCTTTGTTCGCAGGAGAGAGAGTACCATAATGAACAGAGACAGTGGTTAACAGCAAGGCAGACAAAGCACAGCCTTTGCGTGGAGGTGCTATCGACAGTAATTTTTACATCACTTATACGTTGTACCACAGAAATGTTGTGCCTGATTAACAAAGCCTAAGTCATTCTGGAACTGGTGTAAAAGGCTTTACTTAATTTTGGGCAACCTTCTATGTGAAGACCAGTGAAAACTTCTTTATCAAATTTAAACAATTGTAAATGTGGAAAAATATTTAGAATAACAAATTTATTTTAAGAGTGGTCTTACTGTAAGGAGTACTGGATATTTATATTGTCAAGGAAAAAATAATGCAGTTCTGCACCTCACCTCACAGTTTTCTTGTGGATGACTTTTCAGCAAAGTCATGGGAAAGCCAGTAAATGTGCGGCAGAAAAAGACAACGTTGGTTAGAAAGCTTCTGCATAAAAAATAAATGTTTTATGGTACAGACCAAATTAGCAATTTAAAAATGTAAGCTGTCAGAACAATAGATCAAAAGAGACACTAATATGCATTAAGGTTTTTTTTGAACTATATAACTACAGATTAAGATGTACATGGCAATAAATGGGGTAGTCCCCCATGAATAGTTCTCAGTGCACCTGTCTTCCAT
Organism: Harpia harpyja; assembly: GCF_026419915.1. NCBI lineage: Eukaryota > Metazoa > Chordata > Aves > Accipitriformes > Accipitridae > Harpia > Harpia harpyja. The sequence goes on along the minus strand of NC_068955.1, from coordinate 30,844,357 downwards.
CCACTATGAAGTGTCATTCATTTAATTTTGATGCACTGTGTTTTTTGTGAAAACCTTAAAACACATTGATTTTAATATTTTTCATGTGTAATAAATAGGATACTAATTATGTATAAATATTTCTATGAATACAGATAGGTTTTTTTTTTTACAGGTTCTTTTAAGAGAATGGTTATTGCTTAATATCTACGGATGTGTTACTTTGGTGTTACTCTATTGATACTTTAATGTAGTTTACAATTCAGTTATTAATAGAAAGACTCCAAATTTCATCGAACAATGTAAGCTGGAATTTTTTAAAGTATTAAAAAATAGCTGCTTAATTTTTATCCGAAGCCAACAGAATTCGGGCATAGAGGTCCTTTTGAACATCAGGACTTTGGAATTTGATTGAGACAATGGCCTCGATGCTGCCCTGAGATTTGCAAGGTGTCTGCATGAGCCATGCAGAATTCCAGGGACTCTGCAAAGTAGGAGAATGGTTGTAGAATACACGAACTCAAATTTACCATATTTATTCATGTAAAATGTTTATCAAGAACAGTTTAGACAAGGAAAGCTTACATAAAGAGTTCTTGTAGTTTGCCTACAGCAAGCGCACTTGTCTGTGGACATGTGTACATACGTCTGGGTATATGCATATCCATTTGGTTTTTTGCTCCAGTGAGTGACAGAAGCCATTTTAAAGCAATGAAGTTCTCAACACTTGAAATAAAATGCTTCAAATACTTTAACAAAAGAACAACAGATCTTAGATTTTTTCAGTGTCCTTAGTATTATCAGAAGCATAAAGGAAATGTTAAACATTATTATTTTAGGTGTATTTGCTTGTACTCTTTTGTCCCTTTAACTGTACTTTATCTCTCTGTCAATCTGAGTTTCAGAAATGAGTGTGACTAATAGTTTGATGCTGGATCAAAGGAAGAATTTTCAGAACTTAAGTACATGTTGGAGCAACAAAAGCCACATTCACAGTTCACTAAAACCCAAATAAACTTCTTTTAAAGTCAGAGGGATGAATTAGCCCATACTTTTTCCATCATGAGTGTAAGACATAATTCAGATCATTCATTTTCTTAAATGCTTGCACGGTACGTTTTGGAGGAATAAATCATATGGGATAGCCTTTGTATTATAGCAGAATTTGCCTCTGTTGTGGAGAAAGTTTGAAGATAAGTCACTTAACTCCTGGTGAGAGGCATTCAGTTAGAATAAATTTCATTGCTATCAGTTATCACTGTTATGTCTCAAAGGAGAAAAAAGATTACTCAGTGTGTAGCTACACATTACTATAAGAAATTGTCGGGATGTAAATTCTGTTAGATTGGCTTTTATGAAGGCTGACAGTGCCTGGTAACTGCAATAGTGATAGGGTTGACAGGTTTTAAGTTTGCCTATGCAGCGTTGACCCACTTAGAGCTATTTAGAAATTTCCAATAACTGTTTTTTTTATTTTGGAGAAGAGTTCAATATCAGTGAAGTCAACATTTTAATGAAAATGTTTCAGTTTGGTGAACCTCTGAAATATTGTGCAGTGGCTTCTCTGCTCTTTGTCCAACATCGGAAGTTATCTGTGCCTGGAGACTTGACAGTAAATCTCCAATCTCCTACCATCAGTTGCTCAGAGCAGCCCTTAGTACTCTCTTCTCCAGTCAGGTATCTTTTCAAGTGCATTTTATGTTAGTCCAGCCAAAGTGGTGGTGTGCTGTGCTGTAATATGAATGTTTTAAGCCTTTCCCCCTGAGCCCTAGCTAAAATATAGGAAGTTTTCAAAGCAGTTTCATTAGAGTTTGTTTTTCTTGGTTTAAAGTTATAATGTGGTGGCTTTGGAGATTTTTAAAATTTTTTATTCAAACTGTGGTATAACTAGGATTACAGGTTGTCAGAATCAAATCGTGCTGCATTTTCTACCATGGTTACAGCCTTTGTACTGAAATGTATAGATGTACCGTGATCTGTTTTTATTAGAAGTTGGAAATCTTGAGGACTGCTTAGTTCTGCTTAGTTTTGTGACATTTTCTGTTCTTGTCAGAATCTGCCATGACAATTGCTTGACAAAGAATTAAAACCTCATGGATTCCTAATTCTGCTCCATCTTTACCTGATAAAATGTTCATAAACACACAGTATGGGCCATCACCTTCTATCTATAAAAAAAAGGCACTGCGAGCTGATCTAATTCTTAAAACTATGAACGTGCAACTGAAGAGGAATTTATACAAAGTATTTCTGGAATTTATACAAAGTATTGAAAACCAAAATACCCAAATGGGTTACAAAACCAATAAGCAAAACTACTAGTCCTGCTTCCGCTAGTGAGATCTCTTTAGCAGCTTTGAGCTGATCCAGGCTCGACTTAACTGATGCTTTAGGAGTTCCCTAAACTCTGAACTAAGAACTAAAGTTCTTGTATCAGTCCTCCCTGTTTCAGGAGGCAAAGAAAGAGGAAAAGCGTGACTGAACTGTCCCCATCACCCAGGCATCCCTGACTGATGGAACAAGAAGCCCTGCTGGGGAGCTCTGGTTTAATTAGTGCAGCTTTGAGTCAGCCCCCGAACGAAGGAGCAGAAAACATGCCTTAAGTCGTTTTTGTACAGTTCTTTTCAGTGCTCATATGACAAAAAGCTTAATAAATTAAAGAAAGATGAGCCTTTCAGAAGGTAATGAAGGCACAGTTTCGTAACTACGCATCTGAGAAACTTGGACCACTAAGGCTAGATAGTCACATATCCTGTTTGGTTATTGAAAGCAAGTGACAACTTTCCAGTAACGGCTTCAAAGCTGTTAGCTGCCTTCTCTATTTTCAAAGGCTTCTCACTATGTATAAGGGAGGTTACACCGGGACACATCTTTTGATATCATATGACATTATGCAGTGCACCCATCACATTGCATCATCATTGAAATAAACACTGTTCAGATCATGTCTTTTCCTTACTTCTTACATTAAAGCTTAATGACAAAAAATTGAAATTGCACAATGAGAACAAATGGATTCCTACTAGTCTTCTTTCTGCATTTGGTTTCAAAAGCTACGGTAAAGAGAGATGGAAATATTTCATCTTTCCTGAAATCAGCAATCCTAATGAACAGTTATGAAAATTCAAAGCTTCACCCTTTGTAACCTCCTCGATGTTTTATTTTTGAAAATTTAGCTGGAGAAATAGGATTTGCTAAAGATCTGGTGTAGTACAACAGCTAGTTGAATCTTAATTTCCAGCTTACTATCTTCCTGCAGCATTTTGTGTGGGTGTTACCATCCTGTTTAGCCTTCCGTATCTCAAGCATTTCCAGTTTCCCCTGGGAGAGTTTTGCACATTCCAGTGCCCCTCATTGTTCAAAATTTAAATCAGCAACAGTTTGATGTCATGAAAAGACGTGATAGGACTGCCAAATTTAAAAAAAAAAAAAAAAAAAGTAAATTGGAATTCTTCTTTCATGATAGTCCTTTTATGCTTGAATGGAGACAACATTCAGGTCAGCACCAAAGCTCTCACATGATTACAGTAAGTCACAGTGTAGTACGAGGTCTGCTTCTGTGGCTTTTTTTGCCATTATTTTGGTGGCATACTACTGTGCTGTGTACTTCTCTCTTCACATTTGCTTCTGTCTAATGCCTGTAGGGAATTTCAGCAGTGACTTGCACAGTAAAACAGCATCAGTAAATTATTTAAAATAGGTATAGTCACTTTAGTATGATTTAATAATTAAAAAACCCTTTTAAGAAAAAGCCAGTTGCACAGAGACCTTTGGTAAGGAATTGAGAACCCTTGTTTGAAAACTGGTGGCTCTGGCCAGCAGCCCTGAAGTTTTTGGATTACCATGAATTTGTTGGTGGTGACAGTTACAGGAAGATCCTGTCAAGCAGCTTACAGTCTCTGGTCTCTTATTTACTTTCTTATCACTTATCAAATTTGGACCTAAATTATCATTGCACATTCAGATCATTAAAACATTACCTCTTTCTTCTTTCCATTGCTCTCTTTTTGACAATTGTTTAATAACGTAGTTGCATCTAATAAATGGAATCTGTTACTTTAAATAAGCAGTATTGTATTAACAAATCCAGGATTTTCACATAAAATGTGAAATGCTCACTCTCACTGTGTACATGCACATGCACACATAAATATGGTTAGAAAAGCCTATGGCTAGCATTTTATTTTCCACATATATAACTATAAATCTCTGCAAAGCCCAGTGTAAATTGTGACGTTAGTTTTAGATTACAAACAGCTTCATTTAGCAAACCACACAGAGAAAGGTATTGCCTAAGGATGTAAAAATGTTTTATTTCCCTGAGAAAACAAAGTGGTTGCTATGGGACGGAAAATTATCTAATGGTGTGTTTTCAGATACATGCTACTGGATAGAATTAGAATATTCAAACCACAGTGGGCAAAAATGTTGATTTTTCTAGGATATATTTTTGAAAGATTTTTCTTAGTAGATCTAGATACTTTCAAGAAAAATAAAGAAGCAGGTGTTTTTCCGTAAGGGTACAATTTAATTGTTTTTTCTTTCCAGTCCTCCTAGAATACTGTGCAAATGAAAGATATTTGTTTAGTCACGCCAGCTTTTAAATACCTATGAAGAAAAGTGCAGTCCTTCTGAATGCTGCATGATGATTTCTTAAGGTATTGGCTAGTACAAATAATGATTTTTTGTGTAGCAATATAATTAAAAATCTAAGCAATAAGTGAAAGTTGTTCCATAAATTTAATAATAACCCTCTTAAACGGTATTTTTAAATGAGGAAAACATTTAAATACTGATGTTTGAAGTGCTACTGTGCCAGTTCTAAAAGCACCCTCAGCATCATCCTTTAACTAACCAAACAGAATTATTGACTCAAAAGCCGTTGGGCTGTCTGGGGGTTGTTTGGCTCTGTGAAACGCATTATGGTCCATCGCAAACCTTCTAATTAACTATCTGACCCCATCCGGCATGTGTAAGAGCTACGGTTCTGTCTTTTCTCTTTTCCCGTGAGATTTCCTATGAGGCAGCAGTTTGTAACGACCCCTGATCTTCCTCATTTGGAGGGGCTACAGTCCCACTCCAAGTGTACCTACGTGGAGACTGGTAAAACCGATTACTTTAACTACAATTAAATACCATGCGACTAGGGGTATAAAACTGCTACATCTCTACAGGTAGTTGATGCTTAATGGTGTAGAAATGTACATTTTAGGATATTTTTTTGAACTGGCTGTATGCCTGTGCCCCACAGAAGTATGTCTTTCAGAATTCAATTAAATGGACCTAGAAAACATGCTTAGTGGTAAATCCAGCATCCCTTAGCAGCATTTGCGGTAACTGTTCACTATCCAGAGCATACCCAGAAATTGTGTAGAGACTTCTCAGGTGGATCTGCATGGAGTACTTTCGGTAAAGGATGTCTCGTTAGCTCTAGCATATTGCTTGCCTTGCCAGACCCTCCTGCCTCTTCAGAAATCATATGTGAACCATCTTCCCTTTTCCTCTTTGGTCTGGGAATATGCTGCAGAAATGCCAAGTCCAACAGTACTTGCTGGATTTTGCTCTGTGCTTGCTGCACTCAAGTGCTTATGTTACTTACATGAATTACTTAGCACTTGTACTCTTTTTAAAAAATGATTTTAATGTCCTTCCTAGGTTATTACGAACACTAATTTTTAATGCCTGTAGAGTAGTAATGAGTAAGCTCCTTGCTAATGCTTGAGAAAAATTGGTCTGTTTTTGCATAAAACAAAAAATTAAATTTGTTTTATAATATTTGTTTTCATTCCTTTCATAACTTTATTCCCCTAACAAGCTTGAGGACCTGAGAGGTCTTGGTTCTCCAAAGAAATTTCTGCTGTGATCATGCTTGAAATTTCCACTAGCTGTGTGTGGCTTGCATGAATGCATGCAAAAATTGCTGCTTTAGATCATCCTGCTTTTGGCATGAATAGCTAAGAATATGATCTTGCAATACGATTAGCATTCTTGTATCCTCCCAAATTCCCTGAGTGTTTCTAGCACGTAGTATGAAGCTAGGTAAGTCTTACTTGTGCTTTTTAAAAACTTTTTCTGAATGTGCTGTATTTTGAGAAGTTACTAAAATCAACAGACCATTGAGAGAGACCATTTGCCATTGCAAGCAGTCATGATTTCTGTCCTTAGTACGTGCTCGTACCTCCATTTACTCAGAAATATTCGTCTGTGATTATTGCCATTAGTGTTAAATTTCTGCACTGTTTTGATTTCCTATCTCCTTTTCCCTATTTTTTCATACTGTTTAAAATTAGTCCCTAAATTTTGTCTCATAGTAATCCTTAGATTCCTGTTTAACAACTTCAGCCATCTTTCACAGTCTCCTTCCTCCAGTTCATTCATTGCAGGTATTTCTGGAGCTGCGACGTTGTTTTCTGCCAGCCAGTTTCCTGATCTGCCCGTTCTTACGCTACCTTTATGGGCTGTTATGTGCTTGTGGGGTCTCTTCATCACGGCTAATCCAGTCACTAGACCTGGGGGGGGGGTTCTCTCCTCTTTTTTCTTTATGTGTTTGCATGTCTTGTCTTTACAGTGCTCCCTGTTAGTGAAGACACGTTTCTTACCTGGCATGAACAGTTGTGTGTTGGGGGGTTTGTTCTGTCACTGATTCTAGGCACCACCTGCACTAGGTAGGTACTGAAAATGCAGAATGTTGATAGATGTAAAGTAGTAATGGTGTAAAAGCCAAGAAAATGATCATCAGCCACAGACCTTTAGTTAGGAGATAGCTGCTTCCCCCCGCTCCCCGGCTTTTTCCTGTAAAGGAGAGTGACAGAATAGATAAGAAAGATCAATTGAATTTACGGACAAAGGTTTTCCCAGCCATAATAGTGCACAGCAACAATAGCCCTGATAGTTCAGCCCTTTAAGGAACACAGATGAAGGATAAAATCAGTCGGTAATCCTTAATTAGTGAGATTCTAAAATAAAATTCATGTTGAGACAGTCAGCTGGTGATAAGGAGAGAGAATTTGTATTTTGTTTATGATGTTATTTACCACTAGCAATACATATTTCAGAAAAGGGTATCCATTCCTGTCAGTTAATGATCAGAAATTCTCATATAGTCTCTTCTAAAAAAACCCTAACAAACTTTAAATGCTAGGCTTCTTGGTCGTGTAAGCTGAAAAAAGTACTAAGTCAAAGAAAACCCTGCCCATTCTTTTAGGTAATGGACCAGTGGAGCACTAGTTAAAAATGAGTTTCCTACTTAATATTTTGAACCTCGTCTATTGAAATATTGATGATGTTTGAATAATGAAACGGAAGGCTTAGTGGGTTGTTCTTCTGTTGGAGTTGTACTCTGGAGAGTACGATTCACAGCGATTTCTGTCTACAGTTGTGAAGTTTTTCACTTTTGCTCCACAGATTATTCCACTCCCTTGATGGATCAAAGCAGCAAATCAGTTTTCTTAATTTATTTTGCTAAGTCTAGGTTGCCTAGAATACAGGGCAACAGTAGAGGTAGGGATAAACCGCACTGCTCCATACAGCTTTCAGATTGAAATGTGATTTGTGATGATGACGGGCTGGGGAGAGCTACCCACCTTCCAGCTTACCTGAGTGTTGTGAACCAGGGCTGCACCCTGTTCTCTCTTCCCAGTTGTCTGCTTAGAAAAATCCATGAACTATGATTGTCCAAAGGAATGACAAGGGGACAGGAGAAATATTTTGAATACCTTCTATGCTTTTATACTGTTTTATGTTCTATTCTTCTAGTTATCCTACATAGGTCCATTTCTGCTGTGCTGTAAGAGTCCTCTACCTTGCATCATACAAATGTGCCTTTATTTCTTGACTGAAATTCTGGTCCCATTAGAGTTCATAGCAAAAGATATACCATCTTTATGGGACTAGGATTTAAACAGCTGTGATTCTCTGTTTATGCATTACTTAACAACCTGTAGAATAAGAGGTGCATCTCTTCCAATGTCAAATCCCTGTGACTCTGTGAATGGTATAGGAGCTTGCTCAGAGCATTTACTTTTTGTAGTCTTCCCTACATAAATTTAAATCACTAATTAGTCACTCCTGCATCTTAATTATTTACTGTATTGCTTTTGGTTGCTATATGGTTTGATAAATCTTTATGTTAAACTGGTGTCTGGTATTCAGAGACTGAATAAGATTTGAGAAGAGGCTGTAGGAATTGCACCTTACTCCTTCGTACAATGTGCAGCATCCAAACGTATGCTGCTTTCTCGTTTATATACCACATGACATACACTTTCCTGAGTCATTGAGTACTGTGATTCCTATGCATCTTAAAGCAGTAATCCATTTTCATTTTCTCCATTGAAAATCTCTTTCAGATGATTTCTCCCAGATTCACTGGGAATCCCTGGAATTTCACTGTATTTTCTGCATATCTTCTAGCCCTTCCACTTCCATTTATACTTTATTTCTTGACCTCAGATGTGTCCTGTGAGTCCCATTTATTCCTCCTCCTTCTTTTCTGCTGATAACTCCTTTGATGTTGCTTGGAGCTTCCCAACATAAAGGAAAGCATGGTCCTAGCCAGGGGGACTTAGGGTGAGTCATTTCTAAATTTCTTGCCGAATTCTCGACCAGGAAAAATATATTAAGACTTTATGGAAAATTTACTCTTGCAGTGATTCTATAGAAGTTTTCCCCAACTTCATGAATTTCTGTTTCACCGCCTTTCCGCCAGTCATCGGCCAGCTGAACGTGTGGTCTTAGGCTTTCCTGACCTCCACCGGGAACACGGCATGGGGGGTGCAAATAGTCTTTGCCCGTTTTTCTGTCCCCTGTTGCAACAGAGGCATGCTGGGGACTGTGGTCACCTGCACGTTGTCTAGAAGCAGTGGTTCCTCAGAAGCCAGAGCTGCTGGGGGCTGCTTGCAGGGTTGCTGCACCGCAAGTTCCCAGGGAAACCGTGTCTGGTGTCCGCTGGTGGAGCTGAGGGCTGGATCTTTCCTTCATTTTAGGTCTCTATTACAAACGTTAATAAACAAAAGAATATTGCAAGTAATTTGAATTCGCTTCTCAACTGAAGCTTCCTCATGTAATATCTGAAATACATATTTTATGTTACCCTGTTTTATCTGTTCTGTCTTATGTACGCTTTTCTTTTGATACATAGCCTATTTTTCATGCGCATTTTTTCCTTATAAAGATGTACTGTTTATTAGTTAAAATTCTCATATCTGAAATTGTGCCCTTGAGTATACGAGTACAATCACCATAACTTATTTAGATATGCTTCTGTGGATGACGGCAGGCTAGATCCTAGGTGGTTAATGCCAAATGATCCTTCCTCTAATGAAAGTGCTGGTGGACACATATAATAGTTACACATGTGTACAGGTAATACCAACATGAGAATGATTTCTCTCCTAAACACACAGTCTGCAATTATTCCGAAATGTCAAGAATCTGCACCTGAAATGCTGTGACTTGGTAGAGAACAACATATGCAATTTGCTTATTTATACAATTACTCTCCTTTCTCTGATGCCATTCTTTTTTAGGGATGTGCATTGCCATTTTCTACTAGCTTTATTTGCATCTCTTCTTGTCCGGAAGAAAACAGAGTTATTTTGAAACTTGAACGCGGAAGTCAAATTTTATTGTAGTACTCATGATGTCCGGGGGTGTGACTGCCAAATAATATCCAGAACACTTCTATTTTCATAGTAATGTCTTGGATGTCAGCCATGCATTTTCCGCTGAATTAATGAATATCATGTAGCTATATCTACCACTGCTGCCAGGAACATAAGAATAAATGGTAATATTTCTGAAATAGTATGTACATAAAATTACTTTTTGTTAGTGGGTTTTAAGCTTGCACCTTTATTCTTTCAATTGATCGTATTTACCTGCTCTGACTTACTAACCTATATAAACAAGAGAGTCCTTTTTCGTGTTCTTGTTACATAAAATCTAAATTCAGCTGTCAGCGCACCATCTCAAAACTTAATCTGCAGGCAACATCAAGAAATAGGCTACACTGGGGGGGAAAAAGAAGTCTTCCCTCCACATTTTCAAACATTGTAAAATGCAAGTGATAATGTCTTGAACCAGAAGTAGGCAGAGTATTGCTAATATTATTTTAATTATTAATCCACCTCAAAAACTCTTCAGCGAGCAAGCCTTCCTTTCTCAATGGGATTAACCACTGAGAACATTACAAATGCTGCAAACACCTACATATTTGTACAAAGATAACCCCCTGTTACAGCGGGTACATTCTTTTTTTATCCTTTCTTATTTATACCAGCATGATTCATTAACAGTTATTTCCGAGATGAAGAAATGTAGGCTACTAATATAATTTAAAATGCTGTTATTTAATGAATGTCAGCAATGTTTTAGTTTCTTTTTTAACACCAAATGTCTAAATGGAACTAAGGATAGTGAGACAATTATCAGCTTAAATTATTGGGCTTTATCTTTTAAAGATCCTGCTTGATAACATGACTTTAGATAGAGCTTGCCCTCCTCTATTTAGAAGAGAAGGTATTTTGAGGGTTGAATGGTTGCATTGCGTATCTACTATGTGCAGCATAAAGTACAATTGGAAATTTGCAGTGAGAGACTCTCTACTCCGGTAACCCAAATGTGCATCGTCTCAAAAGTGTAGGTACAACTTACTTGGTGCTCACAGTGCTTAGGTCCACTTTGGAATGGAGACGATGAGAATAAGAGCAAATGAGGAATTCTTGCTCACAACTTGCAGGTTCATGGGCTTCAGGGAGGCTGCAGAGTCAACAATTTAGTTCTCTTGGCACTTAGTTTATGGTTTGTTGATAATACCTCTGCCAGAATAAAAATGGGCTCCCTTTGCTGCTCTACTGTAAAATAAGAATGAAAGTGGTAATGCAAGTTTTTGTCATTAAATACGTCATAAAGTAGCGTGCATCTGTGGGAAGCCAACCAGCAGAGTGAAAAGCTTTCCCAGTTCTGTAGTTCCTTTGCTAACAGTTCAAGCCCGGTTATGTCTCTTCAGTAAAATACTGTATTCTTTTCTCAATGAAAATATTACCCTCAAAGTGCAATAAGGTATTAAAAACATACAGTAATGTTCTATTAACTGCTTGATTGTTCCCTCCTCTTTTCACAATTGAACTTCGGCGTATGACGATTGGGTGATTTTTTTTCCACTATTGTTAGGCATTTATGCGTTGTGACCTCCTATAAATCTTCCTCTTCTGGATAAGCTACCTCATACACTGTTTTCTTGCCCTGCTCCCCCGTTCTCTCTCTATCCATTTGTCTTCCTTGCTAATTTTATGTAACTTTGCCATGACATGGTATCTTCTAGAAATCATCTTTCCTGATGCACTCTTATGTGCCATTTAGTTCCTGTTGGCTCTGGGTGGCAGGAAGATTATCCTTAGAGAACTGGTGATAGAAGAAGTGAAAGGCAGCTGTAGCCATGAGAAGAAGGGAAAATGAGATTGAAAAATGGCAGTGAAGGACACCAAGATTTAAGAGTTGAAGAAGAGGGAGGAACTGGAGCCAAAAGAAGATATTGTGGATTTGTTTCTTTGCTGTTCTCTTACGATTCCTGCCTTGGGCTAACTCACGTTCATGCGTGAACTTTAATGTCATGGCTTGGTTTCTTCTGTCATTTGCCCTGCAGGAAATCGGGAGTAACTGTATGTTTGAGAGACACTTGAGCTGGAGATGGGCTATAAAGCTGGCATTCATAGTAGGTATACTTCTCTATCCTTACACACCTTGTGTTATCATTTAGACTTCTGCACAGGTACTGTAAAATGTTGTCAGAGCAGAGTGGATGCATTTCATATCTGATGTGCTGGGGGAATAGTGCTGAAAGATAAAAAGCCTGGAGAATTGGATCCAACTGACTGACACCTAAAATAGTACAAACAAATTTACCCAAGGCCCCCCACTCTCCCAGTAATTACTGTTGTCTATATAAATTCTACTAGCATAATGCACGTGCCTCTGGCACACCATTTGACCACTTTGGCTAGTTATGTATTTTGTAACTTCTACGAGAGTCCAATCTTTTTTTTTTCCCCCCATTGAGAGCAAGATACACTTTTCAGTTATGAAAATGGTGTTATTCTAAATAAAACTGACATGATCCACCAACACTTTTGGAAGCACAGATGCTTTGTCCCACTATTTACTAAAGAGGTTCACACTTAGATTAAAGCAGTGAAATCAAATCACTGAATAAAGCCTGGAACAACATAATGATTTAAGGAATTCGTTGAGAGCTTTTGGTAGGAGGAGAGTTACACAAAAGCAAAATTAGATTGTTTTCTGTACAACACCAGAACGCAGAAACAGCATGCAATCCAATATTGGTACATTTGTTTTTCTAAGCATCTTGTGTAGTTTCATTTGTCTTTGTTCTCCTCTGCAACATCAGACTACAACCCACAAATTTGTATACTGCATCCAAGGCCCATCAGTGTCAGACATTAAAAGAAGAATCAGGCATCTTTGTTTGCAGGAGCTACCAGCCATGAAAATCTCCTCTCTCTGAATGACACCGCATATTTATTATTATTATTTTTTCAGCATAAACTATGTGGGTTGGGATATGCACAGCCCCCTGATGTTAAATGATATTTTCCCCAACTTAATGTATACATAATGCAAAGAACTGAATTAATTTGTTCTGTAATTCAGTGGTTCTGTGTGGTTCTGCATCAGGACTCGATTTCCCAGTGTATTATTAGCGGAGAAAATTGCACCGTCCTTTCACCAGCTTGTTTAAAGAGCATAAGAATTTGTAGTGAGATATAATTATATTTGATTTGTATTTTCTGTCGTATTGTTGGAGGTGAAAGAATGCAGCTTCAGGGGTTCACACTTGAATGCTTTCATTTCAAGCTGATATTCTGAGCTAAATAGATCTTTCTGTCCAGACACCGTACAAGTTGTTAATCTCTTGCTTCAACGACACTTCTAAGTAGCTGGTTGCTAATAGTCCACTGCTGTATAAAGATGAACAATTCCGGATGAGTTCTACTTGCTGATGAAAACAGACCTTGAAATGAGCCCAGTCCATATTTAAAGAGGTCAATTAAAACAAGTAGTTCCATGTTTTATCTACTGCAGATCGCCCATTGCCTTTTTTGAAATGGTTCACAATAGCTATTTACTTTTTAAAAGATTTTCTTTTTCCTTGTCTTCACAACCAGCAGAGAAAACTATTTGTTATCTGGGTGCACAAATGTCTAAAAGGTAGATACAAACATTTACTGTAGTTATTTGTATTATTCAGAGTAAGATTAGATGTTACTTTCAACCCAAACATGCATAATGGAAATGAGGGGCTCTGGGTGCTCCGGGAGCGTAAAACCTTGAGAAAGCTTTGTCAGAGCTGGCCTTCCCGTTCCCCACCTCTGGCTGAGGGAGAATACTCTGCAGAAACAGAGCTATGTAAAATACAGGTTCTTATTTGGATGAGTTGCTCTTTCATTATAGGAGTATACCTGTTAGAATGAAAGTGAGGCATACATATTTTATTCAAATAGGCTGCTTTCTTCGACATTGCTGATAAATTTCAATCACGCTTTAAAACTCTCCTTCAGCTCTTGTAGCTTTCTCTCATTGCATTTGCTTTTCTCTCTCTTCAAGCTGCGACTTGCAAGACATCTCGCTCATTATTGGCCATTGTTTCCTCCCCACTTCCAGCCTTTCGCTGAAATAGGAGGGTTTCATTTTCCCACCTTTTAACCTTCCATTGTTCCGCTTCTGCCTGCACCCCTGACCCAGATTCCTCACGCAATTGCAGGCTACAAAGGAGCCTCTCATCCTTGGGGACGGAGGTTTTATTTCAGTTCTCAGGTAAATTCTAATCTGTGTATCCGTATTGCTGCAGTCAGAGCTGCAGCTGTTTGTGGGTATTGCCACATTGAGCCCGGTAAATTTTTTTTAAAAAAGGGAAACCCCATGATAGTCAAGCTCTTTTGGAGCATAATTTCTAAACCTATTATCTTCTAACCTATCAAAGAGATTTCAGACATTTGTTCTGACATGTAACAAGTTTTAAGCAATACTTAGCAATTTTTAAATGTAGTCTAAGCAGAAGATTCTCTGTATCTTCTTGATATTGTGTAAGCATCTGAAAGTAAAGCCATAAGGTGAACATGTCTCCCTTCTGCACAAGCATGCAGATCTTTGAATGTTATTCTTGCATTACTGCTGTAATCTTAGTGAAGGCTTATTTATAATCATGTGAGTATGGCAAGAAAGAGGGATTGATTTTCATTTCCCATGATTTTAAGCTCATTTATATGGCACCTGTATATTCATCAACTGTTAAAATTCCTTTGAAATGTACCCACAAATCTAGACACCTCACATGCTTAGTTATTAAAATACTTCTAATAACAGGAATTCAGTAAAGTGTTTTCTGCAGAATTGGAGAGCCTAGCAGTGGCCAGTTCACTCCACCACGCAAAAAATCACTTCTAATTAAGCCATCCGCACAGCTCTGGCTTTTGCTGGATATCCGAGAGCCTTTCCAACTCCTCGTTGGTGTTTTTCTAAGCAAGTTCTGTGAACGTAGTCAGTTCCTGGTGAGAGCAGAGTGAGGCTAGCCCTTGTCACATAGAGCAAAGTTTGGGGACGGCAATGTAGCAGAAATGCCAGGTGACGGAAGGGACGTCTGGCACATGGCTGTGTAACTTGCACTGCTATTTTTTGGTTTTTCTTTCTAATTGATAACTCTTGCCATCTGTTCCTGAGCCATCCTGCTGCTGTCCTTTCCTCCACACAGTCTCCTGCCCCCATTCTACCCTTCAAACTTGGACTGATTGCCCGAAGGCTACTAACAAGAGCTGACTGATACCACGAGTAGCTGGGTGGGTGGTAAAAAGATACTAACGGTGGCGAGAGAGATACTAATGTTAGGTCGGCTGAGGCTGGGCTCTTCGAGCATTGTTTGAGTGGGCTCAGCTCCTTCTCTCTCAGTGCTGGTTTAACTGCATGTTCCTGAGCAAACTCCCCAGAATTTTTCAGAAAAATAATAAAAAAAACCCCTTTGCTTTAGAAAATAGGTTTAGTTGTTCCTCTGAGGTGGATTCCTTCCGAATCTGTCACCACTGCCTGTGTTCCTGACCACCTTGTGGCTTTCTGGAATAAGTAAGTAATCTAGAAGCACTGTACCAACCCAGAGTTTTTTTGGGTTGGGTTTGGTTTTTTTTTTTTTTAGGAGTCTTTTTGTACTTTACAGTCTATATTTGAATCTGTCTTTTCTTGTCTAACTCTCCATTTGGTGGCTTAGCATACGGGAAGCCTATTTTATAGTGGAGAGAAATGCATTTATACATGCTCAGAACTGTATTTTTAACAAAAACCTAGACGTGTATACAAGTTAAAGGGATTTTTTCTGGCAAGAACTCCAAAATGGACAAAATCAAAAAAGAATAAAGGCAATCATAACTGTGTTCTACCATCATCTGGGAAGCCCTTGGTCTTAGAGGTGTGTTGGGGAGGCGATTAAGCAAGAGCATGTTCGGTCAGATAATTTTTTGCTTTTTCTAAAGGCATTTAAGTGCCTAAAAGTAGATCCTCAAGGGTATGTAAGTCACTGATTTTCCATAGATTTCTAATGGGAGCTATGGACTGAAATACCTATAAAATTTGGGAGCCTGATGTTACAAATGTGCAAAAAAATGCTAATCAAAATTAACTTAAGAGCCCATGTTTTGATTCCTCTTTAAGGGGGCCTTTTCTTCTCAGAGACGTCCCCATGCAGAGCTCACATGCATTTTCCTGAGCACCTACAGAATAAGTATGGAAATTAGGGCTTACCTCACCTCTATTTGTATGGTTCTTCATGATTTTTAGATTATGGATGCTAATGGTTTGTGGGTTATATAGTTGTTGCGTGCTAGCATAGTCAAATTATTAGGTTTTTGTCCTGAGCTAATAATACCAAGACTACCATTGTGAGGCAGAAAATCTTTCAGGAAAAGGTGGAAGCTGCTGGAATATTTTCTTTTTTAACTTCCCAACACCACAGATTTGGGGACTTCAGTTAAAATAAACAAATTCTAATAAGCTGTTAGTGAAAATTGGAAAAAACCAGAAACTGCAGCTGCAAATAGTTCACTGATTTCTTTGACTGTCATATTTTCCAATTGTACAATAGTGTTTATTGCAGTAGGCTCTGCCATGTAGGAAGAAATTATATTTCCTGTGTTGGGGAAAAGGCAGACAGTTAAATGGAATAAAATGGTCACTCATCAGGTGATATATCTGATAGTGTAGATCAGAAGGACTTCCCACGATTTCCACAAAACTCAATAATTTCAGGTGACTTTAATATTTTTTATGTTTTTATAACACTGATTAGAAACCTCTAGATGATGAAATGCTACAGCTCCGGCAAAAATCTAATAAAAACACCTCCTGGGATTGATTTTGATTGACGACAGTTGCCTGTCTGTTTTTATATTACTGTATATGAACGGACACGAATGAACACAATTGAGTTAACCCTTTCATCGCCTAACTGCTGTGATTAGGTACTTAGGCTATCATTACTCTGAAACACTGACACCCACATAAAGGAAAAGGCAGTCTGAGGATTCAGCTCCCGGGTTTCTACACCAGTGTCACCTTCTCAGTAAAACGCCCAGGATGTTCGGCTTAGAGGAACATGAGCAACGCTGAGATCCCATCCCTTTGGAGACAGTTAATGCTCATAGCCTGGATGTAATTTTCTGTGACTGGTGGTATGCTTATTAAAGCACAGAACTGAGCATAGGGAGGCAGTGATTTTCTTCTTTTCCTGTGGGCACGACAGGTAATTCTCCTCTTGAAGTATATGGGGATCGATCTATGCTCTGTATTGTCAATGGACAACCATGCAGCGGCACAGCCCGTAGGTTATCATGCGATTGCTAAAAGTAAGGATCCCCAGCAAGCACTTGCCCAACTTTTTCAAAGGACTACCTCAGCCCCATCAGGAAGCAAAAATTAAGATTACAGTCTCTTTCCTGAGCATTTCAGGAGCAACCACCATAAAACTCGCTTCTGTTGGTCTCCATTTGGCTATCGAAGCAGGAGTACTACCAGATACTGAGGTTTTCATGCAGAATTCACGAGCCCTCGCATACTGTTGGCTAAGTTTAGTTAGAAAACAGTATGGAAATGTAAAATATTATTAATAATTATGGTTCCTTTGTCATTTGTAGCTCCAAATATAACCAGGGGACTTGAATGAAGATATTAGAAAAAGTAACGCGCAGAAGCTCGTAATTCAAATTACTGGCACGGTTGTTCTGGTGTAGCAGTTCTTGTTCTGGAAACGGTATTGATTCTTCGGGGGAGTTAATGCATGCACATATTTATAAGTTAGCAAATAACAGGTCAAAGTTATTCTTTAGAAAGCTTTGCATCTTTTCAAAGTTAAGAAGAAAATTCTTCCTGTCAAATAAAGACATTTAATGATGTACATGTGCTGTGTCCGACATTTCCTCTGGTAAGATTTCCACCTCCTAAAAATAGTCGCTTTTAAAAATAAATTGAACCAAAGTGTAAAATTATATAATTAAGAGAAATGTTCCTTTCTTTTTAAATTAATAACTATGTAAACACTGCAATGTTTAGTTTAAACTATTCAATTTATTTATGCTTACTAATTCTTTTCAACGTTACAGTACATATGAGATAATTATGCATACAGAGGTTAAATTCATTTAAGTCATTTATCTTCTGTCTTGAACCAGTTTTCTCAGTAAGAAAAAGACCCAATTTTCAAAATAGATGCATTAGTGATCAGCAGAGATGTCTGAAATGGAATAAATATTTATTAACTGTTAATATAGTTGATACTATTTGAAGGCAATTTTTTAATAGGTTAATCTTTTTTTTAAACAGTGAATTTCCTGTCCTTTGGAATCTTTATATCTTACATTTAACTAGTTATGCCTAAAATTTTTGTGATTGTTAGCACCTCCCCCTTGCTTCCTATCTGCCCATTTCAGTAATTTGCTCTTCCTCTAGGAGAATGTTTGCACTGGCTGGCATAGCTATCTATAGAATTTTTTTTCAGAATTAGTACTTTAAAAAGTGCAATGATCTACATCATTTATTTTCTGGCATCTGCACTGAATTTAGCAAAGCGGCTTGGTCAAATTTTCTTATTTTTATCCTGTGCAAAAAGAAATTCTGGTTTATTCCAGCGCCGTGGAAGGGGAGTGGAAAATAAGTGTGCTTGTATCTCATCTGTTTCAGACTGGAATATAGGCCATGTTAAGATATTCTGTTTAGTGCCAGTTTTGTCTCCATTCTTAAAGTAGTCATTGTGTGAAGCTTGGTGTGATTTGTACTTTTCTTCAAATTGGCTCTTTGGAGCATTGCAGTAAGCAAGCAAATAAATAGCGAAAAGCAAATAAATAGCGAAAAGCAAATAAATAGCGAAAAGCAAATAAACAGCAGAAAGCAAATAAATAGCAAAAAGCCTCTGCGCACAGAGTCAGCTGTGCAAGTTTAAAAGCTAAATGCACTTCTGCAGCAGCTCTCATCTCTGTCGAGGTTTTCCTTTCCCCAGTTGCAGCCTGCGGAGCGCCACTGCGAAGTACCTTTTCACACCTCGCTCCCCCCTGCCCTTCGTATATATGAATTTTTGGCCCCCTCGGAGCTCCGGCCGCCCGCACCTCCCTCAGCCCCGGCTTTCGCTCCTGCACAAATGCAGCGCTCGCGAAAGCAAGGGTATCTATCGTCTGCAAGGCTGTGGCGGTGGTGTTCACATGACTAATGCTGTGAAAGATAGCAAGATTTTTTTTTTTTTTGAGCAGCTCCAGTCTATGCACAGTTGGCTCCCAGCTGACAGACAGAATGTGGGGTGGGCTTTGTCACCAGAACGCTGGGTACTGCTTGCCCAGCTATGCTCGCAATTACACAGTGCCCAGAAACCTGCTGCTTATGTCAGGGTGCAGGCAGCCTGAACACATAGAAATTGGGTAGCTTTATTATTTTATTTTTAGGGGGTTTTTTTTTTGCCTCTTTCTTCCTAGCAAAGGTTATATAATGAGGGGATTGCTGCTAAAGTAAAAAGGGAAAATGAAGTCTTTGTTAAATGCCTTCACAAAGAAAGAAGGTAAGCAATGAAAGCAGAACACTTTGATGTTTCAGACCGGTGTTTTCTTGTGTACATTTAATATGACTGGCTTAGTGACTCTATAATTAATCAATTCCTGCAATTTCTTTTTCAAAATTATTTTGTGTTAGACAGTCCATTTAGGTAGCTGATTATTAAGGCTGGGTGTGACTTTATTCATTTTAGGTTTTTCTCTGAAGAGTCAAGTAGTTATAAAAATGTGTGTGTTCCCTAAGAAATGCATTTGAAGACATGTAAGGAATTTCCTAGGTGAATTTTTGTCAGTGAATGGTGTTGAATTGCCCCTTCAGATGTATGAAATGCCAGGAATAGAATTCTGAGAGCTGGAGGAAGGATTAAATGGTACTTTCAGGTATGATTTTAGGGATGATAATTTTAAACTTTAGGGGCATGAAATTAGTTCAGACATTTTTTGTGTCATTTTTTATGAAGTGTTTTTCCCAAACAAGTTTTGCAACAGTTATACTTACAGTTCTGAACATGGTGAAATATTAGGGAAAAACAATGTCCAACAGGGGTTAAAGCGTGGAGATTTGCATTTCATCATTTTGTGTTGTAGTTATTTTTTTATTGTGAAAATAATATAAATAATGCCTATAAGAAGCAGCTAAAAAAATATCCACCCACTTACAGTTTGCAGATTGCTGGGGAAAAGAAACAGTTGGGTGGAATATTAATCACTTTAGGCACGGAAATGCTTATTTTTAACTCTTTCTATAAAAGATTTGTGTTAGACATGCGTCAATTGGTGTAATTAGTTGTCCCCTTTCCCGTTTATTTTCTGTAGTAAAGGCTAATTTTGCTTGTAGTTCTCTGCTTAAGAATAGAACATTAATAGCAAAGCAAAAGCTAACTCCTAAATGGTCATGTCAAATCCTTCTAAGGTATGTAAGGGCAAAAGAATTAATTTAATCTGGTACCTGGAGAGCGTGTATACATACAAAACATACCCCATTTCTTAGTAGGAATGAATGTGCCAGTTTTGTGTTTTCTAAAATCTGTCGGTATAAACGTGCTCAGCAGTTCTCCGTCCGTCCTGTTGCCGTGCCTGAGCACCGTGCCCCTCGTGCTCCCTCCCACTCCTGCCAGGAGATATCCCACCAACCTCTCAAAAGTTACAGTAAACATCCCCCAAATGTTGGCAATATTCAGCTTTATCAGTCTGTGGCTGGAAGGCTCGGCAGTCTGCTTTGAGCGTTACCTCTTTAAGGTCATGAAAAATTAAAATCTAAGGGTCAGATCCAATTTTTACTGAAGTCCAAGACAAACTTTGGTGACCCTAAGGGAACAGCATTAGACCTTCAGGTAGCAAACCTGTATGTGCAAAACATTCCCTATATTCAGTTTTGTGTGCTTTCTCCTTTACCGGAATGATTACAGTAGCTATTCTGCTTTATTGTACCTGGGAAAGGTCCCTGTCTTCAATGAAATAATTTCTAGAGCCGTATTCGAATGGCAAAAATACAGGAAAGCACAAAGGACACGTCTATGTCACATACATCAATCTAGAGGATCTGTATAGATCAATTTTGGAAATAAGTGCTGTGAGTTTTCTTTAAGTTAGTACTAACTGGGGCTTTTACCGTGACATTTAAAGCACCAAGGTGCTTTCAGTGACATACTCTGCTGCTGTGAAACCTTAAAAAAATATGAAATATGAAAAAACTTGGAATATTCTGAAAATTAGACAGTTTCTAGCATAAATATTGGACTTCTATGCTTTATCCCCTTTAACAGCTTTTAAAGACTACTTCCCTTATTTCAGCCTTGTTTCAAATGAAATACGATGGAAATGAATTTAAAGACCTTTCTCTCTCTGCACATTGTTCTCTTCTGTGGTTGTTCTGGTGTCGTTGAGCTATTTACCGTAGAAAGTTTCAGCTCATTAGAAATAGGATGTTATTTTAAAATATCCAGAATCGCAGTTAATCATAAACCGATTCTGGTGAAAATTATATAAACCCTTTTTTTACTAGCAGTTCCATCTTTATGTTATAAATATGCTTTCAGTTTTGCTCTGAAACCTTAAATTTTGCTGTGTTCTCTCAATTAAAGGCTGTATTTCAAGGCAGGACAGATTGATTCCTATGTATATTCATATTTATGTGAATTTATTTACTTGCACAGTATGACAGACGTTCTTATTCAGGGTTTTGTGTGTTTTTGAAGGGTATTGAATGTGTAGACATTTCTGGCACTTTATAAATGGCATTTACTGGCACTTTAGACATGTAGGATGATATTTTGTGGGGCTTCTTTCCCAACTGAAATATGATTTTTTGAAAATTACAACAGCTCAATAAAGTCCTCAGAATAATGCCTGGCTGCCTTTTGTTAGTTATACTCCTGTGACTTTTCAGGTGTAAATATGTGCACTTTGGATCAAATCCTGCGACCCCATGAGTTCCACTGAAATTAATGAGAGTAGTTGCATGAATGGGGACCAAGGCAAGTGTGAGTTTTCGGGGTCGGATCCTTTATTACCTTATAATATGGGTAGGAAATCCCATCACATCTAGTGATAGCTGGGTGCCTTTTATTAGGAAATTTGCCTTTTGAGTTGCACTTGGAACTAACTGACCCACTATAGTGAGAAAAGGAGATCTGGAAAATGTAGCGTCTGCTTGTACAAATTCTCGTATGACTGCAGCACTGTACCAATAACTGATGAAAGGATGGGCCCTCTGGTTTGTATTACATTTTTATTGCCCTTGCTTTTGTTTTCTGTTATGACTGTTTCATTAAGTAGTATATCGCAGCCTTTGGGTACAGTGATGTTCTCTTTGGGACACAGCACGTGACGAAGTGAGTGCATTACCCTCGGGTGATATGTTCTATATACAATAGTAATAGATGCAGTAGAAATGCCTAGATTAGAAAGAGAGGAATACCTAGGGATTATAGCGATGTAATAGAGTTCTGCCAGGAGAAGAACCTATGTCCTCAATTTTTAACCTGGAAGATGGGGATAAGGTGACTGTTAACACTGCAGACTTCAGGTTAGGCCTGAACTTGCAATGGAACAAAATTCTCCCAGTTTGGTTGCCAATGGAGAAGGAAGTTAGAAGTCACACATCAAAAATTCTGCCGATCAGCCCTCTTCCGTGGCTTTCTGATTGAATATGACAAGATAGCATGAATATGAACTTTTTGAGACTCAATATTGACAATAATGAGGTGTTTCCCGTTTCCCAGGCCATAGTTCAGACTGTTAGCAGACTCATGCCGCCGGTGTTGCCTAACTGTTTATTAAAGGCAATAAATAGGTTAACGTTGCCCAGTTGTTTTCGGTTTTAATGATGTTTTAAAGATAATGAATTCGATTAGTGATGCAGGCAAGGTACAGTTTCTGTCTCGGCAGAAGAAACAATGCCATATGTTGCTAAATCTTTTTATGGGGTGGTAAACACATATGAATGGTGAAATCATCTGAGATTACCCTGGATGTCTTTCTTTACACAGTGCCCTTTAGAGAGGCTCCGACCTATTCAAACAGAAGGCGGAGACCCCCAAGCACCTTAGCAGCACCTCGGATCTTGCTTCGTTCCAACAGTGACAACAATCTGAACATCAACAACCTCCCTGAGTGGTCAGCCTCCTCCTCTGCTTCTTCACACCGCAGCCTTTCACCTCATCTACTTCAACAGATGCAGAATAATCCTAATGGAACTGTAAAAACTGTGGGGAGTTACACTCCATCCTCCCGGAGCCGGTCGCCATCCCTGAACAGGCTGGGGGAGGATGCCAAACGGCAGCAGCACAGGCACATCAGGTGACTTTTTGACTATTTGCACAGCATGAGATATCCCTATCGTCATCATGCTGGACTGCTATGTTCTTTTTTGTTATTTATATGCCCCTTTTGCACTCTATATAATATATAGGTAATAAAATCTCAGCACAGTGGAACATGTCCAGGTGTGAATGTTTTAACTGGAAGCTCCAGTCAAAGCCAGCTGTTTCCTCACGGAGCTCCAGCAGCCAGGCAGGCTTTAAAGTTCAGCAAAGCTCAGCAGTGACTGTTGAGTTTGCAACTCCAAGTCAAGGTGCTAGTTCTCAAGATCTTTTAACACTTGAAATAATGATTGCATTTAACAGAAAAGTAAAATGTTTCTGAGATACTTGATCCCTTCATGAAACTACTGGTCATGCCTGAAACCTATGTTGGAGCTGCTTATGGGTGATGGAGCAGAGATGTTTAAGTTCCCCCTTCTGTAGATGTGTGCCGAACCAAAGAGTAAAATAGGGGGAACAGCTGGGGGGAATAAGTGGGGCTGTGTAGGAGGCTGGCCTAGAGCAAAAGAGGCTTCTTGAGGTGGTGGTGGTAGATGTTGTGGGCTTCTTCCATGATTATCTTCGCTGCCAGGTTTTGCATTCCCTATGACTTTACTGCTTTTCCTTTCCTCTTGAATTACAAATGTGATTTAGCAGGCACTCTCTGCAAATATCCTGCAGCTATGTCCCACTGGAGAGCAAATCCTGACTAATTAGAGTGATGTAGGTATTGTAAGTAATATAATAAAACAGAGGATCGTGTCTAAGTTTTGATCACAAATGGGGACTTCGGCTTTGTGAAGCCACTGCCCTGTGAATAGGCGATTACAGCTTCGCTTTGAGGAGGACTCGGGAACTGCATCTGTCAAGTGTCCAAGCGATGGAGCTGCACCAGGATGAGGGGTTAAAGTGCAGGGCTGCAAAAATTAAGGGAGGCAGAGCTGAGTAGCGATGGAGAGAATTAGAGCTTAAATGTTTTGACCAAACCCATTTAATTCAATGGTCATTTAAAATATCAGGCTTTGTCTGTCCTGTTTCCTAATAGCAAAACCCATCCGCTGTGCAGAGTAGAAAAGGACGTGAGCATTGTTAAGAAATGCAACTGTTGGTTTCTCTTTGCCCTTTGTAGGTGTAATGGATCTTTACTTGAGTTTTCAAGTCAGTAAAACAAAATGTCATGTTGTTGAAGCTGTCACCTGTTACCATGCACATTCTTCTCTCCTTGGCTGTAGGCACCCAAACTGACAAGCACTATTCATGGCAGTAACAATACTGCTGGAGAGTGGAAATACGGCACAGTGTAAAAAAAAGTTGTCTGAAATGTAAGAATCACTGGAAGGAACAGGATGCAAATTTTTTATGCCAGCAGTTTCATGCAGTAGAGCAAACTCATCTTACCTTGTTGTATGTTACAATAATAGCAAAACCTCATTTGGTTGTAATTTGGGTGACACTTCCTCACAGAGACCCGTATTGGCTTAAAACCAGGTTGTCTGTAATGAGGCTTCGCTTAGGCGAGGAGATGGCTGTGAGGTGCTTTTCAGAGAATGAGTGTTCTCGTATTCCACTGGATACTGCTGATGCCACCAGTGGGAGATTTTACCTTAGAGTAAGTGATTATTTTAGCTGGAAGGGGTAAGAAATGCCTTTTCATCAATATTCCTGGGATAACGCACTTCCAAATTCTTGAAGTATAAACAAACCTTTGAGACAGGGGGAACGATTAAAAGGGTTTTTTGAATAAGCAAACATTTATTTGCTTTGACTTTATTCAGCCACTTTCCTCTTCCCTTTCTGAAAGCACGTGATTTTGAAAACTAGCACAAATGATAGTGGAAACTAATTTAATGCCTGAAATTTTGTGGAAATAAAATTTTGGTCTTTCTCTTAGTGAAAGACATCATCTTTCACAGTATCACAGCTACTTAAACTGCTACCCAGCTGCAGGGTTTCGGAAGTACCATCAGGACTTGTTTCAGAGATGTCCAGAGTACATGCAAGTACTGAGAAGAGAGCTGGAGGCTCTCTAAATTTAAAGACAACTAAAAGGATTTTGTTTGTAATTTTTCCTGCAAGCAATGCCTTTTCTTGCCACAGGCCCATTTTGCAGTCACGAATGGCACCTTACATGACACTTTCCTCACAGATTTTGTTTAACTGTATGACCACCTACTTACTGTCAGCTAAATGTGGGAATTGTTGCTCTCTCTGCTTATTATTTGCAAATAATACATTCACAACGAAGCTGTTGCTCCCCTTAGATGAAAAAGCCCTTTTTGACATAGCAGTAGATTGGGTTCTGGAGCAGAAGCAGCCAGAAGGGGTGGGTTAATGGGGAAGGGTAGGGTATGACAAAGGGTTAATGAGGTTTGTGGGGTTTGCATTGTGGAAAGGGGCTGGAAGGTGATGCTGGAAGGGCTTCATGTGATCTTTACAGCCTGTGTGGCTCAGGTGATTATCTTCTTGTGAGACTGCTGCTTTTCACCCCAGACTGGTTTTGGAGGAAGGCTGGGGGAGGCAGGGGAACTGGCAGCCTTCCTGTGGAATTTGGCCCACGGTGATTAGCGAAAGGAGGTGCCAGCACAGCCTCAGTCAGGGCTGAGCCATCAAGGGTGGCCACTTTCTTCTGGGTGAGAGGGAAACATGTCCACACGTCTTCTGAAATCTCTGCATCCTCCTCCTGCTCCTTCATAGCATGAGACTTGCTGGGCTGGCAGCCCAAGCTGGGGACAAGGAGGGAGAGAAAAGATCTTTTTTGAAGAAGTCATCTATCCTGTTTGCAGCCCTGATTTCCATTAGTAAGCCTGTCTCAAGAGCAATGATGCATTCAGTGCAAAGGTTAAATGTGCCATTTCCCCCTCCTCTTTCAGTAAGAGAGAAAATCAATGTATCTTCTGCGATAGGAGTTCCAGAAGATGCTGGGCTATAACTTTGTGAACAGCTGCTACCTGGCTGCTACTACACTAGGCAGAAAATACAGCTTGAGCCAGGTGGAAATTGGATGTGTAGCAAGTTTATAGGTCCGGATTTTTTTATGGTGCTGACTGTTTCTTTACTTATAAGCAAAAAGGATTGGAGCAAAAGAACTGAAACCCAAACATCATCTTTTCTGGTCTTTCTTTAAACAACTGTGAGAGCTGGCTGAGGTTGCAAACTCCATCACAGACATGCAACCAGAGCTCACTTTTAAACTCTTAAGTACGGCTTATCTTTAGTAGCACCTGTTCACAGTAATAGAAGAACAGAACAATGAGGGGAAAGGGGGATGCTATTCCAAACAGTAACAAAGTTACTGCAGAAAAATGGAAGTGTTCCTGATATGAAAGATCCACTATGGTTGTTTTTTTACCAGACAACTTCTTTACCTATATTGAGAGCCTTATTGACTCCTATTTTGGTAGGAGATTGGTTAAAAAAAAAGGGTGAAGAAACACTAAACTCCAGCCTTCGTATTTCGTTTTGCTTATAGCAGTTTGAGATCTTTTCTTTCTCCTTACAAGAAAGTAAGCGGAGTGTTACAATGCTAGATCACCATTAAATAATTCTTCTTCCTTTGGTACCCTATCTTTTTCCTATGAATCTTTATGAATATTCTTCTTTCTCACGAGTATTTTCTGTTTCTAGACTTTCTGTGTAAGACCTCAAGCTTTTATGTTGGGTTTTTTTTTTGAGGTTGAATAGTAGCGTATTACAAGTTTATTACGATATCTCCTATAGGTTTCCCACCCTCTTTAATATTTGCCTGTTTCTCATGTTATATTTTTGACAGTTCACTCATTTTTCCAGAGGTTTAATAATGATCTTATGTATCATTCACTAGCTTTCAATAATTTCTTCTTTATACACCATAAGTAGATTGTGTGTTGTTTGATGACCTATGACTTACCTGGGCATACCACTCTGAAGTCATTAGGAGAGCTATGGATTGCCAGCAGTCAGAAATGATCTTCTGGAGAATATGTTAGCCATAAGAACCATGCTTTGAGGAGATCTAAAATTTAGCTCCAGGCCTTGGAGTGACAAAGTAACTTGATTATTCAGTCCTTTCAGTTAATAATTCAGTTGTCAGTTAACGTTACAATATTACAAAGATACCCATTCCTACCAATAATTGTAAATACAGATGTTTTAAAGCCTTTCTGACAAATTGTGATGCTTGTAATGTATGATTTGCCTATAAATTTTAAGCTTCATCAAGGTCTGTGAATGTGCAAGTTTAATTTGCAGAAAAACTAAACACTTTAGCGTTACGTGTTTTCTTTTCTAGGCCATCATGGCCAGGTGGATATTGATCATGTTTCATGTTGAAAGATTTCAACCATTACAAGCATGTGTTTAGGATGAAAAACATGTATTTTTTATGCAGGGTTAGGTGTATTACTGGAAGACAATTATGTTATTCACTCTTAATTTAATCCTGCTAATGTGAGGGTTATTTTAAATAACCAGTTAATGTTTTTTAATTTCAATTTCCAGTGCCATTTACAATCCTAGTGCCAACAAGGATACTCTGTCTGCCTTGGATTATCAGGGTCCAAAACGCAAGCTTTACAGTGCTGTACCTGGAAGACTTTTTATTGTCGTAAAGCCATATCAACCTCAAGGAGAAGGGGAAATTCATCTGCACAAAGGAGATAGAGTCAAAGGTGAGTATGTAATTAATTTTGACTAAACGTTTTCTTCTGCTAGATGGAAATTTTATTTTAAAATTCTCTTCTATTTCAGGGGGAAAAAAATATCTGCTCAGTAGAAGTGCTTTTATGCATTTGTTTCTTTACGGGGTATTTTACTCCTAGATGTATTTTGTAACCAATGCATACTTAGCTACCATTTTAACTGTTAAGTGACTTCAAAGTACTGCTAGAATTCAGAAATACATGCAGTAATAGCAGCATTATCTTTCACACAGAGCACGTAATTTGCTTCTGTAGTCATTATAGAAAGACAACTCCAGGGCTTTAAAAGGTTGTAAACATGTCAGCTATCTAAGCAGCTCAGGAGGGAACCAGGGACAAGGTCAAGCCTGTTTCAAGCCCTTTCCTCAAGGAACAATTTATTGCTTAAGTAGGAAAAGTCCCCTCGTGAGACAGGATAAGTAGGTAGGTAGAACCTACTGTAAATATTTTGGGGAGGAAGTGTGGCGGTGCGTGTATAATTTCTGTCCACTGGTGCACTTCCCAACTAAGAATATGTTAAAATCAAGGCCAACTTTGTGTTATTACTTTGAAGACAGTAAGTACGCCCAGGTGCAGCTGAGAAAGTGGGCAATGTAGTTTACAAGATTGACCTTCCTAAGGGTGCATTGTTATGCAGTTTCAGCTGTGGTTTTGCACATCCAGGTAAAACTGGTCACGGAATAAAAAGACTTTCTGCTCAATCCATACAAACCAAATACCAGTTACGGAAATCAAATAAAAGGGAATAAATTCAGTGTCCTAAATAAAAGTGTTAAGCAGGTGAAAATTTCCTTGCAACTGAAACTACTTATCTTACAAAGGAAAACTTCAAATATCTCCTCCCTTGAGCCTGCAAACAGTAGTTGGAAAAAAATCAGGGGCCATTAGAAGGTATTCTTGTATTTTTATTTTTGGATGTGGCTGATTCTGAAGCATTTGTGGGTTTAATAATTTTTGTTAACTCAAGCCTTCAGAAGGTGTAGAACAGAAATCTGAAGAATGCTGCACTTAAAGATAAAACATATGCAAGATTCATTTTAAATGCAAGGATGAAGGCGGAAGGTTAAACTTAGGAGAGCTGGTGATGTCTGTAGGGCTGAGAAGATAATTTTGCAGTTCTGGGAGGTTATGCCCTGATCAGGTAGGAAGCAATGGTTATGATCTAAAGAAAATAGTGCACGAGAACTTTTGGAAGAGCCTATATGAACACTTCATAAAACATTATAAAAGTTCCCAATTAATGGAAGTTATCTAGGCTAGAGTAAAATTAATAGAAGGCAAGCAAAGCTCTGAGGTTATAGAATTTCTTGGGAATGCCAAATATGAAATAAAATAAAATAAATGCAAGAGAAGTAATGCATAAAAGCCCTTCACAAAAGCTTTCAAGTGTCAGAAGAATGGGTACAATCTAGAGAGAGGTAAAGCTACATTATGAGTAACTTTCATGCAAAAATGTAAAGCAAATTAAAAGGAAATGTGATCTTTTCATACCTTTACAAAAGAATACTGGCTCTTGGGTTAAAATTTGAAGGCCTGGGGTCTTCTGTATGGAGTTCTCACTGGAAGGGTGGAGGAAAAAACCACTTGAGAAAGATGCTTGTTGGTCAATTACAAGAAAAAGAAAAGAATGTTGCATGTAGTGGAAAAAAAGAAGTTAAAAAAAGCAAGCCTTAAGCACACCCCAGAACTCTTTGCTTATTCATAATCTCAGAAAATTTAACAACACTATTCATAATTGCCAGTACCTACAAAGGATGAAATTTTGGGCGTCATGAGTGGTACTAAATAACTTTCTACACTGAGTGTGTTTACAGAGATCTAGGAGGTGCCAACAGATAAAGAGTGAGTATGGTTGAGCACCATCATCTGTTCTTTGGGAAACGTTGTACACAGTTGCGTTCAATTGACTTGTTGGATTTAAAGATGTAGCAATATTTTTGTTTACATAGAGAATGTGAGAGCAACATAGATTCTTGTTGCCAGAATAAAGCCAGGCAGTTCTGGAGAAAGACAAGACAGAAAATGTGTTCCCTGGCAAAAGAGAAAACAGTGCAATAGGTCGCTTGGGATGCTGAATTTTGGAGAGGCATTCGTTATCTGGCTGCTTGTTTACATTAGTATTTGAGACTATTATATTCAAAAATATCCCAAGAATAAGGGATTTAAATTTCAATGAAGAGTTTATTATTTTTAAAAAATTAGTTCAGGAGCCTGTGGTTCTAAGTTATTATGACAGTAACTGGAAAACAATGCAAGAAGAAATTAGTCCACTTTTCAAATCTTCTTGCAATAGTATGATCTAAACTTGAGACCAGTGATTTTTGTGGGGGACACTAACCAATGAATGTCAGAATGCTGAAATAGAAAATGAGATTGTGTCTGGTCTGTGAATTTTGAATCTTTATTTATGGGGAAACTGTATATTTGCTGAAACTGACTATAAATTAATTATTACTGTTAGAAAAAGGGGGACATGCCCATCCAACATCAAATCATCTCTGCAGGGATTATTTTTTCAGCTTCAAGTATATGATTTGCACGTTGAATTAAAATCTGGGAGAGGCCTAGCATTTGCAGGCACACATGTTTTAGAGCATTTTATAGAACTTTGACGCAGTAAAGTCCAGTGAGTTTTCTGTACATGTCAGTCTGCTTTTAGAAAAAGTTTAGAGAAAGTGAAAGTGTACATAGGGATTGTCAGTGTTACTACTTAGAATGAAATCTTGTGAAGCGTAATTTAAGACCGTTTGCACGGCAAGGCTGGAACACCGTATCACAGACTCCCATTGCTAATCAAAGGAAAAACTTCCAGAAAAAGATCAAATCGTATTTTGTGTTACCATGTCAATGGTTCCTCAGTAGTCACAAAAAGTATGTCAGAGTGAACACAACAAGGTCATGTAAAGAACAAAGAGTCCAGGTAAAAAGACAGTGATGCTTTAAAAATGTCTCAGTTGTGTAACAATGTTGAGGAAGCCATTCAAACTCAGCATGTGTGACAAAAATCCAGGTCCAGTTAAATCTGGATTCGCGTCCCTGTTCCAGTCAAGATGTAATTATTTATACAGAATAAAAAAAATTACTCCAATGTGAGAGATCGATAGGCTCCCTCTCCATCATCCAAAAGCACAGGCAGTAGAGCTCTTACAATCCTCAATACTTTTTACGTGCTGTGCAAGTGCCAGAACCCCTGGCTGTAAGGAGGTCCTGCTTTTTTTTCCTCTTTCTGAGCAGAAATTCCACTTGGTACTGGATATATTTTCTGTCTTTTAGAGGCTTGCTTAGCCAGACCGTGATCCAGTCAGCACCGAGGTTTTGATTTTCTGGGGGTACACATGCCTGTTTGGGGTTTAGCGACTCACTGTGTGCAGTGCTTGGAGGAAATGAAACAACATTAAACCACATGGAATTCAATTTTTTCTCACTTTGGAAACACCTTAGCGTCACATTTCAGAAATAAAAAAGCTTTGTCCTAGCCCCTCTCCTCTGCCAACTTGGTAGCTGCACTGTTCTGTATAAAACATTGATGCTAAAGTACTGGCTTCTTGGATTGTTTGGGGGGATTCAGACGTGTATTGGCATTTGCTACGGGATTCTGACCCATGTTCAGTCTGACCCTGGGGAGATGCTCATCACATGTGCATCCCATGAGACTAATCACAGTAAAGATGTAGCAAGGCATTTATTACAGGGATAAAAGCCCAGAACAACATATTAGAGAAAGGGATTAGCTGGGAAATGTTTTTATGGATTTTCTTTTTTAACTTGGTAGAATTAGAAGGGTGACAGAGAGGGATGAATTCCTAAACTCTTGATGAAAAGGGCTTTCATCAGATGAAGATGAGGCAGATTTTTTTTCTTTCTAAAACCGCTAGAAGTGCATGAGTGACAATAGGTCACTGTGTATGATACAAGGAAACTGCTCAGAGAAAGTTGTGAATGGGCAAGGTTCAAAGGAAATGTAAACCAAACAAAATGGTCTTGTATTAATAGGATATTACGAAGCCTGTACAAAAATATCTGTTTTATTTTTAGTTGTTAGTCATACATACTGACATCATTTGTGTGTCTGCCACTCATGAGAGAAGGGCCATGGCTGTTGTAAAAATAAATCTGATATCTTTATTTGTACAAGAACAACCCTAATCTTATGTTTTCACATAAATGAAGAAGAGCTAGCTTCATTCCTCACTGAAACACTTTTAACATATTTTGTTTCTTTCTTCATTTTATATCTAAAAGTCCATAGCAATAAATCTGCCACAATCCAAACACACACGTATCTATAAAGTATCTGTAAAATGTACTTTATTCAGCTTTTGCTTTGCTAAATTTAATTGTTACGCTGGAAATCAAGTGGCCTCTTTTATAACAAAACTCAGATGTATGAAGAGAATGCAATGCTCCAGAGTTCTTTGTGAGTGGAGAATTAGCAGTTTTCTGTGTCACGAAGCTAAAGCAATACAGAAGTAGCTGTGCATCCTCAAGAAGGTTACCTGTGATTCACATCTGTACTAGCACACCTTGTCAGAAAGATACG
The DNA here is from genome assembly GCF_026419915.1 of Harpia harpyja. Classification (NCBI taxonomy): domain Eukaryota; kingdom Metazoa; phylum Chordata; class Aves; order Accipitriformes; family Accipitridae; genus Harpia; species Harpia harpyja. Next base: position 30,812,268 of record NC_068955.1, on the reverse strand, counting down.
AGTTCCAGGTGCCAATCACCATGGTGCAGACAATCTCCAGTCACTTGGAAACAAAACTATCAAAATTGTTTTCAGAATCTCTGTTATATTAAAACATACCTGAAGTGCATATGAATTATCCCTCACTGACCTAGAAAGAAAAAAACCACATGGTAGCCTGTTTTGAATACCTAGAGAACTTTTGAAGTCTCACCCTGCTCACAGTTTCGTTTTTCTTGTCTTTCTATGTGTTTTTATTCCAGTGTTTCCATTTACCATGTGATTTCTAGTTATTTCTTCAGGTTTCAGGTCCCAGATCCTAGTATAGTTTGGCCATGGGTGGCTTCCAACTGTAAATTTTTACTTTCCTCTCTTATTTTTGTTGCCTGCCCTGATATTACTATCTCCTCTCTTTCACCTGGAAGGCAAACAGAATACAGGGCTAGCTCTGGAAAATGCTCAGTTTCTTTAACTCTTACTATGAAACAAATTTTCTAGTGCTTAGTATCTAGAAAAATGGGGAGTTATTTCAGTATCTCAAATATGCTCCAACAGACTTTTTCATGAAACTTCTGAGATGCCTTCTGCGCAGGCACAGTCTGCACATCTGAAAAGAGTTTACCCCAACCAAGGTCTGTTCTCAGCTATGTTCTCCAGGGTAAGAGAAACAGTAGTAATTCAGTAGTAGTGAGTCAAGCATCTGTTCTAGGCAGAAAGTCAGTAGTTCTCAGCATTAGAAATATTGACCCTTGCAACACTACTTTTCTTTCAGTGCGATCTCAGCCAGTAGGGCAATCCAAATATATCTCTAACATTTTCATTTCTTGCAAAATCTACTTGTAAGTCATTTTGAAAAAGAAAGATTATTAAACCCCTGCTGAGCTTGAAGATATTGCCAACAGGCAGTGCTTGTGGGCGGAAGGAAAGTTGGTCTCCCGGGCTTTTGCGCTTGTTAGGTTAGTAAATAAAATACTGGAAACGGAAGAGCCTCAGAAATGTTGGTTTGTTTCTTCAAGAGCATTTTGTACCTTGTGTGAGAAAGTGTGGCAACAAAATTTAACCTGAGAGGTTTGCATAAGCATTGTTTTGCTACTCTTTTATATGAAGGATGAAATTAACGTGAAATGGAATATTAATCTTACCCAGATTCATTGGTCCATTTTGCTTCCGTACTGTCTCCTGACTTGATCGGTTTGATCTAAATTCCTAACAAATAATTATGACTCATCACAGATAACAACCTAACTCATTTCTTCAAGTTACTTGTATCTGAAGGGCAGGAGAGAGCTGTGCTTCAAACTGATATATGGAAGTGTTGTAACAAAGACAACAACTTGCTCCCGCTCCAGCAAGAGAGCTCGCTTTGCTGTCAAGGCTGCGAGAAAGTGATTAGGACGTACGAGCATCCACAAATCCCCATCGTCTTCGCTCTTGACTACTTAACGGCAGCCTTCCTTAGGTAGTCAGTAACTGGCCCGAAATATTCGGGAGACAGGGAGGTACCAGAAGACCGAGAGGAGCTGTGAATGGCATACGAGCACACTAGCATAGCCCGACACAATAGTACAGGCTCCAGATCTAAGTTGGTTTGGGACCTCTTCTCAGATTAATGCTTCCTACTCTGCATTCCCCTGACCCGTAGTTTGGGTATCACTGTGGAGAAGAGCAAACTTGACTCTGTCCGCACCTTCCTCAACAGAGGTGGTGATCAGTGTTACAAACGGATGGATTTTTCCAATGCTTGATTTCTGTCCAAAATTCAAATCAGTGCAGAAGAATTTGGTTTTATGCTGGTTTTCTCTCTCCTGCACTTTCCCCAAACTATTTAAGAGACACCCAAATAAAAGGGAAAAGATGATCTTCATAGAAAGTTGTTGTCAAAGATAAAAAAGGAAGAAAAAAAAATATACAGGGCCAAATCTTGAACAGCACAGCTCATTCAGTTCTATTTCAGTTGAGCCATATTTTCTCAGATTTAGAGGATTATGTGCAGATTATTGTATTTGTAGATTTTGACGTAGTATTTGCTCTGTTCATAGTCACTGCCATCTTCTCAGCCCAAGGTCCTTTTCCTGAACATTGCTTGTTTGCACTGTTTCTTTCTTCAGAAAGTAGTGGTGATAAAAGATGAAAAGCTGTTTTAAGTCAGGATCTAGCCTGACACTGATTGTGGCCGTGGTGGTTTTGGCTGGTGACATCCACCCAAAACCTGAAGCTGAGGTTCCTTAGCCTTACCACCTGCTTGCAGTACGGGTGGCCGTAGAGACTGATGGGACACAGCCAGGAGATGTGCAGTGAGCTCAGGGTATGGCAGTTGGACTGTTAGGAGAAATCAGACAATTAAATATTGAATTACAGGGAGGTAAGGTAGCTTTTCAGCTAAACCAGCAGAGTCACTTGGGTTACAGAAAGGTAAACTCCTTGAAGCCGCGGTTGGATCACACTTTTGTTTTGGAGGCAAAACTGGAAGTTAAATGTAAGTTTAAAAAGTGAGGTGCATTTTCTGTCCATGTTATTTCCCGAATTTGGTTTCTCTGTGAGGACCCATAGCCCAAGATGGGAAAGAACTCCTGAATTTTCTTCTCCACTAAATGAAATGTCTGTGAAGCCGCAGTCGAATCTGACTGCTCAGGTCAATTATACAAAATCATTAACTGCAGATACGCAAGATACAATCCTTCCAGATTGTGCGTGGACTGCACAAGACATTTTCTCCGTGGCAGCTGGGACACAGTCACTTGTTTGCATGCTGGAGGCCTTAATGTGGTTGTCAGCAGGGCGATAGACGAGGACTTCCTTTCCAGTCCAGTTGCACCGATCTCAAGTTATGTCAGTCTCTCTTGATTAGGTATTTGAAAGCCAGAAATGGTCTGCCCGTAAGGCAGAACAGACAGATCTTGTTCGTCATTAATCACAGGGAGGGAGGGATATCTATCAGGAGCGAGTAGGCGTAGATAAAGAAATAGAGTAAAATTTAAACTAAAACCAGGTCTTAATAAAATATCTCTCTTTAAGAGAGAGCAAGATTAAGTTGTGACTTGTGCTGACCTTCATTTATGTGGTGTGTAAAGTCTGAGTCAAGTTGCGCTTCAGATGCAGAGCTGTCGCTGCACAGTACTTGTCCCTTAATATTGTTTTTGATTTACCTGGTTGTATGCAAAAATAAATCAAACATTGAATTTTTGTTTGCGTTGATATGTACACTTAGGAAATAAGTTGCCATAACAACTCAAGGTTAGTAACATACCTTTTCAAGTTGTAACTATTTTAGGGGCTGTTTTAAGCAAAATTGTTTTTATCATTGAAATAGGTGTTCTTGCATAGATTACCTGTCATTTGGAAGCTCTGCTTCCAAAAGGCAAATAGTTCTGAAAATTTACATCAGACAACAGATATTTCTACAAGAGAAAAGCCTAAACTATAATATTAAGTATTTCTGAGAGAAAGAAGTTAGGTTGCTACCCATTGGAAATTAAAAATCTACTTTATTTTTAAAAAAGCAAATCCAGAAGATTGTTATATCAAGACACAGAACCAGAGTTCAGATTTGCACTGAACCTTGCTTAGCTAAAATTCAGATGAAACCCCTTTGTATTTCATTAGGTAAATGGCATTTATTACCAGTAACAGAACAATGGACTCAAGGTGAATAACATAGTCATGCTGTGGTTTGAATGGAAGGGACACTGTCACCGTCCCTTTCAGGTTAAGAATGAAATGCTGAAATTTTCTGCTTTTTACTGTGAGGTGTAGAGGGCTTTCAGCTTACATAATGCCACATCCAAGTAGAAGTATTGCAATCTTCAGCTGCTCTTCATTAGCAGACATAACTTTTACTTTTAGCTCTGGTAGTTCTTACAACAGCATAGGCTAGTTCAGCTTCTAGATTTTTCAATGGATGTTCAACTTTACTTTATACTTTATTGCCATTCTGTTAATTTTTCTTTTTTCTCCTGGTTGTAGAAATGTTCTTCTTTCTCCAGAAGACGATCTGTCATTCCTAATCCATATAATTATTTCTTTTCCCAGGAAAGAAGAATGCAGTTTATATAAGCACCAAAACCTGATTGTAGATATTACAAAGACATTTCAGATATATCCTGTAGCAGCTATAAAGACAATGGCCTGAATTTGGCTGTAAATTTAATCGACATTTTTGCAAATAAGGATACCTAGAATAATTCACTTGTTGAAATTTCAGTATCACAAGGAATTTAGAAATAGTATGCACCATCATTTGATGGAAAAATATATTTCTTGATTGTGGCAGAATGAAGGAAGCTGTAATGTGGAAGAATAAAATTTTTTTTGTTTTTTTTGATTAAAGTGATTTTTTGATAGTATATTGAGTAATTAAGCTGAGTATGTTATATTAATTACAATATATACATTGTCAATAAACTCACAGAAGTTGCAAGAGACAAAACATCCTGTGCTTTATTGGCACTATATATAATTTTCTTGTGTTTTTCTCTGGACTTTGGCAAAGCAGAATCTGGCTGATATTAAGTATAATACTTTAAAGACATTAAAATATAAGATCCTGATTGGCACCTGCCTATACATATTTTCCTGTTATTCAGTTGTTTGGTATTTGTCCAATCTTGATTTGCAGTTTTGTTCATGTAATGGAACGTATTTCTTGTTTTAAACTATACTTTCATTGTGAAAAGATATACCAGGATTCATGATGTTACTAGAACCTTAATTTTACTCTTATAACATCAGATTCTTTTTGTAATTCATGTTGTGTGTAAAGAGACTCTGGCCTTCTCTTGCCATAGCAACCACATCTTTTGTTTTTACTAAAAGCAAAAGGAAAAAATACTTGAAATGATAACGCTTAATTATTAATTTTGGGAAAGTTATCCTTTGATTTACCATTGTTATGTCCTTCAGAAGGGAAAATGTTGATTAGAAAATCTCTTGCTGGTACCAAATTATCTATTACAACGTGTCTCTTAAGCACTACTGAGAGAGGGAAAAGACAGAAATTAAGGCCTCATTCTAAAAAAAGCATTCATGGGTACAAAAGAGAAATTATATTTTTTGACTTATCCCGTAAGTTCCTGGTTACCCTCATTGGAATACATGAAGTGTTGCCAGTTTTTATAGATATGTAGATTATTATGGCTTTGGCTCCTGCTGCAGAACTTCTTATTGATGGCACCACCTGAGATGTATTAGAAAGATTATTTCAAGTTTTCTGGTAGTGCAGAGCCATCTAGATCTCATCTTCTACATTTCGAGTATTAGGCCATATGTGCTTATCCTCCATGTCACCAACAATTTGTCTCTGTCTCTGCACGTCAGCTGTATCCCTGGCTACCCCACGTTTGCCTCGTGTCATCTTTGCGCCTCTTACAGTTCCGTCAGGCTTCCCCTTCCTTTCCTGGCACCCATAATGATGTTTTTCCTTGATCTAAGTCCAAAGGTACTGTCATTTTGGTTGTAGATGTAATCTCTAGGCAGGCTTGAACCAGAACTGTGAAGGCTGTCTGCATTCTGGCAATGCCTCATTTCCCCTTCTACCTCTTCTCCATAGATGTTAGGTCTTCCAGCAGGACTATGTGTATTTTTGCTTTGCTCTTGCTATTAGCAATTGCTAGTATTTTATAATTCATGTAATAATGATCTAAAGCAGGACTGGTTTTGCTCTGTAGTAATGACTTTTTGCCTTGCACTCACAGATAGACTTAAAGAGCAAATTTCTTTTCCCATCTTGATTTGGATGTCTAATCAGCTGCTACTACCACAGACACATGAAATTACTTTAAGGGTGTGAAACACCCAACTTCCTTCTTACACTGCAAATGCTTTTTGGAGATGGAAATATCCATGTAATTTGGAGTGTCAAAATAGCAGATCTGATGGCAGATTAATAAAATACCGAATTGGAGAAGTCTTTCTCAATCTCTAAGTAGTTTTTGTTCTCCCTATGTTGCCAGTTTGTGGAGTGAAATCAGGACTCAGATTCAGTGCTGAAAACTCTCCTCAAAAAAAAAAAAATTACTTGCAATAGGAATCTTCCATTGTCTCACATTTTGAAATTTCTTTTGGCTGGAGTCCTACACTCACTTTTATGATTTGAAGTTAAATCAATGTACAGTAGGATCCTACAATAATTATAATACCTGTATATGTTGTTAATTAAGTTTTCCTACTTCCTTATCTCATATATGAGAAATGCACTCTACTCTTATGTGAACAGAGGTTACATTGCTAAAAATATGTCGGAAGCTGATGAATACCCAATATATATTGGATGAATGAATAGGATTCTGTTTTATGTAACATTGAATTATCAGATTGACTTTGCGTGTTGATGTGCACAGTTTTTAAACATTTTCAAGAACAACTGGAATTTATCAACATATTTTTCATTAAGTATGCCCCAAATTTATAGTTATTAATATTTTTACTTATGTATTATTTTTTTAATACAAATAAAGCACAGGTCTGGTTTCTTCATTTTTGCTTGCATTTAAATGTAGAGGTGAAATATTTTCTGCTTATGTTAACAATACCAAGAGGTGTTAGGTAACTAAAAGAAAAGGTGTGCTAAAAATTTTTTATTCAGCTTAAGTGTCACTGTAGAGTTGTTGGTGTCTTCCAAGGTCAGTGCCCCATTATCCCATAACTAGCTGGGTAGGTATAGGTTTTCTCAAATATGTCAGAAAGCTGCTTGATAAATTGTGCATTTGGGACCCATCCAGGTGGAGGATTTTGCCTTAATGGATCTATTTCCTGGGGCTTAATATGTACTTATTGACAGTGATGTGTAAATACGCAGTTCATGAAATCTGTATCTCTGAATTTACTACATTAAAAGGCCTAAAATTGACACATTTAAAAACATTTTTCTGTCAAATATCTATGTTAATAGATATTCATGCTCTATAAGTAATACCACAGATAGCTCAGGATTGCATTGATAAAAAACTAGGTAAACATTTAATTTCAAATGCAGTTTTACAGATCCTGGTGTGTCAAACGAGACTTCTTACCACCTCTTTAGTATCACCAAGGGTTTTGGGGGTTTTTTTGGCCTATCATTGGTTTGATTTTCATCTTACTGTACAGTAGTACAAATCAAGTTCAAGTTCAATGCCATTGAATCACAGCAGTTCCACTGACACAGAGTTCAATTGCAGTCAGGGCCAGCGACTGTGATTTTAAAGCCTGATAAGGTATGTTTTAACAGCACAAAGGCTGCTTGTGTTGGAGATCATCAAAGTAGCTCTGAGCAAGTTAATATCCTACTATACTGAAATACCCTGCAGAGATATTATCCGTGGTCTTGAAAACCACATGCATATGTTAGCAAAGAGTTGTGCTTGGGCTAATTAGCCTTGATTTTCAGCAGGGCCAGTTAGCTTGGCTGGCTTAGCTAGCACACAGCTAATGGAGCTGTGCTGCTCTGACTTCCACGGGCTTGGTTTTGGTAGCTCAGGGACCTCCCCACCGAACGCTGTGTTTTGTACAGATGTACTCTGAGGACCCGTGGTGTATGACTGAGCTGCATTTTCAAACAACCTGTTTAGAAGAGCTAACCGTGTTTTTGTTAATAATTTCACCTTTGTTCCAATATTAATGTATCATATCTTTTTAATAGTACATTTATGTTCTTTTAATATATATTAAACATACAGTGATTTGTAGGAACTTCTATAAAATTGATTTAAACATAATACTTAGCAAGCATTTAGGATCCTTTCATTACTGTAAAGTTGCTTTCTAGTAAAAACATATTGTTGTGCTGCAGTCTTTTGTCACAATCCTTGTTGAGTCCTAAGATTAATATCAAGATAATCAGAACTACAGGTTAAAGCTTTTTCTCCTGTTGGTAAATCATTCTCCTCCCTATTGTCATTATCTTCTGCCGAGAAAAAAATCATTGAAATATTTCAAAAGGCATTACATTGTGTATTGCACCTATAGGATATTCAAGAGTTTGCTGTGTACTCAAACCATTAAATCATATTACTTGACCTACATTACAAATCTCTGGAGCTACCCACTAAATAAAATAGCATGTTTCCTTAGGAAGCAGAAAACATATGAGATACCAAAGTATATATTATTAAAACCCAGTTTCAGTGTGGGTTCAGTTTTACAATGGGTTCAGCACTTCAGCTTAATTTGAACAGGCAAGACAATTTTTTTTGGTCTTAGTATGACCATGCAGTTATCCTTGTTAAAAGCAGCAATGAGAAAACTGAAAATGGAAATAATTATGTGAGGGCCAAGGAAACTTGTGAGAAAAATAAATTTGGGAAGAGGTTCCAAAGACTGATCAGGGAGGGTCACATTTAAAGGTTACTCTGTGCCCATTGCTGGGGTACCAGCATTTGAGTTATTGCACAACGTTTGCTTTTACCAACATGACATTCAGTTATTACTGACTGTGTTATGTAACTAATCTTGGTATTTACATGAGAAGAGAAAAAAAGTCTAATGCTTCCTATGTCTCCCTCTATTTAGTTTTAAGCATTGGTGAAGGTGGATTCTGGGAAGGCAGCACCCGGGGACATATTGGATGGTTTCCCGCAGAATGCGTTGAAGAAGTTCAGTGTAAACCAAATGAAAGCAAACCAGGTAATCAGATCAAGTTCCTGTTGAATCCTAACAATGACAAATGCGATGTGTCTGTCCAAGCAGAGAGGCAGCCTGGACGGTAATGTGTTATACAGCAGCGCGTTTGTGCAATACTAGACACTGGAGAATTAAATAAAGCTGAGCTGCTGAATTAAAAAATAAAGATGGGTGTATTGATCAGATTTTACTGGATGCTCTCCAAGCAAACGGTCTTTCTCGTGAGGGACTACGCTGGGAAGTACTGCGAAAGCTCTTAACACAGAACTGTATGCAGACATTTTGTAAAGCATTATGCTGTGTTTTATTTTCTTACGGTATGGGAGAATGGCTAATTAGACAATTAAATAATGGAAGAAAAACTTGTCAGTCATCTCCCAATCTGAGGTAGTCATACAATGTATTTAGCTCTTGTTCACAGCACTAAAGTTCCCGCTGCTGACCTTTTACTAAATTTTAGAGGAGGCATCCATTAGTGGGATGTCCCATATGCACCCTTACCGATGACAAAGGAAATGGAATCCTCCTTTATCATACACTTGTATTACCATAAGTAAGTAAAACACAAGTGACTTTAAGCAAGGAGTCTTTACAGTTCTGGATTAATAAAAGAAACAGAAATGTACATTGAAGCATGTTATTTTAAGAATTACCACCGTCTCATAATTTCTCTGCTTTTAACAATTAAGATACAAGGACATCCTCTCTAATTAAAAGCTCATTATAAATGAGCTCTGAGAATATAATTAATGTTCTTCAGGAGTGTATGCAGTTTTAAATTAACTATTGATGTGTTTTGGATCTCTGAGGTATTGATTAAGAACTTTTGGCATTGTGCAGACAATACACTAAAATTTATGCATTGTATCATTCATTCACGAACATTATTCTTTTATGTATGTTATTATAAACTGCACAGGTATAGTTTTCTCTTTTTATATATTCCCACTGTATAAACATGATTGAATGGAATAGAATGCACTGGACAAGATAATAGTTCCAGAATAGTAAGGATTTGGAAATATTTATAATACCTGTTAAGTATTTTAATTTCATCAGTTATAATGGAAACTGTGGTAAGATGAAGTAGAGTTTAAGGGATGAGCAGAAGAGGAGGCAAAAAGTTAACTTTTGTAATATGAAGACTTCAAAAGATTGAGGGAATGAGGCATCAGGGACACTGCTCTAGATAACTAAACACTGTGTGAAAAGGTTATACCTCCTTTTCTATTTCCCTTTTGAGAGAGAAAAAGAGAAGGAGGCAAAAACAGATCTAATATTTGGAAAGAATGGATTTAGGCTCTGAGAATAGAGAGAGAATAGCTATTTAGCTCTTCAAAGGGCTTAAGAACAAATCCGAATGTAAAGATGGAGGAGTGTTAAATAAGAGGAAGATTGAGGTTGGAATTGGCAAATCTAGGAGCAGTGCAGTTCTCAAATAGTAGATGTAAAAAAGGATAACAAGTTGCAATTCTAGTGTGATTTCATTTGTTGGAAACATTATGGAAAACAAATAAATTCAGACAGTGTGCAACATGAGCTGGTGAAGAGCCATGTGTGAACCGTTCTGAGGATCCTTCAATAAAACCTTGTGGTCGCTTGATTGAAAGACTTCAGAAGGATGTAGTCTATGTAAGTCAGTCATCACAAACACCTTTCTGAAGTCTATCATGGCAACTCTGCATTAAATTTGAGCTGTGCATTTGTATCGAAATCTGAAGAAAATTCTGGGGAGAGGCATTAAGTGAATTTCTAAAATATGAAAGGAGTTTTGCACCCTCTTTAGTGCTTTTGAAGAGAAGGTAACCAAACCTATTTGTCACAAATCCTTAAAGACCTTTTCAAGAAATACTGCAGAAAGTAAATTCTGTATATGACATGATTGCTTTAGTATGACAAGATTGTTTTTGAGCAAAAATTTCTTTGATCATTCAAAAAAAAAAGAAAATTAAGAAAAAATTGTCACAAGAATAGCAAAAGGATTACCAAAGCTGGAAGCCTTAACAGAATATAAACAGAAACATTTTACAAATTTTCTGACATGAAATTATGAAAACTTATGCCATGTGTCTGGCAAAACACCAGAGCATTACATTGTAATTTATACCTATTGCATACGATTGTCTTTCCAATTGTTTTCCTATTTGCTTGTAGTATAGCGTGAATAATAATGCTAATATAGCTAAAGACTTTAAATATACCATTCTTCTAAAAAAGACAAAAATATAATGAAATAAGCACAAAATGGGCACATTTTCTATACCTTTGAACTTGTGCACTCACGTATTTTGCTGGGCTGTCTTGAAAAATGTCCTGCACCCAGAAGGCACAAATGAGGTACAGCGCTTCTCTGTGTAATGCGATAGAGGTTGGAGCTGTGAGTATGAAATATATGAAATCCACAGTATGTGCCATATTATTATTGAAATATGGTATGGACTGAAAGCAGCTGATCACTGAATTGCTCTATGCAGTTAGCTTCATTCCCTTTGCATAGGAAACAATGGAAATGAAAGAGGAGAGCTTTATAAGCAAAAATCAGGCAGTACTCCCTCTGAGTACAAATGCAAAAGTAATTTAGAAAAATGTGTTAAGCATGGTGAAATGATTAGAAATTAAATTAGGTCTACTGGGATCGCTGAAAGAACATCAGCTGAGAAACATCACAAACTTGTGCAAGTTGCAAGAATTTGCATCATGGACTTTGCAAAGCGGCAGAACTTCTTATGATAATGATTTAGAAAGCAGATCATCTTAATGTGTAGGAAATGAATCTCAAACTCAGCCTTTTTCAGACCAACACCACAGTAACAGTTATTTCCTGTAAATGAGATTTAGGAACATTTCTTCAAACAGCTTCCCTTTGCTATTAAGTTTGAATAATTGTATTTAATAGTAGCTTGTCATTTGCACACCATGAATGAAAGAAAGAGGAATAGTTCTTGGAAAAAACAAACCACAATTAAACACTACATGCCCAGTAAAACTGGCGGGCAGGTGTTTCATGTCGTGCTGATATATAATCTCACTTCTAAGACAAGTTCAATTTTCAGGGAACTTCATTGCCATCCCGACTGTTCTCTGGAAGCAGGCAGTACAGAACAGCACCTGGTTCCTGTGATCTTTTCAAAGATATCATGCTAGTTTGGCAAGTTCTGTTTTCCAAAAAAAAATCATGCTGACTGGCATTAATTCTATATCCCTTCTGTAATCCTTCATTAATTGAGACTTGTAGGAATTATTCCATTATTTTGCTAGTCTTGATACCAGGCTTGTAGGCTTTTAATTATCCAGGTTGTCTCATTTGCCCTTTAATAGCACTGGCACAGGACCCGCTGCCTTGCAGTCTTAAGAAGTTTCCTTGACATTTTGAGATCTAATGAAAAAAGAACGACGACAAAGAAAATCATTATCAGTGGTCTGCTAAGTTCTTTTGCCTGCATTTAAAAAATTCTTAGGCACAAAACCTTCGTACCATCTCATTTTAAATAGTGTCACCTTAGTAGCCAGCTTTTAACATTGTCCTGAACTATCCTTATAATGAAAGTATTCATTTGGATGAGATTGATACCACATCTTGCTTTTTTCCCTGTACAAACACAAAATACAAATGTTACATATTTCTTCTTTCTGCATTGACAGTTTTCCTATGTTCTTCAGTAATGAACCAAATGCATTCTTAAATTTCTTTATATTCCTAAATATGTGAAAATATACTATTTTTTTTTTTTGCTAAAATGTTCTGGGTATATTGAAGAAAGTTCTGTGCAGGAGAAGCTTGATTCATATAAAATCCAAGTTAACTGAAATCTATGCAAATGTGAGGCACTACCTTGGGTTAATAGACATCTTAACAGGATTTATTAGCTAAGTGCTGTTGGTGCTGCAGAGAATCACAGGTCGACTTGGATCTCTGGCAGCCGTAGTTTGCATCCCCTGAGAATACACTATGTGACAGATCTTTGTTTGCTTTTTCTACTTGTAAAAAAAAAGCAAGGCTTTTCATTTTACCGGTTTATTCTCCCCTTAAAATTCATTATCCTTTTTAAAATAGTACGAATTCCTACCTAATACCTTCCAATGGGAAATGAAGTACAGAAGAACCTGGCGTCCATAAAATCAGCTGCCCCACCAATGGAAGATACAGTTTTCTTTCTCCTGCTTAAGTTTAGATATTTCCGTTTGCTTGTCTTCCATCATAGGGTATTTCTCTGACTTGAGAGATTTGCTGTGAAACTGCTTTCTATTAGACTTGTGATTTTATTCTCCATGTCCTTCAGAATTCAGAGATACAGATTATCTGATTGCTCATAACTGAGGTGAAGTATTCATTTTCAAGCTAGAAGTTATCTTTAACTACATTCTGTCTTTACCATTTATTATTCCTTCTTCCCTAACGTGCCTGAAGAACTCTGAGATTTTACAAATGATACTGAAATGAAGGCAGAGTCAGCATGTCTTTTAGTAATTCTTGCTGTCTTTCAACTCTTGGCCTCCTCAGTGTACCTTTCCTTGAGTTCCATGCTCATCTTTAATATTGTCTTTGGGGGTGATTTTTCATTCAGTAGCATCCTCCACGCATTTCTCTGTCCTGTGGCCTTGGGGTACACCTTACTAGTAGTTGTAGTTGCCGTACGAGTCCTGGGAGTTTATTTCAGACTAGATCTAATCTGGGCATGTGGCTTGAACGACCATTAGCGGTGGTTCAAGAGCTCATTTTTCCATGAAAGAATCCAATTTGCAAACTCTGAGGTCTGCTCAGTCCCGTGGGCTGCAGCAGAGTGGGCAGCACTTACAAGGCACGTCCCTGGCCCAGACTAAAATGCTAATGTAGATGCGCCCATGCTGACCTCTAGTGTCACTGGTGCTCTGAGCAGACACTACCTAGCATCTAAACTGGGATTTCTCTTTCCAAATGTCTGTACTTAAATGTTCGGTATAGCTTACTCCTGGGTTTCCAGCAACTTGAAAATATAACGACAGATTATCTAGTAATAGTATAGTTCCCTTGCCCGTTTCTTTTTACGTATGTAATCATAAAGAGATGCTATAAGCAGAAATCACAGCATTCCTTATCCAACATTCCCGCGAGATTTCAGAAGTTACCAAACAAGTCAAAGTTGTGTTAATAAAATGCGTACAGACTACTGTTTCTGAAGTATAGAATTTTCTTTATTCCTCATTCTTAGCTTTTAATATCTCGTGCATTCAGTAAAACCAGATTTGTTCCTCATTTCCACTATCCCTTTTTATAATTAGCACAACACCTTCCCAGACAATCTAGTCAGCCAGGCTGCTAGAAAATGGATTTGCCTTCTTGCAAAAAAGAAAGTTGCCTTACTGTGAGTTTAGGAGCTAACATCTGTACTAGTAACTGGTAGTTGTTCTGTCCTCTGCGGGCAAGTGGCTTGGTACATATTGTATCTGAAAGTTTTCTTCCCCTTACCTGCCACATCAAGGTTGCCTTCTCCATGCTGCCTTTTGGAACAGTCACCAACATTTTTTGTCCACTGAAATATATCTGGGTACTATTTGGAAGAATGATAGTTGGCAGAAGTGGGAGCTGTGCCAGGGACCCCCTAACAGTGAAACAGGATGGATGGTTACACGCCAGAGCACAGGTTGCAGCCTTGACTGTGTCCTGTATGGACATACGTAGGCTGCTTGAAGTTCTAAAGAACTGAATTTCCCTGGGTAGCTTATAGTTAATTTCAAACATGTGCTGTTTAACCTTTCATGAGAAGGATGGCTGCTAAAAAATTAAATTTTGGCATTCTTTTTTTCTGCCTTTTTAAGCATCTCAGGGTAGTGATGTGGTAGGTATATTACAAAGCAGTGTCGTTACTGGGTGTACTCTGTGAGGCAAATGAACGCTTAAGCATACCACAGAAATTTGGCCTCTGTGTGTGTGCGTGCACCCCATTGCATCCCGGTGTGGAACAGAAATGTAATGTGCTGAGCTTGGAAGTCCCCATCCCCAAATCAGCAAGCCCCGAGGACATGCTGGAGCATGTGTTCGCATATATGGATTTCTTTCCTGAATAGAAAAGGAAAAAATGCGCACCCATCTCAGCCTGACATGCAAGCAGAGCACAGCTTGCATATGCATCCGAGGACTCCGATGGGGAACTTGCTGTGGACCAGACCTGTCCCTCAGCTGGCTACACTGGGCTTGGAGCACTTGGATACAGCCATCACCCTTCTTCCTGCAAGTTCAGGGTCACCTGATTTTGGCAGTCAGGGGCTACATTTACATAGCTGGAGAGTTTAAGATGTGTTTAAAGTCTCTGATGGGGCTTTGCTCAGTTTGCATCCAGATATTAGTTCTTGAGCTCATGTAAAACTGGAATTTGTGAGTTGTAGCTCTGGTCTTTCTAGAAGGACAAGAGTCTTGGTTTACAAAATTTGCTGTTTGGGCATAATAGATAGCCAGAATTTAATCAGCTGTAAAAGCACTCCCTAATCACATACAATTATGCATGTAAAGGTCAGCACTGGGAGAAAAAAACAGAAAGCAAAAAAGCTTTTCATCCAGCCTCTTCCCTTCATTACCCGCCTTTTATAAATGATCCAAATTAACAAAATCTTTTTTAAACAACTTTTTCCTGTTTTGTTAAGATCCGTTCTGGGTAGTTATTTAACTAGAAAGACAACTGTAAGAATAGATGGAAACATTGTAGAGATTATTAGAACTCTGAAAAATTCTCTGAACTAAATAGCTTTGAAAACCGCTGGAAGGAAGAGGGTTTCAATGAGACAGAAGAGCCTGCAAATAAGAGATGCTATCTGACCAGAGGAGCACCTCGAGGGTTTTGATAATAAATTTTGATAAATGCTCCTCCCACAGGATTCCACCTTGAATAGAAGGTACCTGTGCATCTGTGGCAAAATGATCGTGCAACTTAAACTGTTTGCCATGAACAGGAGCAGTTAAGGACAAAACAGTACTGCAGCTGGAAGGACTAAATGGAGACAGGGCAAAAGTAATTTATATGTATAAGCAGGGAAAGACATATTTTTGTTAGGAAAGTTAATCACAAACATCCTCATGTCAGTTGTGTAAAGATCTAAGAAGTCTGATAGCTTGGAAACATGTTCTCACTCAACAGTGCAGGCAATGGCTGGACTTAATGTGGCACAGAGAATATAAACCAAATTTAAAAAAAAATTGAAAGTGCAAGATTGCCTCACATGTAAGTGGGCTTATTGTAAAAAGTGGTATTATGTGGATACAAATTCAGCCATTTGAAAATGGATAGAAAGCTCAAGAGATATAATATTATATCTTTGTAATCCCAGACAGGGTCCTAAATGTGGGACACGCAGTCAAGCAGAGGTTTTTATTGAAGTTTATCCATGCCTGTTTGAGGAATGCTGTCCAGCTATCAAACCCTGGTACCCAGAGCTCAAACTGACAGGTCAAACACTCTTCAGTAAGTCCCCCTGCCTTGAAGGATATTGTCCAAAGCTCTGGCCTCTGAAATACTCTTTACTGCCTTGCTTCTACATTTTGCACAACAAACCACATGGCTCATATGATTCTGAAAAGTTTCATCTTTTGAGAAGTGATTTTCTGCCACAAAATATGTTTCCCATGTACAAATTTGTAATTAAAAAAAAATGTGAATAGATGACAAAAATCAGCACAGTGATCATCCACAAAGATACTGTGTTCTGTTTTATGGCTTAGAAAGATCATGAATATGCTACATACCATATTTTTGCTTAAACTCCATTCTCTTCCATCAAACGGTGGGAAAAATACTTTATACTGGAACAAAAAAGTCAATGCAAAGAGCTAGATCTGAGGTGCTGGCAAGCCAGTCCACAAAACCTAGCTGACATAGGAGCTTGGTGCAGTAATATGCAACTAATTCTGACAACTCTCTGTAGCTGAGGATGTAAATCAACTCTACTTTTTGTCTCAAGTAATGGAAATGTAAAGAATGAACCTCAGCAAGTTTCTGCACTTTAACTTTGCTGAGCAAAGCATTTGTGTTCTCAGTGATGATAAACAGCAGTTTGGGAAAAGACTTCTAAATGAATCATCACTCAACAATAATGCTAATTCGGAAGCAGAGGTAACTTCAGAGCTGTTTTTGTCTGCAAGCTGGCTATAGGATGGAATCATATGCTTCCCACACAAGCCAGTAATGTGTGTTCTCTCTGACCCAGGGTGCCTTGAAAGACCTTGCATTCTTTCAGTCTTGGACTTCTGACCAAGATGCAATAGAGGTTTCTTACTATAATAGTAGTATTTGTAAGAAATGCTTTGGAAGACTGAGTCTACCAACTTATTTTGCTGGTCAGCTTCTCTCTGTCAAATTACAGTGGTTTTCCTTTGCTAATGATATGAGTCTGGTTTCAAGAAAGAGTAAAATAAAGTATTCCATGATAATAATTTCATAATTTATCCAGTTTTTGAGAACAGCATGAAGCAAAAACATTAAAAAATTATTCAAAAGAAAGAAAATACAAGCCTAGCTCTAGAGCTTGTAAAGATTGTAAGCCTGTCTGCATCTTTATGTCTGAATAAGTAATTTTTAATTCATAATATTTTACTGTCTCGGCTCCTCAGCTGACATGCACTTCATTCCATTCACTCTGATTTTCATGCTTGCTAAGAGCCACTTAGGAATAACTCTAATCAGCTGAAAAGGAGCCATGCAATTCTCTAAAGCATTGAAATAGGCTAAAAATAAATTGCACAGCAATATAAAGTTAAACTTACATGTTAGGAAACTCAACATTTAAAATGCATCTGGGATTGCTGATGTGTGATTTTGGACATGCAAATGTAGAGTTTTTCCTTTTCTGATTCTTTCTGCATCTTTTCCTCAAAAAAAAAAGTCTATCAAACCATACAGGATAAAAAAGTGCAAACTCTGAGGAGTGTCTCAAAAAGGAATGGAGTTACCATTAGTGTCTTGCTTTTACTTCCAGTGATGCATTCACATTTTCTGTGCAAAATCACACTCCATCTAACATTAAGAAGCAACTTTTAAAGCCTGAGAGCATATATAGATACCAAAAAATGTCTAATGTTACAAATTACTTGAGAAGTATGAAAAAGATAAAGGTATAAAGTGAATGATTTATAAAGTGAAACAGCCTCCTGAGGAATTTAAGCCCAATTATTGGTTTAAGACAGAATACTTTGACCTGTGGCAGAATTTGAGCAGCCCTGTTATGCAATGTGCTAACAATCTAGAAGTAATACTTAATTTTTTGATTCCTAGTTGTTCCTGTGGAAACTACACATATAACACGTTTTTTTCAACACATCAAAGTGTGGGGTCAAGTTATTTGAGTTTTAACCACTTTGGCATATCTCAGTGATTTCTAGTAGGCAAAAATCCTTAGCTTTCACCTTCTGGAATTTTGGAGCCTTTCAAATTTCATAAAGAATATATATTTTGGTAGTAACATCTCTTCCCTGTACTAATAGGTTTTTTGGTTTTGGGGTTTTTTTTATTAGAGGTACTTTTTAATAGCTTATGATCCTATGATCAAATATATTTGATCTTTGCTTATTCTATAAATATCTTAAATTATAGTAGCAGTAGGTTTTAGCTTTTATTTTTATTTTACATCCATTTTTTTCTGAAATTCTGTTTAGTCAGGATTCTCTGATGCACCTGTGCAAATACTATTTATGTCAGAATACAACTTCTGTTAAAACCATTCTGGGTATCTGTCAGGATTAAATAAAGTGCTATATTTCGTTTAACTCATTTCATTTAGCATAACCTAACACTTTTTAAAACCACTTACTTAAAATGGCTGACATAAAGCAAGGCAAGTCTTAGTTCTATGCAAATTCTGAAAGTGTTGATAAGTCATCTTCTTCTGTATTCTCCTGTTCTAAATGACACATTTGGGTTTTTTCCCCTCTTACTCTTAATGGGTCAGATAAAAGGCCTGACAACAGAGGCTGAAAACTCTTTGAAACGCTCCCCTGTTACATGAGATCAAATTCATATTAATTTAAGGAAGATGATAGAGCATCTACTTATAGTAATCGCAGTGCTGGAGGTGATCAGGAAAATGATACCTAAAGAGCAGCAGCTGTTAGATAATCCATAGTCTCTTCTTAAATTATGTCACTGTTTTTTGCTTCCATACCTGCCTGCAACAAAAGAGGATGGAAAGGAGCTTTTTCCAGCTTGCTAAAAGACCCACCGATGCCTGATAGTGAGGAAAAGTCTTGATAATATGCTACTAGATGACAGTAACTGATCATAGTAGAAGCAGCATGAAAACAAGCATGTTATTTTGATTCATTAAAAAACCCAATCAGTTATTACATACCATTTGCCAATTTTATTCTGTAGTGCAAACCACATAAGCAGAATAGCTCCCTCGCTAGAAAGCTCTGTTAATTTTATTATCGGACTGGTATCAAAGGGAAACTCTGGGGTCTCACCTTGCCTTGTGAACTGTTAACCCAGACTAGTGAGGTAAGGGTTTTAAAGTGTAATTTCTTCAAATGAAGATCATTTTCTCTCCGACATTTCATCTTGGGCTCAATCAACTCTAGGTAGGAAGCCCCAGACCTGACCAATATCTCAGGTGGCCTTTGATACGGTCACAGAGCTTGCAGAGAGTTTAGAAAAACTAAAGTTTGGGGCCTCACACCCTGTCCTCCCCCCCATTTCTGTTGCTTTCCATCTCCAGCTGCCTTGTTCTGCCACTGGCTGTTTTGTGCCTGCAGGGCAGAGTCAGGAGGCACCGGTCAGCATCGCTGTGGCAGTGGTTTTAAAGGTTATGCCTCCAGTGTTGGGCTTTGAAACTTGTTGTGCCAGGGCTGTGCTTACTCAGACTGTCAATATCCCAGAGTGCATTTATTTAGCTAAGTGAAAGAACATCACATCAATATTGATAGTCTTATTTTTCAAGTCAGGAATAGGTTGTTTGTCTTCAGGTAAAATAGACAAACCTGAGTAAATGTTTCTAATTCTGAACTCACAAAATTAATTGAATTTTAAATGGTAATGGAGCTTGGCTACATTATTTATAAAAGCATGTTTGTATTTGGAACTGAGTTTGGAAATTTGGTTCTGCTTTCTGATCTGAACTGAAAGGTGCCCAGTGACTTTTTTAACCCTCAATTCAGGCTACAATTCACAAATATCAAAAATGGCTGCAAAAGTCAAGATAATTTTGTGGATGATTTACAAGCAAAAAGGACTTCAGTGTATTGTTTGGGGTTTTTTTTGTAGCCAGAAGTTCAATTATAACTATAAAAAAATCACAGGAAGCTATAGGGTCTTTACTTCATGCTTATAGATATGTTACACACGTATCAAGCACTAGTTTAATGTTATTCAGAGAGATGTTTAAAATAGTTACATATTTTGGCTGCTTTCCTGGAAATATTAAAAGGAATTATATTGAATTCCCTGTACAACATATTAGTAGTTTAAGGAAATTAAATAGAATGTATCCTTGTCTCACTTATCTAAAAATTCCTTATGTTTAAAAAATTACAGTTTGTGGAGTAAAGGTTAACAACAAACCTCTAGAGGCTATAACATTACCTTTTGGCTGAATAGTTAAAATGTTGGATCATATGAGTTAAAAAAAAGTACTTCTACTCTGTTGGACACGTTTATGTGCAATAATACACTGCAGGAGGTGGAAAACTGAAGTTAGGTAACAAGAGTAGAAGTCTTTGCAACCACATTACAATGAAAGATTGAGAGTATTGGTGTTTCAGTATGTGCTGGAAATGTTCACGCATGCTGTGAAAGCTATGCATGGTCAAAACAAAAATGGATTGGCAAAACCAATGCAGTCAGATACCAGCAACATTGATAACAGACAGGGCTTGAAAAAATCTTGGCAGTGGAAGGGAGGAATATATGTTGAAAAATGATCCATGCCATGAGTCTCTTTGCCAAAGTATATCTGCAGGAGGGAAGGGAAAGGAAGGGGTTTCATCCTTTTAGCACATCTGCACTTTGGAAGTTGTCAGTTGGAAAGTACCTAAGCACAAGAATAACCCAGTATTTCTGTAAAGTTTTAAATTAAGTTAAAGTTAGTACAGACATGCTTGCAGATGCTTTTCCATGGCTATGTAAAAGACAGAGACTTACCACTTTATCAGTTGTTAAGTGAACTAAAAAGTTTATAGTAATATCTCTGTCTTGTACAATGTTGTCTGCTTAATCACATCCTTTTTGGGTGCAAATTTTGTGCAACGGTATTTTCTTTGTCAATTACAAATTTTTTTCCCACTCCCTATTTCTGCTCCGCAGCTGTACTGGCACAAAGGTTTGTGTGGCTGCATTTTGGACTGAAGGGCAAAAACATAGTGCTTTAAAAAAAAAAAAAAAAGTTATTTGTTAGTTTTTAAGGCTGTCCCATAAGCAGGTTTACTTGAAAAAATGATCAATGATTAATGGAAAGGACAGGGGTTCCATCAATTGATACTGCATAGAACTACAGCCTGAGCCAGCTGTCTGATAACACAGCAATTATTGAAGAGCAGGAGCTAGCAAGCACCCTCTACTTTGCAGTAATAAGCTGGTGGCAATTATAAAGCACTTAAAACCAATTAAACCTTTCCATAATGCTTTTTTAGTATAAGTGCAGTTTACCCGATTGAACGTAGACAGCAAAGCTGCAGTGGGGAAAGATTCATATCACCTAACTGTATAAATTTCTGTGGTATTAACATTTCCACCTGAGCTTGTCACCTTCAGATACCTTTCTACCTTTTTAGAATGTCTGTGTGTTTCAAACATTTAGCTCACCCCATAAATTTAGGGATGCAAGCCAATCCTTCGTTGTTCAAATTTAACAAATCGAAATGCGGAACCAGGAGGAAGGACGAGAATCTTCATGATGTTATTTATTTGCCATTAGAATTAAACTCCATGATAAAAGATTTCTAAAGAAAAAATTAAGGAGAAAACCTTTTTGAATTGCAGCTACTATTTCCATTCTAAATGTTTTATCTCTCAGATAAGTTACAAAACTAATTTTTTTATGTTATACTAGCATTTGTTTGTCAACACTTAAAAAAGAAAAGAAAGTTATATTCATGACTGTAAATCCCTATAGATTATACTTTTCCTTTCACTTACCAGGATAAAACCTATGCTTTGGTTTGGTCTCATATAAGACTTTGAAGACTCTAAAGCCTTAGTAGGCCACTGGTTGAGAGGAAAAGCATATATATACAGGAATTGTCCAAGGCACTTTCACAAAAATCACAAATCTATCTTGCTAAGATGTTATTATCCAAAGACAGGATACAGTTACATGCAGTGAACAAAAAACTACGAGAAGAAACAATGCCAGGATTTATTTATTTTTAAGAACCAGAGGATGTTGAAAATGTAATAGAAAGGATGGTGATTTTTGCTAAGTGCTTGCCCCAGAAAACAGAAGGGCAAATTATAGGTAAGTGCACTGATTAGTGCTGCAGGAAGAGAAGCTTAGATAAAATCAGAGGAGAGGTACAAGGCAAAATTGGAATAGAGATGCAATCCTTCAAATTTTTCTGTTTACTGGTAAGTACTTTTACGATCCTAGATGCAGGCTGTTCGCTGGTGATAAAATAATGCTCATAGACAGAAGGAAAATCTGGCTAAAAAGTGAACAAGTGAGTCTCGAGATAAGGAGCTCCTTTGGCTGGAAAAGGGACTTGCAGTGTTCCTCTAGTTCTTTGGTGATAACATCTCAATATCTAGTCTAATTTTAAACACTTAAAACTCTGTATCTTCAGACATTTCTCTTCAACAGTATAGATTAATTTTTAATTTTTTTTTTTTTAAATGATCAAGGCTTCTGTAGCTCTGGGGCAGTTCTGGGCCATCCTCCCTCCATTCCTGTGATCACCACACAGCTCAGCTTTCTTCAGTTTCTTCTGCTGAGCTTTTCTCTTTTCTTGTGAAAACAGCAGAGAACTGAGACCCCTTTTTTGCTCCCATTCTCTTAACTAGCTCACGAGTGGCACTTAAACTCTGTCACGACACACCTATGCTTTATAATTATTCACCCATTTTGAAGTAGTTACCAAACATCCAGACATCATTATTACAGGTAAGAGGACACAAAATGGCATATTCTATTTTTTTTTCCTGTTTTTATTTGCTTACTCAAATAAGAAAATAAGGTGAAAAGTCTTCTAGAAATGTCACAGTACTGAAAGCTAACTTACTGGGAGGGGTTTTTAACAGGGCATCCTGTATTTGAAGGGTGCACTGCAAGGAAATTGAAATTCCTAATTGCTAATTAGTTAGGAAAACAGGTAAATGAGGTGAACTTTTGTTTGTTCTTCTCTCATTCTTGCTTCATTTTTAGAAAACAAGTTTTAGGGTTGTAGTTTGTTTTTGAATGGACATTTGAAATCTTTGTGTTATTCTCACTCATTTGGTTTAATTCTTTCATCATAAATGAATGCAATTTTCATGGTGTATGCTGCTGACATGGTGAGGTATTACCTGTTTTCTGGGCAGCAGATGGACAGATGAAAGAGGAAGATTTTTATTTTCTTGCAAATATCTTGTTTAATGGGGTCAATGTTGCAAGTCTGTAGAAAAACAGGAAGGTGGAAATGATTGTCGGAAGGATCATGCATTCTTGCTCTGCAACTAAAAAGTAGGTAATCCCTACTTTTTGTCTTTCCTAATTTATGCCTATGAGGTAGTCTAACAGAGTGGGAAAATGCTATTCCTGCTGAGCAGCCTAGTGCTTATTTTCTCTCTGCATCATATCTCCTGAGGATGCCTCCTATGCTGCAGCATGGAAGACGTTATTCTTAGGAATGGATGTCCTCAGGTCCCCACTCCCCCAAAACATATTGCAATATTGTTAAAAAGCACAGACGCTTGGTAGTACATGTAGACACAGTCCCAGACCTTGACACAAGGGCTAAATGACTCGAAGTAGCTTGGGGTGGGAAGTGTTTATAAGACTGATAAGTAGGGAGAAACATACACCTGGGAAGCAAAATAGCTGACATGGTTGCAAGTGCTGTTAGTTCTATATATTTCGGTGCACCACTACCTCCAGCTTTCCTTCTGTTTTGTGTGTGTATTTAACCGTGTGTTTAGTAGTGGCACTAACCAGTGAAATATGTATATTGTTTTTGTGTTAGTTTGTGCGTAAAACTCGATGTTAATTTTTCCTAAAATAATGACTGATGTGTGTAAAGTTTCAGTAATCTTGAAGGCGAGTTTGTGCTTAATCATGCTTTGTATGGGAAGAGAACTATCTAATGTTACTGAATTTCTTTTCCTCATTAAACAGGAGTTGAGTTTATTAGCATACATCGTATTAGCTATCTAATAAGTGCAGGTAATACTGCTTATTTAATTAGAAGCTTCACTTCTAACAAGATGGTTTTAAGTATTAATTTTGATAGATGCTTTAGGGTGCAGTTCTGAAAATATAAAATACTTAAACCTAAAGGTGAACTATAATGACTTATATGAGCTATACCTAGTTGCTGGACTTCAGGGTTCAGTGAGGTTTCACCGTGTAGATAGTTTGAAGATTGAAATGTGTTATAAATATTCTTCTTCAAAAGTAAGTCTTTATAATTTCTTGAAGTCCTAACCTTACTTTGTAGGATGTTGCAACTTGTACGTCACATTTGAAAGTTAATTGGAAGTCCTTAAGTTAATGGGTTTTAAAGCATCAGCCAAACATTTAAGAAAGTTCTTGCAAAGCTGTTTTGATCAATTAGGTAAGCAATTTATCATGTATGGGATTATATATAGGATCCATATATGGGATCCTCTTAGAATCAAAAGATACTAAGAATTTTCCTTTAAAAGCAGTATCCAATTGCTTAGGTTGTACTATATGAAAACTATATTGAAGAACTAGTTAGAGTATCATAAAACACAAATACTTTGGGGATTCTCCCAGTGTTTTTCAGTACAACTATAAATATGGATACATTTCAAGTTGTCATGTTATTTGAGAGACAAACTTGAAAAAGCATCTGGTAGGTATTCTGACAAATGCTATGTAATTGTAAAAGTACATGTAGACATATTTCCTTATATTTTTACTCTTTGATTCATGGAACCTTTTTATTCTTAAAAGTGATGTTTGTGTTCTGGCTTTTCTAGTTGTTCTGTTGAAGTTTTGTGAGCACACAAAAGCTGAATATGGAAAAGTGTAGTTTCTCTTTATTTGCTGCCACTTTTTACCTTTTTTTTTTTATATATATATAGGAAATACATCTCTGGAAGGTGTGATGTGTGGATTTTATTTATTTATTTATTTATTTATTTATTATGATTCTTTAATTGCCTTTGGGCTCAAACCTGTTGTTTCAAAAGTAAAAAAGCTCCAATCACTTTTGAGATCATAGGCTTTTGCACTTCTTTTAGTGGTAATCTACCTATACGTTATACCAATGTAAGAAAGCACATGTGTTTTTTCCTGAGGAAGCATCGTACCATATTTTCTCATTTGGGAATGGGCTCTAGTCCTTGATAAATAAACTGGAAAGCTGAAGGGTGATAAAAGGGTTGGCGGATCCCTTGGCACGGCGTGATGGTGCGAGGGCCTGCGCTGACGGTGTCCTGGGGAGCGAGGGAGGAGGCCGGCTTGTCGGCGGCCATCTGGCAGGAATCCGGGCTGCTGCTCCGGCCTCCCTCTTCCCAGGCCGGCTGTCTGGAGGAACGGTTGGATGGAAATGGCTTGAGGAACATACGGGCTGAGGATTGCTTCTGCCCCGGGAAGAGGGGAGCGAGGGCGATGGGGGAAGCGGAGGTGCAGCCGGTCAGCCGGAGGCACCGCGTGGGTGGGCTGCGTGAGGGGTTGGTGGTCGTGGGCCTCAGCTGGCAGCAGGCACCTCTCCAAAACCTGCATCTGAAAGAAAGGGAGCTTTCAGAGACTGCGTGCGGAGGGAGTGGGGAAGTAGGGGAAGAAACGTGCCCTCGTCCTGGTCTTGGCAGCGTCCGAGGGCGTTTGTATGGAGCTGAAAGCGCGAGTGAAGCTTGGGCGATGGAGACGTGAGGAGGAAGGGACTCTGGTCGCTGACGCTGACGCAGGCACGTCGTTGTTAATTCTGGGGAGAAGGATGTTTATCAACGGGCCAAATGCCGCATCTGCGGCTCCACACCAAGACGTTGCATCCAAAATGCCATATCCAAAGATAACGACTGTAGAAGCGATCTACTGAAGCAACAACGTGGATGAGCAAATGCAGAATATTCTCCTGGACCAGAGAAGGAAGAAAAATATTTTGAAGAAGTAGTTAAATAATAAAACACGCAAAGAGGCAGGTGACGTCAGCTTGAGAGTGTGCATGCTGTCAGCTCACGTGAATGACGAGCTGACGTGACTACTGAGTGATAGGTGTTCCTCAAGCCAACATAAATGCAGCTGAGAACAGGTTGCCATCTTGTGATGGCACCGTCCTCGTTTGAAAACAGGATGTGAGGAAATACAGAGTTTTTGCTCTAGAAGTATCTCTCTGGAAGGCGTTTTCCTGGTTCAGTGATCAGGTCAGTTTGCATTACTCTTGAATCCACTGCCGTTGTTATCTAATGCACGCAGTAAATGGTTGGGACTAATACTTTTCTCAGCTAAGCCAGGCTGAGTACTCTTCTCTCCTGCTGGTGGCTCTGTGTCCAGGTCTCCTCCTTTCTGTGCCACCGTCACCTGGCTTTGGAGCAGGCAACGGAGGAAACTCGCATTCACCGAAATTCCAGTCAGTTCTGTGTATTCAAAGTAAGAATGTACAAGGGGAGCAGGGGAGCCACACAGAAAAAGCTGATTTCTGATAGAGTAATCGGAGTCTTTCCTGATGCGTTACACAGTTCTGGGGGACTGCTCTGAGGGACTCTGCCAGCAGTACTCATTTGGTTCACACATTTACTCCAGTCTTGCTCAATGCACAAGATATATTAAAATTGGTGCAAGATTAACCAGCAGCTCAGCAAACTGTGTTTTTCATACAGTCACAGCAACTGTGCCATTAAGTAACTTTTAAGGAAAGCAGCGTACAGATTTTTTTTTTTAACCTTTTTTATGCTACCACTATTTGCTTTGAGTAAATTCAGTGAAATGTATTTCCCCAACATAAGGCAGACTACTTGAACTCCTGTTTAAAACTTATTGATGAGTTAGTGTCTCAGACTCCTATGTGCAGTAGGCTACTACCATCCATTCCTTGGCTAAGATGATGGCAGTATAGAAAGAAAATAGTTGCTAGCAGTATCACAGGTAGTCTCTTGTACACAGGGAAGAGAATCTGGGCTTTCTAAGAAGATTCAACCCTGACAAGGATTTTCCCTTAATCCTCATGTTTCAGATAGATAGCTCAAACAGATTACTTGGATACTGAAATGGGTAGGCTTAAAGTACCAGTTATCTCTGATTGCTGGAATCTCTTTCTGGGAAGCATTTGGGAGGACAGCGGTTGTTTTGGTTTTAAAACCAGAATTTTCAGATTAACCCTGGAAAAACCTTTTATGGTGCAGGCTCTGGGTGATGCAAGCTGTTACTAAGTGGGAGATTTATGGTTTGACTTTCAGCTACCATTTCAAAGCACAGAGAAAGCATACTAACAATAGCCTGTTAAACAACTAATAGTTTTTAATGAAAATAAATAAGCTTGAAATGGTTATTGTCTGAATATTATTTAATTCACAGTCTGGCATGTCCACATCCACAGCATGTGACAGCAGCCCTATCATCAGCCCAGATTTGGGCTCATCTTGGGAGGCACAGACTAGGATAACAAAGAGTATCTGAGTCACAAAAAGCTTGTGGGTATCGTGAAAAGTAGTCTGAACTGCAGGTGTCAATTTAAATTGCCATAAATCCCTGTCATTCTGATTTAAAATTGTTTTAATCCATTCTAACTTTATGCCTTTAGATGAAATTAATTTTGCCCAAGTAGTCTCTTATAGTCAAGCTTTAAGATAAAGGTTGTAAATATGTCACTTAAAGGAGCATGAAAATAAGAAACCCAGTTCACCCCAGCCCCCGAAACATGAAAGAGTAGCTTTAATGTTTTCACAAACAGGTATGCATAGTTATGAATTCACATTAATGCTATTCATAAATGTAAGAGACCAATGATTTCCAGGGAACCATACTTTCCAGAGCTAAACAGCATTTTGCTTGAAATATGACTGATACTAAGCATTAGGACACTTAAAAATTATATCATTGCTAATAAAAGCTATTTTTAAAGCTTTAATTTTAAAAGTACACGATTGCTAAAGTCTTTTTTTTTTTAAGAAAAGGCTTTATCTTACAAAGATACATTTTAAGTGTTTTTTTCTAAAACCTGCACAATATAACACTGTGATTTCCCCTCCTATGAAACCCGTGCATACCATATATATTTTAATGACTTGTTTTTGATGCCCTAAGTCAGGTTTTACTGGTGACTTTGCAATACTCATTTTGCTTACATGGGCAAACATACTTTTATGTGCATATGAATGCACCGCTGATTAGTATTGATTTTTCTCTTCCTTGTTATTTATCATGACTGAATGTGGAGAAATTTTTGGAGGCTTCCCCCCTAATTTTCTTGGTGAGCTATTCTAGAGCACAAAAAAACCCCCAACCTCTACAGACCATCCTATAAATGTACATAATATATGACCTAGTGCTCATTAACGTACCTCCCTCTGAGAGGGGTTTTTTCAACATCTCAGAAACAAGAACATATTTTGAATTGTTATTATATGCATTTGATGAGCATTTAATTCAAGACTTCTTGAAGTTCAAATCTTGTATTACACGAATCAGCTAACTTCATTAGTATATTAAAATCTCAAGCATCTGTTTAGGAACTTATTTCTCAATAAATCTGACTGTATCTTTATCTGGAATATCAATATTCAAAAGCCTTGCTACATTCTTAACTTGCTGATTGCATCTTTTCCTTACAGAAAATCAATTACTCTTACCTACAGTAGCAGAATTTTAAAAAGATATAATGAAAGCTTGAATTTCATTCTCCAATTTAACTTCTGGATGCTGTGTGTGTACCTCTCTTCTGCGCCCCTTGTTTAAATTCCCTTTGGGCTTCAGATAAGGTCATCAGTGTGCTGCCTTATTCCAAAAAGGTGGACACGAGAAGGTTCTTCTTTCTCTGAGACCTCTCGTATCAACCCTTACAACTGTTATGCAGAGAGTATTGCAGCTCTTGTTTGTGTACACTTTGCTCTATTGATTAGCTTACATAGCAGTAAAACCACAGTATTGTGAATTTCTATGAATGGAGAGATATTAGTAAAATGAATGAATGCAGAAGTGTTTGGTACATTTTTTTTCTGATGGTTTATAATGTATCTAGGTGAAGGAAGGTAAATCCCTGTGTAGATAGTCGTATTTTATTTGAAGGGTTTATCTTAATCCACTACCTGGTAATGAAAAAGGATGGTAACAACCCTATGCCTTAAATCTGTCTGGCGTTGTAGTTTTGTCTGCACATGTTCTGGTGGATCTATCTACCTTCAGTGCAGAGCTTTTAATGGTAATTATTAATCATAAATTGGCATAGCTTGCAGTTTTCCACCTGATAATTGTGCAAAAGCCTTTTCTTATATTTCTGAATAGGCAATTTCATCCAGAGTGTGAGGGTTTTTAAAGAGTTTGTCTTTGCTCTCAAACTATATATAGAACATGACCTTACTCAAGTTTTCTGATGAGACATCCCCAGTGAGGTTAGATTTTCCTGTGATCAACTGAATGTGACTTGATTCTACATTTATTGCTTACACAGTTTGTGATTAGCATCATACTAGCCCAGCCTGTGTTCTGAGTGCTACTGAAGGTAATGGCAGCAGTTGCTCATCTCTGCTCCTGTCACCTGCCATCCAAAGGTTACTTTTTTCAAGTAAAGGCAAATTTAAGAATTTGAGAAAGAGTATTGTAAGAATTAGCCTGTTAATCAAAAGCCAAACCTGTTATCCAATATCAGTAGAAAAGCAATGGCAAAAAATAGGAATATTTTTGAAATAGGAAATGTCTAGGAATATTATTCAGATGAAGCTATTCTGTTTTTCTGAACTTCTTATTTTATTTATCAGCATGCTGCATAATTTGTATATTACACTTTATGATATTATTCTGAGCATTAGCCACACAGCAGGACATACTCCAAATCTTCTAAAGACGGGAAGTAAAGATTAGCAAGGGAAGTGTCAGACCGCTGAAATATTACAGTCTTTAGTAATGCATCACAAAATATGCCCTTATCAGACAATAAGTGACTAGGATGCTAATATGTTTCTTTCAGCTTAGTATGTGAGACTAAGTCTTGTTTTGGGAGAGCAAAACATTTTATAACATTTATTACATGGGGTGAGGTCTTACTGAAAAGTCTTGCCTTTAGGATTTTTGTAAAATACAGTTTGTGTTCCACTGTGTTGCAAGTTTCAGTGCAGGCAAGATGTCATATCATCTATCTTTTGTAATAAAATGTGCTATGTAAGAGATATTGTCACAATGCAAAATAGCTTAGATAAAGTGCTGAGCTGTTTTTTTTTTTTAACTGATATGGAAGTTATCTCAATATTTCTTCTTAAGGAAAAAAGAGAAGTTGGGTAGCAAGAGAAAATGGGATCTTTCCTTTCTAGAAAATGCTGTGACACCATAAATGCCTCAGTGTTTAGCTGTTTGTAGATGCATACAGAGAGAGTTATCCTAAAAATGTTCTGTAAGACAGAAGCCACCTTCTGGATGGAGTAGTTGAAACACAGAGGAAGTGACAAATTTGCTGAGGGATGTCAGATGTCCTCGAATAAAAATACTCTGGTTAAGAGTTTATCCTTTCTGCTTCTCATACACACACACAAAAAAAAAGAGTAACAAAATGAACATGCACATCATAGTTAATGTGTAATATGTTACCTTAACAGTTGAAGTGAGATGCATTATTGATACCAATTCTTGTGTTCAGTAGATGGTCACTAGATGGCATTCTTTGGGTATAAAATTTAAAGGGAAAATAATCTGTAATGTTTAATTTGTATTCAGCTGCATTTCAGTCCACTGTTTTTTCTGCCTGAATATAAAAACTTAAGAAAGGACATGTTAGGGCAGTAGGAGAGAGGAGGGAAGGAAGCATTTTACTATATTTTGTTGTTTCAGAGTCGGCACTTTCTAAGCAATGTAGTTTATCTTGCACTTTTAATAATATTGTGTAAACATTTTTGAATACTTTTCTATTTAGTTTATATGGAAATATGTTTTTAGATTATAGATTAATACACATCTATGAATCTGTTATGTGTTTTGCTCACACTCCTTAGAGATGATCATCAATCACTGTGAAATGTTCTAGATAAGATCACATCTTCAAAGCACTTAAAACTGAAAGCAACTAATCAATAACACCAGCTCTCTTTGTGGAGTAGAACTGCAGGAAAACTCCCGTAATCAGAGGATGAGTGCAGATACTTACTCATATTGTCTCTTTTAGGGCTGGGACAAATTGTGCATGTAATACTATGATAACCTGCCTCTCAGAAGCCGATCCGAAATTCCATTTAGACCTCAGGACCATTTCTTGATAAAACCTGTGGCTAAACTATCCCAGTACTGCAGAATGTATGGAGTAATTAAAAGTATATTGTTCTAGTAAAAGCTCTAAGTACTACATGTATAAGGCTACATGGCAGTTGCCTTACCTCAGTCAGTGCCATATTTTAGGATGAATAAAAGCAGTCATCGTTGATTTCCTAGCTGTGTTTCAGCTCTGACTCATCTATTTTGTTCTAATTCAAAATGAGAGATGAAGTATCTCAAGTGGCTATAAACACTGTTCTGTGAGTGCCATTGAGTAACAGCAGTTTATTGCGGACAGCATTCTCTGCGCTCATTTGCCGGCTGGTTTTATTGCCTCGGTGGCACAGAGGAAAGGGCTTGCTAAGGTGGAACACTCTGGTTTTCATGCTGTCTGTGCTACCTGAATTTTGCAGTATAATTGGTAAGATTTAGGTTATCCAGCTTGTTTCAGATATAAGATTATTAATTTGCTGGCTTTCTCTGGGCTAATCTCTAACATGCCTTCATCACAGCTGAGGAACCTTATAGTTTTGAACCAGTTACTAGCAAGAATTTCCAGTTTAATACCAAAATAACTTCTGCAGCAAAGAAAAATGATGTTCAGCACTGTGATCCTTACAAATGTATATACCTTTTTGTGTCTTTATGTATAAACAAGAAAAAGTAAAAGCTGTTATCAAAATTCTCATTATTTGAAGGTAATGTTAATCTCTTTCCTAATAACATAAAGGTGAGGGTAACTCAGTAGGTGGCAGTCCTCTTAAGCCAAAGAAGAAACAGTGTGAGCATGAGGGACTGGGATTTGAATGGATTAAACAGTTTATTAAATATTTCCTTGTCATCTAAAGTCAGTATAGATTGCATCTCTTATTTACAGTCCTCCTAGCTATTGATGGTTTCTTTTTTGTATCTTGAGCTGTTCTGTAAAATTGTGATAATAACCCTCTAAATGTATTTGAGGAGCTATGCTGTACAAAATGAGAAAAAAAAATTTAGGTGAGTTTCTGTATTTTTCTTCCTAATTTGTCAATATTTGAGCTTAATTCCTAAGTACTATTTTATACCCTTCTCTGAAGACAAATTCTTCCTAGACATGATTGTAACAGTTCTAATACATCAGTGCTTGGCATTCTCGTGACCAAGCAGTATATTTCCTGTAGCTCTTCCCATATCTGTGGTTTATCACTTCATCTGGCCAAAAGGCACTTACGTCTTACTGGTTTCCAGTAGCAGCTGCCTTTCCCGGGTCCTACCATCTGTCTCTTGCTCCCGCTTACTCTCCTCTCCTACCTAGTCTGTTCAGACCTTCAGGCTCTTCTCACAGCATTATTCTCCAAAAAGCTTGCCTGTGTAGCTATAGCTTGTATTTTTTTTTTTCTTTTCTTGCTTCACACACAAAAAGGAAGCTCTGTCATTCACATGTTACCCAGTGTTTTCATCTAATTTTTTTATCAGATAATCCTTAGAACAGGAATCAGTGTTCTCCTCTCCCAAGTAAATGGCCCGTGCTTCTAAACAACATCTCCTCTTGCACACTTCCCAGTGGCTAAATGCTTGGTATACGGTCTCAGCTCAGTAGCAGAAATGAATGCTTCTCCCTGTTTCACTTTCAGCCTGTGGCAAAGGTGCCCTCTCATGGGTTTGTATCGATGATGCTGTAGTATCTATTAAACAAATTGTTTCCTTCAGGCTAGTCCTCATCATCTGCAGTGTGAGGGACCTCCCTTTGCTTCAGTCCTCTTTGTTGCTAAGGGAGAGACTAGATACTTTTTTTTATCTTACCTACGTGATAGATTTGTGTCCCCAGCAGTATGCAAACTGTTTGAAAACTAATAACACAAAAATACACTCATTTAAAAAAAATAAGCCAAAGCTTTACTGGTATAAAACAGCGTGTGTTCTAAACATGTTAAATATAATTCATACTGCCTTCATCCCACTGTGTGCTTGCTTCACTCCCAGTCCCTTTCAAGTAGGCTACAATCACTCCTCCTCTGCATGAAAGGAGTGCACTCATAAAACAGATGTCTTAAAATAAAGCCAAAGGAGTTGCTTATTTTCCTGTAACACAGAAGATGTGGGTGTTAGAGGCAAAAAGCTCTGATAACTTGCTTAAGCTGCTTAAACAGTGTCGGTGGCGACATGGGAAGATCAGGTATGAGCAGGTCGGAGGGAGGTTTTGATAATATTTGGGGAAGTTTGGCAGTGAACCCGTCTTGTCCTTCTCCCACGTGCTTGGCCAGCTGTAGGGTGTGGGAAAAAAATGTGGCAAAAATACAAATATTGCCTGGAGGTCACTGAAAATGAGACCAAAGGGTCACTGGATGATGTCTGAGGGAGATGAATAAATGTTAAAGGGAGACCATGTGGATGGTATAAAAGTGAAAATTCACATAAACTTTGGGTTCTTGATCCACTATCTGCCTGCGTGTTGCTGCAGTTGTTTTCAATAGTTTATGCGTGGGGGTGTGTGAGGGGGATTGTTTGTTTTTACCAGCTATAGATGGTACATGGGTGATATATCATGGAAGAGGTAATCAGAGAAAACTGTTGTGTCCTGTGAGGCACTCAGTAGGAGTAAATGAACAATGAGTTATTAAGTAGGATCCTTCCTAATCCTCCATAGATTGCTATACTGCTTATTTGTGTTTTTTTTTAAATATGGACAATATGGCATAGTTGTGAGCCTTTCTGTTGGGAGCAGGGAAGCAGGGAAAAAACTGAACTGTAAACCAGAAATGTTGCCTTGCCAAGATTTAGATAGATCTTGGAGTGACTGTTGCCTGATCATCAGGCTACGGCTCTTGTATTGTTGGTTCTGCATCAGTGGGGTCTGAATTCCTGCAGGCATCATCTTCTGGAATGAATTTTTCTTCTTTTTTCATTAATTTAAGTTCTGATTTTTCTAACTCTGTGAGTAGAAGCGACTGTTTCCTGTTTTCTTGAGCTGCAAAGCGGGGACCTAGGAGAGGAATACATGGTTTCTCATTTGAAAACTACTCCAACCGTTGTGATGTTACAACTTAAAAATGATTAAGGTATACAGGGAATAGTTAAGGAAGGAAAAATGTATATATTAGGGGAATATTTAGTTGTGTTCCTTAAACTTGTGATAGATATCTGTGTATATTCATTTTACCTGAGAAAATTCCCTTTAAAAAAAAATAAAAATCATGCCATACAGGTAGCCCTCTTCAGGGTGGGTCTCTTGTGCCTTTTAATCCATCGTACAGGATTAGAGGTTGGTTTTGTGTGGCAAAGATGCTGTCTGTATTGTAGTTGTCTAACATAAATAGTTACATGTTATTTTTGGTAGTCTTGTCCACTAGTAATAAATATGCTTTTTATAAAGAATAGCATTCCATTACTTTGCATAATTTACTGGAAATATAATTAGCGAATTAGGAATAATTAAATGAAAAGAGAGTGGTTGATGGTTCTTTAATCTTTTTATATGCAACATAAATGCCAAAGTAAAATATGCAATACTAATAGCTACTTAATGATCATGCAAGATATTATGCAGTGGGAAAATAACTCTGCAAATGAATAACTGGTACAGAAAACTTTAAAAAAACATGTGAGAAAGCGACATAAGTTTTTACTGTGTGAAACTATAAAATAGATTGAAGTGTGATATAATCTTATCACTACTGTGCTCAACGGAGCAGAAATAACACAAAGTCACCTACTATTATCTTGATGAATGTCTTTGAAATCTTTGGTGATCAAAGGCATAATTTGGGGCTTCCCAGTGTCCACAGCTTTGCTCTCGATAAGAGAAGAAATCAGATTCTGGGGTTCTTTGTCCCTGGCTGCAGCTACAAATTGCACAGCTGAATAAATCTTTAGACAAATTCCGTTTCCAAATAGCTGCACGCATACGATAGTGAATGAAGATTTGAGCATGTATTCAGTCTTTGCAAGAAAACTATGCCTATTATCTTAATAATAGTCACACCTCAAAGGTATGAAGAGTATAAATAGGAAACTTCTTTTATACAAGGATCGATCCTCAGAGGGAAATAAAGGCAATTTTTCCCATCTATGACATTGAAGTTTAGGTGTTAGCAAGGTGAGGAGGAATTTGAATTGCCTCCTGGATTCCTGGTCAGAAAATATTCTCATTTTGAGTTGATTTACTGCTACATACCTACAGCAAAACAACAAAATAAACCCCAAACCCTGAAAATTTACTATACACAGTAAAATGAAAAAATCTTATCTAGTTGTCCTTCTTCCTCCTGTACAATACTTGCAGCACTGAGATGTATATGAAGCCTAGTAAGTAGGTTTCAAAAGGTGGTTTATGTCTTACTGGTATACCCAGGGCTAGCACTTGCAAGAAACCTCTGAATCCCGAGCAGGAGTAACGGCCTCAGAGCACTCGGCAGGATGGTGTGTCAAAAGACTCTCTCTTACCTGGCAGCTATTTGCTTTTCACCCTTTTTGTGAGGGAGAGAAAATACTGTGTGATAGTTCTTAATGGCCTCAACGAGCCTTGAATGCAACAGGAGACTATTGGTCTGAGAAAATCCCGAATCCTGGTCTTCCTAACTGTCAGTTGAAAAAGCAGCCCAGATGTAAAGAAAATTCTTCTCTCACACTATATAAACTATGGCTTTGGGAACCTCTATTAAATCGGCAATTCAGATTTAATAATATGCGTTCATGAATTTTTGCAAGTAATTAGAATCTGTCCTGATGTCAATGTATTTTAACTGCTAATGTGCAAATTGGCTAAGAAAATCTCCCCCTTCATTTTTCTTAGAATTATTTATCTTTTTAACATAAATTCCTATTCAACTGGTAAATGAAGTACAATCTAGTCTTGCTGTGATACCAGACCTGCCCACAGTACTCAAGATGTGGGCACATTTTATGTGAAGATGAAATTACATCCTTTGTCTTGGTTTCTGTAGAGTGTAGTTGAGCTAACCAGTTTGTGGAGATGGTGTTATAAAGCTTAAAGTCAAATGGTCTATGGCTAACGCCTCTGAAACAGCATGTGCATGGTTCTACCTGCTTGGTTTATTGATCTTTTCATTTTTAGGAGCTCTTCAGGGTTTGAGAAGGTTTATTTGTTTTGTTTGGGGAGGTTTTTTTGCTATCGTTTTTTTCACTAAGACAGTGTTAATATTTTGGTCCTAATGTCACTCTTGGGTTTGTTCCTATGAAGACGTCAAAAAAAATCACTTTAGCAACATTGTGTGAATCTTTGAAGTATTTCTTCATAAAGCAAGAGAGTCTTGAATGGAATTGCTTTTGTTACAATCAAGCCCCTAAGTTTCATTTATTTGTTGACTGTTACAATGGTATTACCGCTGCTATGTGCTGTGACTTGCCATAAATCCCTGCCTGTGCCTGAGCACTATGCACGCCCCAATGTGGCAATCCATTTCATGCTGGCAGACTTTGCTCAGAGCTAAAAAGCAAGGGCATGTCTTGGGCTTCGTGCAGTGTTAGGCTCATCCTGAGAAGTAAGACCACTGTTGCAGCCCAGAAAGCCAACCGTATCCTGGGCCGCATCAAAAGCAGCGTGACCAGCAGGTCGAGGGAGATGATTCTCGCCCTCTACTCCGCTCTGGTGAGACCCCACCTGCAGTACTGCGTCCAGCTCTGGGACCCCCAACATAAGAAGGACATGGACCGGTTGGAGCAAGTCCAGAGGAGGGCCATGAAGATGATCAGAGGGCTGGAGCACCTCCTCTATGAAGACAGGCTGAGGGAGTTGGGGTTGCTCAGCCTGGAGAAGAGAAGGCTCCAGGGAGACCTTACAGCAACCTTCCAGTACCTAAAGGGGACCTACAGGAAAGCCGGAGAGGGACTTCTTCTTCCAAGGGCCTGTAGCGATAGGACAAGGGGTAATGGCTTTAAACTGAGAGAGGGTAGATTTCGATGAGATGTAAGGAAGAAGTTCTTCGCTGTGAGGATGGCGAGGCCCTGGCACAGGTTGCCCACAGAGGCTGGGGATGCCCCATCCCTGGCAGTGTTCAAGGGCAGGTTGGCTGGGGCTTGGAGCAGCCTGGTCTGGTGGAAGGCGTCCCTGCCCATGGCAGGGGTTTGGAACTCAATGATCTTCAAAGTCCCTTCCAACCCAAACCGTTCTGTGATTCATTAGATCTCTAATTATGTATTCAGGAAACTACTCATTCCTTTTTTGGCTAAGTAATGACCATTCTGCTTCACTTTATCTCACAGCAAAATGTATGATGGCTTCTATTACTTCAGGGATAAAACAGATGGCCTTCAACACAACATCTGGCGGGGGGGGAAATCAGATCGCTGAAGCTTATTTAGTAAAGCAAACACTGCTAACATGAAATGATAGATTACTGGCTTTACTAAGAATATCCCTGGACTGAAGGCAGGTTGTTTTAGTTGCTACCTATTTTGTGTGTTTTGTATCTACAGACAGGATTAGAAATAGTTATGTATAACTAGCATTTCAGTTTATGACATTTCATTGATAAAAAGATTTGAAAAATAGGTGTTATTACTACTTTAGTTCTGGGAGGAACACCCTGCTGATCAGTCCTGAAAACACCTCAGTGGAGTTGGGCTAGTGCTGTCAACATTTAACAACTCTCAATTGATTTTTGTGATTGCAAGTCAAGATGAATAAAGAATTCAGGTTTTTAAAAAAATCACTACGAATCTATGGTAGCTTCCTACAGAGTTCTGAGTGTGGAAATGTATGGGGTCTTATTAATAATCTGAATTATTGATCAGATCACTTTCTGATAACAAAATGCACTTAAAGCTGACAGAACTACATTTTACTATAAATACTATACTGTGACTAGCAAGGCCACCTTATTCCTGTTACCCATTTCTAGAGGAGACTTTTTCTTTCAAACAATATTATCTTAAAATTTTGACATCATAATGTTACTGAGGTGACAAGTTGTCAACTTCAGGTTGTGTGATGGGGAAGAAGATTATTTAAAAGCAGTTATATGTCCTTTTTCTCCTAAAATGATTGTGATGTTATATGTATGCCAGTAACTTGTAGTGCCCTAGCAGTCCTGTGAAGAGTAATTAGACAGTGGTGTATTAAAGCATAATTGTTTAACCAGTTAGATCTTTTTCAGTGTCAAAAGAACTCTTCAAGCTGTGCAAATCATTATCACTGGTGATTATTTCTTGTACTGTCTGTGTGCAGGATTATGGTAAATAGAATGAAACGGGATTTTTTTTTTTATGATATATTTGGAGGATTAGATTTGCATGGTCCCTTTGAGGATTGGGTATGCTGAGATGCAATTTATATGTGAGAAAGAGATAAGGAGAGAGGGAGCACGGTGAGAAGGAGGGAGTGTGATTATCAAGTACAGAGAGATGGCTAATCCAGATTGGTTTAATACACTCAGTTACACTTTTAGAAAGGAATAAACCTACTAAGTACATATCTCGATTAAGTGCACCCCATGTTTGAGACACCACTACAAAACAAAAATTCACTGATTCAAAATCTCTTCCACTTCTCTTCCCCCCCCCTCCAGTAAAATTTTAGACGTCACAAAGTCCACAATATAAAAGTTTCCATTAGGTCAAGGCTACGTTTTCAGTAAGTGTTGCAAGTTTTACAGTGGTTTGGGGAGGTTCACTGAGTCAATTGGGAGGTTCACTACGTTAAGCCTTTTACATTATTTTTCTTTAAGATGGGGGAAAAAACAAGCATTCTGATTCTAGGGAACCCCATTAATCATGACAGGTTAATAGGCTGCAGAAGTACCTCTCCATTATTTTCCTCCTCATTTTGTTGGGGAGAAACTCTTCTGGTCTTAAATGCTTCACAGAACAGAGTAGTAAATCTTCTGGCACCTCCAGCTGCCAGCCCAGTACACTGATTTGTTCCTTTGGTTTTGGACCCCAGTAAAGGAGAGCTGAGGGACTGGCAATTCTTTCCCTACGATCCAGGGCGAATTCTAGTTAGATCTTTTCCCTTTCTGGGGTGAAGCTAACTAGCACTTCTCTTTCACTGGGACTCAGGACCACCACCCAACTATAACACTTTTGAGCAGATAGTATTCTGAAACCTACAGTTGGTCAGATGTTTTTTTTTCTTTTTCTTTATATCTGAAATGATAAGGACATATGTCTGAAAGCTGAAACTTCACTGAGATTGTTAGTCCTCTTCTGGTTACTGTTAATTGGGGATAAGTTTAGCAGGGATTATTGCTACCAATTTTATAAAACAAGGATTGTGCCTAGAGATGTGCTGTCACTGGACAAAGTTAATGGTGCTCTCTACTGAAGTATGAGTGATATATAAAAGAGTCTTTAGTAACTGTTGACTATGTGCAATGCACCCAAATTCCTGTTTTCTTCTGGCTCTACCCCTTCTTGTCATCAGCCTCCTGGATTTTTTTTTTTTCACATGAGTAATATACCCAGAGTATTTGATTTCTTCAGTTATAACATTTTACAAATCTCATAACTAAAAATCTCCTAAGCACAAAGATGCACCATAATTAGTTTTTTCTTATTAGTTTATAGGCATTAAGCATGATACATAATGGAGTTTCAGGAATATATCAGTCTTAAGAGAATTCATTTCCATATCGCTACTTGCTTCCAAGAATTAGTCATTTAGACTTACAGAAAACATCTGGAAATGGTAACAATTTTTTTTGCCATTCTTGCTTCTCTAGCCTTTGGATATCTATAGAAAATATGTTTTGACATTTCTGTAACAACTATCAGATATACATTTTTATTGTTAGACTTACAAACTTAAAGCTCAAATGCTTTTTCAGCT
The DNA here is from genome assembly GCF_026419915.1 of Harpia harpyja. Lineage (NCBI taxonomy): Eukaryota > Metazoa > Chordata > Aves > Accipitriformes > Accipitridae > Harpia > Harpia harpyja. The sequence goes on along the minus strand of NC_068955.1, from coordinate 30,772,424 downwards.
GAACTACTTTGAAACAGGTTTATTGCCTTCCCTTTGTCTTCGGCTGTAGTTTTTGGCATGCTCTTTACAGTCCCTGTGCCTCTGTTACCTAATTCTCTAAATTGCAGTGCTATTCTGAGGAGAAATACCCCAAAGATTTAGATAGTTGTAGTGACTTTATGAATCTACAGTAATAAGCTTGTCTTTTACTGCTCACAGTGATCATTTCAGTGATGATTTTCACTTAAATTTAGACAATTTTGTCTGAATGACATTATTTGAGCTATAAGATTTTTAATTTTTGTAATACTTATATATGCCTACAATTACACATTCAAATATTATTCCAAATTCCAAATTTGTGTATCATCATACACCCTTTGCTTTAATCTTCACTGAAGTGAGACTGGATTTTGATAATAACTGGACAAGTCACTATTCAATTTAATCAGTATATAATTTAAAGCCACGTAATTTTCTAGTGATCTGTTCATGGCATTGTATTTCCTAAGGGTTTCAAAGTGTGTTATAAATAAAACTTTTAAAGTTTCTGTCACAGTAGAGGTCTAAAATCTTAACTTTCAAAAGCGTTTTACTGTCACTTTTAAAATAAATTCTTAGTCTAGATTTGACTAAATGTTAGAAAATGAAACTTGAAAGGGTCTGGCTTGAGGTGTAGATAAAAGATTGTCAGATTTGAGAAGGAAGACCTACTTTCTGCTGCTTTTTTGAAGACTTAGCAGATGAAGAAAAGACATTTAAGTGCAAGTGTTAGAACTAACAAACTGAAAGCTAACGTAAAGGATAATATATATTCAAGCTGATGTGTAGTATGATCTTTTAGTGTTCTTAATGTATACATGTCCCTCCCTCTTTTTTTTTTTTTTTTCTTTTTAAATTTGGAGTTGGACAATGAATTCTTTCTTTCTCTGATAGTCTGTTAGGCTAATATGCCAAGTACATAGGTTAATCATGTTCTGTTCTCCTTGGACTGAAAATGCCACATACAGATATTTTCATCGTGTAATTTTAAGTGGGTTTGCATAGAAAGGAATCTGAAGGTTGGCGTTTCAGTTCAGAAAACAAAGGTCAACTTTTCTGCAGAAAACTTTGTATTATAAATATAATACAATATATGGGATTAATAGGGAAATTTTCATAAGATTTACTTTTCAGAGTCAAAATTAAATTCCTTGTTTCCATTTTTTGCAGGAAAAATATGGGCCTGGTTCTTTCGGACATTTTGTAAGATGCAGCTTTCTATACTTTGCTGGGATTTCCCTAGCAGCTTCTCCTGGTTGGGTAGATACCACCTTGTTAGGTTTTAGATGTTAATTTTTATTGCAAAATGAAATTTCCTAATCCTGCCAGTCATGTTAAGAAAAAAAAAAATTATTAATGTTGGGTATTTGTTTTAATGATGTAAAAGCAAACAATTATTTCTTCTTGCATGACATTTTCCATCATATTCATTTCACAATACTTTTTTGGGTCCTGTAGCATCCTGAGTGGTTCAGCTTGTTCTGGCCTTAGGCACTTTTTCCCCCTGATTTTTTGATGTGAGAGTGCGAAGAATTACTGTTCTCAAAGAATTACTGTAGGAGAAAAACCAGACTTTTGGAAGTCTCCTCTATGCAGTGAAAGACTACACTAGCTTGGTTTTTTATTTCATAATAAAAATATATTTCTTGCTAATTCAGTCAGCAATGAAATAGTAAATACTGCATGATTAGTACTTTTTATTCATGGATTAAAAAGGGACGAGAATTTTAGGCAATGGAGTCAACAAGGGAAAATCATCAATGATAAATATGTTAGGAGAAAAATTATTATATGTATTTACCAGGAAAAATATTTCAGGGTAATTCAGTTATATTCTGTATATGGTTGTACATTTATTTTCCACTTCAGGAGTATGTGTGCAGACATGGCCCATCAGCTTTAGAACTCTCTTTTGCTGTACATCCAGACAAAGCATTCAACTTTTTTTTTTCTTTTAATCTGATGCCTGAACAACTGCCACGTAATTTTTCCATGTATCGTTTTTACCCTCTTCTTCATAAAAATCACAGTCACTGAAATGGTGAAGCCAGAAGCAGCAAAGACAAATTATCTGCTACTTTTCTAATCCCTTGCTTTAATGTCTAATCTGCAGCCTTTTTAAAGGTCTATCCCAAATGAAGAATAACTAATTCTGGAAATACTGATATAGAAGCAACAAGAAGACCAAGGTGTACTTTCCCCACATTTTACCTCTCCCATTGCTCATTTTGGCATCTGAGGAACTTTTAGGTAGTTCAGGATTGACCTTTTAACTTACCAACTATATTTACACTGGCTTTTGCAAATACAACAAATGTAGCTTCACTAGCAACCAGAGTCCAAGTCAAGCACTCCCTTTACGTACACTTAACTAATTTCTTAGCCGGTAGGAAAGTGCTGCAGTGCATCTTGTAGTTTATAATTTTTTTTTTCTTTTTAAACTGGTGAATTACTTTATCTGTATATTACCTGCAAACTCAAGCTCCTACCACTGGCAGTTCAGTTTATTATATAATTGCTGTATTTGGATATTTTCTGGTTTGCACATCTATAGCCTACAGTAATGCAAGTGTCTTGTCTTTCATAGCACTGTGATGGACTACAAACCTTCTCTTTATTAGTCAAATATTCATTAATATCCATGTTTAGCAATCATGCTTTCAGGCGGCACATCTTTTGAATACACAGCTAGAACTGTTACTGCCTGTGCTTCCAGGTTTGCGTATATAGCTCTGCCATAGCACAGTGCTTGTATTACATGGGTAACAAAATGACAGGGACACGCAGGATACATATATAAAATGACATGAACTTGTTGCTTAGATTCATTAGACTTGACTATTCTGCAGTCATAAATCTTGCCGTTGATGCAATATCTATGGGGTCTTCCGTTTTTGGATTTCCAGACTTTCCACAACTGCTGAAATGACATAGTGAGGCTGTGGGGGGGGGAAAATAGGAACAGTAGTTAAAATCTAAATGCTTAAGGTATAGCCTGTAGGAGAGCCAGAGACAGTGTCTGAACCGCTGACTGAATTTCAACCCCAAGATGTTTTGTTCTGTGGTTTGAGGAGCAGCAGATTAGGAACGGTATGGCATCCTCCTCTATGAATAAGCTGCACAAGAGAACGCTTGTAAGGTTTGGAAGAAGGAGTCTGAGGTTACAGTCCTGGCCCTGGGCAGGGTCCACTCCACTAGACAGACTCTGTCATGTCTTCTTTGCTTCATTACCCTTTGCTCCTTTCTGAAGTCCCATTCTTCTCCTATGCAGTTTCTGCTGCTGCTCCTGTCTTGTTTCACACTGCTTTCTCTGCTAGCCTTAGTCTAAGCTGTCTTTCATTTCCCTCATTCTGGCTTTTACATCCTATGACTTCGAATATAACTAATTAGACTTTATTCCCAGTGGTGCCTTGATGTCAGCAAGGAGAACCCTAAGCATGTAAGAAAAACCAATTCTCTGCCTCCTGAGTGCTTGCTTCACTACATGTACCCAGTACTCCAGGTAGGCACAGAGTGCTTAGCTGTGGTCTGGAAATAGCACTCACGCAGACTAGAGACTTGACTGCAATTAAAAATTTAAGAGATCTTTTACTCCAGAAGTGTGTTTCCTCCTTCTCGGATCCTACTGCTTGTGGTCTAATTGCAATGTTTATTGGCTGAAATCGCGGTAATTTCAAGTAAACTTGTCAAGGGGACTACAAGCTAGCACGTTCCTGGCATATGTACGTGTAGCATAGATACTAGATCTCAAATCTGTGCTCCAGAGTTTGGAACAGCGCTGTTTATTCAGTAACCTCATTCTTCTATATAATTACAACCATTTGGGAGACATTTTCTGTAAAACCTGATATAGGCAATCAGAACTTGACAAAATTGTCATTAGAATCCTAAAACTGTATCTTTTCAAGGCTGCCCAGTGTTTTCTCTTATCAGTTGTACTACAATAGTTCATTCTTCAAGAGTGAGGGAAGGAGAAGAATAACTGGGTAGTAATACTAGGTTCAAATAGTCCGAAATAACTCTCTGCCTTTATGGCAAAACATTTGTTCATACGCAACAGCACAGTCCCTGTTCCACATCATTCGGAATTTGCCTGTGTGACGAGAGGTAGGAACAGGTTGAGTGCAAAGCGGCAGGAGGACAAGAAGGCTAGGTGACATATATCCCAAACTGCTCGTACGCCTGCTACATGAGCCAAATGAGAAGTATACACCGTGTGACAGAGGTGAAACTTCAGCCGGGGGTCTCTGGAGTTCCATATGTGCCATGTAATAGAGCTGTAAGCACTTGCGCACAAATAGAAAAGAATGGGTGCCCATACCGCTATATGCTATATATATGCGTATATGCTATATACACAGAGTTAGTATGGGTGCTGAACTGCAATTATCTTTGTAAGTAGAGACCCACCTATGCCCGACATGTATGCTGTGGTTACAAATAGATGTTTAGTAATGCATTAATCAGACATTATATTTACATCTTTTTTTTTAAGGATCATTAGCCCTTTAATGCAGATCAAAGTATTCACTTTTCTGTTGCTCATCGAAATGACTAAAGTGAAGTATCTTTGACCAGTAATGGAAAGACAAGTTTTCATGTACAGTGGATTTTCATGGCAAAACAAACATGTGTTATTAACTACATTTGTGTTTTGCAACTGATACAGTCTGACTTCAATGTGTGCTTGTTACATGAGAGGTATTTTTAACACTTTTTCTTTTTTTTTTTTCCCCTTCTTATAGGCAGTAAAAGAGTGGGTTTAAAAAAATAAAGCAGTTTTGGTTTTAGAACACTACAACAATATATAGAAGTGATAGCTGTGCCACATTTCTAATAGCTGGGTTGAATCATATTCTTTTCCTCTAATGGCATGCGTAATTGCTCTAGGTTTTCAGGCGTCCTTCACCCGCGCTTATTTAGATTAGTGACTGATCCATTTCCATGGAAACCTGCAGCAGGGAAAAAAATCTCTTGGTACAGTGTGGAACTGAAAGGATGTGGGCTTTGAGTCTCAGCCTATAACTTGTGTAAAATAAGACTTCTTGTTTGTGGTCATCTTCATTTGGGATTTTTGTTGTTGCTGTTCTCTAAAAAGTAAGAATTGTTTCCAGCAGCATTTTGTATAAAAAATTTAGAACACTTGTCAAATCCTACATTTCTTGAGAAGCTTCAACTTTTTTTGTGTAGTTAAAATAGTATATTTTGAAATTAAGTGTCGGGGATGTTTTTCTTCATGAGGATGCAGAAGCACAGAAAGCTCAAGTAAGCTGGTTAGAAACTATGGCTGAAAAGTCAAGATCCAAGAAGAGAGTTCATTTTGGAGGTATTGTGTATAGCTTTAATGAAGAATGACTGTTTTATGAAGTGGGGGGGGGGAACAGAAAGGTTTTATATAAAGAGAGTAGTGACTTCAGTCAGTAAAATGCTTGGAAAATATGGGTACTTTTAAAAACTTTGCACAGTACTATATTGCTTTTCTCAGTATCTGGTACATTCTTAATATGCACTGCCTAACATATAATATCTCTTTAATAATCTTATTTTTAGTGCTTTCTTAGGAAAACTTTATTCTCGGCATTCTCGGAAATTTATTCTAATTTCCAGGAGTGTTTAAGATTGCAACAGATCGTAGATTTTCAAATGTGTTCTTTTCAAGTAATTGCTCTTATATGTCTTCACAATGCTGAAAGGACAAGTACCGTCTATACTTTTTAAAAAGTAGAAATATTTTCAGATTTTGCTCCTTTCAAACTGCAGTCATCCTAACTATTTTGAATACCGGTGTAAGTTCTCTAGCTGTAGGCTTTCAAACCAATGGTCAAATTACAATTTTAGATGTGGTAGTTGTTCACTTTTCAAAAATTAATTAGCCAGTGGCCTGACTCAGAAACTTGTGTTACTTAACAGTCATCAGTATGAAGTATCTCTAAGCATATCTATATATTATTTTTTATTTTATATATTATATAATGTATATTATATTATTTGTATTATTATAGTATCTAGATATAGCTGTATCTAGATATTCTGATAAAGCATCACAAGTTCAGTCGATAAAGTTTTGCACTCCAGTTTCCTTAAAAGTGATGTGGGGTTCCTAAGTACTTTTGCTGTTATGATAGCTTTGTATTTTATTCCCACTCAGTAGTGTGGCACGGAAGGAGTTCTTCCCGTTGAGCAGGGAACCGTACACATCTGCATCTCCTTGTTCCACCCATATCTTCCCCTCCACGGTCCTGTGTAAACTCCGGTACAACATTGCTTAGCAACATTCTGCTCTGCTAATCTGAGCTATTTGTTCCCTTTGACTGAAGTAATAATATTAAATTATAAGTTATTCTGAGGCCCTTACAGTAGAAGTTGCAGAGTATTGCTCTGTATGTCTGTTGGGTTTTGGTAATGGTATATTTTATCCACAGTGAAATTCAGACTGTAAAGCCCATATGCACAATCAAAGCAGAGGAAGAAAAAGATACTGAGTGACAACTCTAAACTTTTGGCTTTTGCTTGATTTGTATTTAGTGTTATCTTCTTCTTAGAAATGATCTTCATTTTATAATCTTTTAAATACCTTTCACACTATGCTTACATGATGTTAGGGTGACTAAATTTGGCAAGATTTGGGAAGAGGGTTAAGAACAAGTGCAGTCTCTATATGCAGGACAGAGCGAGAAAGTTATTTTTTGAGACAGTTTTACTAATATCTGAAATATTCCAAGAGAACCGAGTGCTTCAGCTCATTGACTTCAGTGCCCCTTGGTAAAAAAAAGGGAAATCAGTATGTTCTGCACAGGGCAAATGAGTTCTCCATACGGCTGATCTAGCAGAAAGTATTAAAAATGCTCTCCTGGCATCCCCATTGGCCTCTCAGGGTAGTTGGAGGCCTGTTTGATGGCAGGAGAAAGAGAACACGTGTAGTTCGACTTGATAGCTAACTGCGAACCTAACAAAAAGACATTTGAAACCACTGCGTATGTCAGGGAGTGTTACAGTGAAAAAGATTGGGAGGTTCCTTGAACTTCTTGCGTATCTCCCGTGCACGGCAGATGATGGCTTCTTATGTATTCAAAATTTTATCTATTATTGAAGTGGGAGAATTTGACAGATCACTAACCCTGAATATAGCTGGTAAAGATTTAGACTTGAATGAGGCTTCTGTAAGGGAGGAAATTGAGGGGAAACATTTGTATCACCATTGATGATAAAAGTCCATAATAACTCTTGTTGAAACTTGCTGTACATGAAAATTAATGATTTTTGAAATTGAATAGAAGAATGGCTTTTCAGGGCCTGTTTTTCCTAACCCAGCCCAAAATAGTTCTCCATCTGTTCTTTCCACCTTAGGGTGCAGAATGACCTTTTTCAAAGCAGTTGGTTATCTTTGTGTGATTGTAAATATGTCTCAGGTAGGAATAATCTGTTACGCGGACTAGACAACAGCTCCTGCCACACAGGCAAATGTAGAGTTCCTCCGCAAACTTCTAATGGAGTTTCCCTAAATTTAAGGCAAAGTCACTGAAAATTCTTATATCTGCTACTCTGTAGTAATACTGAAATGAATATTTCTATTAGATTGCAATTCAGGTTCTTGTGGCAGATTTAGAAGCACGTGAAAATGATTGATTAAAATGGTTTCTGTTGTGTCATTTCTCATCAGAAAATAAATACCAAAGCTGGCACTCTCATAACTAGAACTGGCCAAAATTAGAAAGCTATTCTGATGGTTTGGTTTTGTTCTTGTTGTTCTGTAACATCTGAGGATACCTGCAATAGGGAAGGTGGCACTTACTCTCACTTCTTGAATGTTTGCAGGAAACTTTCCATGGAGATGCATCTGGCACCTTCCCAATGGTTGACTGTATTGATCCAGTTTCATGTGGCTTTGTGTTGGCTTAAAGCTGCAGAACTTCATCTCTTTAGCAGAAGTAAACAAATTTCACTAGCAGTTTAGAGAGTAGTGGTAACTATAAGAAAAATAGTATTTAATTAATGAATGAGATAGATGTCAAGTTTCAAAGTATTACTTGGATTTCCTTTTTTTTGTTGGTTTTTGGGTTGGGTTTTTTTTTTTTAGTTTTTTTCTTTTAAGTATTATTTTCCTTGGATTTTTAGGTTAGGTGTGGAGCTAAAGCAGGCTTCTTCCTTGTGGGGGGTTGATTTTTGTTTGCCTTTTTTTTTTTTTTCTGTAGGGCCATAAGTAGAAATATAGATAAACTGAACACTGTGTTAGCATACCAACAATGAATCCTGCAAAGTCTCAACTTTGCTCCCACCTGTAAGCATGTTGGCATGTTGTCTCTGTTTGCAGCGTAGTGGTTTGGGACTTTAAATGGTCCTTGCTGCTCACAGATGTGTATTCTTGACTTAAAATGAATGGCATCTAATGAAATAATAGAAGTTAGTGTTTGCGTAAAGTTAAGCATGTGCAGAAGCATTGCAAGTTGGAGACTGCAAATTAGCATCTACTGAGTGTGAAAAATAAATCCCACTATTAAGCAAACTATTAAGCCAAGTTTCACCTGACTCCTGCCCTTTGTTACAGGCCATCATTTTGGATTATGCTGCTGTTTTCAGTGAGAACACTGCAGTCATTCACTATAATATTTGCGGGAAAGATGGAAAATAGGAAATAAGGTGTTACGATTACAAACATTTGTACCACAAATCAATTCTAAAGAACTGGAACATTAGAGCACCTGAGCTTTGCAGTTGAACAAACCATCCTGTAATATTTGCAACAGATGATATTGTCAGCAGGCAACAAATCAAGATTTCTTTGTTCTACCTAAATTGGAAAACCAAGATGCCTTTATTTATCTGTTCAGGAGCAATTTGGGATCAACAATGAGAACGTTTTCTATAAAGTATACACTATGTATTACCAGTCCGCAATAAAGGGTTAAGTAAAGTGCATTGAAGTTTCTTTATTTTGGACCTGGTTTTGTAAAAGCTGCATGTTTCAGCAATGATCAAAACATATGCAAATGGACCAACTCCATGCTTGGTTGCTGGAATCTCTGAGGTCTGTCACCAGCCCAGGTCAACATCCATCTCTTTACAAGCAACAAAGTCTGAAAAGCCTAACTAATCTTGGGGCAAAGAGGGGAAAAAGCCGCTTCCTCTCCCAACTGGTTTCCTCTCATGACATCACCCAGACCTATGTCTGTATCTGTTCCAGACACCGAGTAATTTAATCCTCCGTTTCAACTGAGTCCATGGACACAAAGCTGCCTTGCAGCATCTGCAGTAGGCTGATTAACTATTCTGCTGCAGATGGGTTGTAAATGAGGGGCAGAGGGAATGAAGGCCTGCAGAAGCCCAACGGGAGAGCTTCTTAGGGAAAGATCAAGCGATCCCTACTGTGTTTTGAAAATATTCTGCAAAATGAGGGAAGAGCCATGCAAGGATAAACTCTGTTTGCTGTGCCTGCTCTGCAAACAGATCAGCAACAGTTTGCCTAACGCAGGGAAGACCTAGTTCTGAAATAAAATCTACCTTGGAGATTTGCCTCGATTTTAATGCACATACAACTTTGCTTCTTCATAAGACACAAACACAAGCAGATGAAGTTACGTTTCCAGTCAGATTTAAACTTTAGCAACGGAATTGTATATATAGCTGGTAAAGTTGTTAATACCGATTTCCCCCTATTCAGCTCTGTAAGCCTTATTCAGTGTTAGAGAATAAGAAGCAAATGTTTTGGCAACTGCTTGCTGGTTTTTTTCAGGTGTAAGTGAGCTTTCTGAGAAATTAAAGGGAAAACTAATGACATGGGAGACCAATGTTCTTCTATAACTGCCTCTCCAGTACATCTAACTTGCATATTTCAGTTATTAAGCTTTCTCTTGCAAACAAACTTGCTGATTCACTACATTGATCAGCCATTTCAGCATCCTTTGTGAGTAAGCTAATTCACTGTATTCCAGCTAATCTTTCTCTAAGGATGCAGGAGGGAATCAGCATCAGCCTTCCTTTCTTTTTTGAAAATAGGAGATAGCAGGGAAAAAAAAAGAAAGGCAGGGGGACATCCAAGGAATTGCTATTCCAGTCAAGGAGGTGTCCTTGAGACATTTTTATGCGTATTCTCAAATCTGAAAAACTTCAAAAACCACATAAGATTTGCTGTTTCTCAGCTTTAACTGAAAGAAAAATTGGCTGAGAGCACCACATCGACCGAACACTTGGATTTTAAAAAAATCATCTACAAGCTTAAAAAGAAGAAAAGTGAATTACGAATTACAGGTTTTCATTAATTTACAATTTATGCTGCCTTCATCATATATTTCTTTTTTCTTGATCCTCATAGGTTATCCCTTCTAATGAAGTGACAATGTTATTACTTCAGATTTGCAAAGATATGAAAAAGATAATTGTAGTTTCTTCTGAATTCTTGGGTGGTACATCCTGCAGATTTCAGTTTCATGAGTTTCGATACCCCTTTAACAGAAGCGGGCTGTACTTGCATGTATTGCCTACAAATCTTATGAATTCTTTATTCATAAGAATATTCTTTATTCAAAAATGATACATACCAGTGTTCAGGAGGGAGGAAATCCTGGTCCAGATTTTAAAGACAGCACACAGGAGGAACTAATGCTCTGATCCTGTCAATGCAACAACTTCTGTTCTTAAAAACCAAGGATCCTATGATCAAATAGTTAGAGACAAATTCCATCTATATGTCTTGATCACATTTTTACTTTTTTTTTTTTTTTACAGATGTTTAGAGTCCAAGATCCTACTCTGCTTGATTTGGAGGAGGATCCCTGAACTTAATCTTTTCTTTGGCTCAAATGACTGCTCAAAGAAAGAAATATGAAATATTATGTAAAGCAATTGTATCATAGGCCTGAAAAACTTTCCTACTTATCAAAATTTTAACATACCATGTTTCATGGAAAATCCCAGTTTTGATGAATCTCCATTTTCTAAGGAGGAAAGGGAATAAGTAAAGTAGCTTATTGAGACTTCACAGTACGTGGTATGAAGAAGATATTATTTTGTTTCTTTTAATTTGATTCTTTTCTGGAGCAAAGTTCATAGTGTACCTGTTATCAAGAAAATCACTTGTTACTCGAAAGCAAAATGCATACTGAACTAGTAATGAGTTAAATCAGTAAAAATCTGAAAGTTATGCTTACAACACACAGAAAGGAAGGAATAGGGTGATTCTTCAGTGACAAAATGCTTCTGGCTTCCTAAATGTGACATTTATTTCCTTAATACATTGTTTCACACATACTGTATATTACATTATCGTCTAAATCAAAGCTTTACAAAACTTTAGTTATGCTGTGATTTGGTAGTAACACTGTGGGGTCAATTTGTAGTCTGTGGCCTTTGTGTGAAGACAGTTATGTCTGTCTTTCATTATCTGGTCATGTAAAATAGCAGGTTTTTGAAAAGCGCATAATATAGTATTGGTTATCCCACCGCAGCATGGACCTGTGATGCAACGATGTGCTTAGTTTATTTAATAGATGGGAAAAACAGGTGCTAAACAAGTTTTAGGATAAGAACATCCACTATAAGTTAGTTTTTTTGAGACATGGTTTTGCTAACAAACCTGCTACCTCTTTTTGCTTGTCGCTTCCTCTACAACAGAGATAATTTGGCATCATTTAGTATGGCAAATATTTTGAATGCACATGTACTGGGGATAGAAAAATAAATGCTCTTCTTAGTGATGTTTTCAATCCCATATACTTTTTCTCCTTTTTTTTTTTTTGTAGGGTCAAAATATTTTGTGATACTATTGGATAAATGTTAGGAAAGGCTCATAAGATAGGTGCACTGTCTTGTTGCAAAATAAGTAGATAGATAATGTCTAGCACAAGTGCACTTGAACTGTGAACTTCCATTAACTTTCTGTATTATCTGTGTACCTGGTAGTAACAAAGAATTTTAGACTGCTTTCCTTAGCTTTGAATAACTTCTGGTCTAACCCTCAACATAACTAGTTGTGAAAGCATTTTTTCCACAGAAAGGAGAAGATACACAGTGAAAGCCTTAGCCTTTGACAACTGTTGGGTATTGCTTTCCGTCAGACACATGCAGAGTGCTGTACCTGAACCTCTTTTGGCAACGAACGTCTGTAACTATCTATTGCATTAGTGAAACATGTCTCAGAGATGTCAGTGGGGAAGAGGGAAGAAAGAAAAGCTTCATGTTTTGGGATGGTGCTAAACTGTTGAATATGCTGTGCCCAAAGCTGAAGACCAAAGGGAAGGACTCTGGCTCTGCCTTTTGGATGTTTTTTTAATTTATTTTCTTATGTTTGGGTTGAAACAGCATTTCCTAGTGTGCAGACTTACTTCTTCATGCTGGAAATTGGCTTAGAACAGACTGAAACCATTTCTTAAATTCTGCTAGCATAACAAGTGCGATAACTAGGTTGGAGTAGCAGAATACCCTGACTTTACCTTTAACAGTCAGTGATATTTGGAGGGTATCTGCTGCTCTGTGTTGTCTCTCCAATATCACACATAAATCAGGCTGTTACACTTTTATTTCCTTTGTTCATCCTATGGACATGTCGATCACTCTAAACCCTTCCCAGAGTGCTGGCAAGCAGTCTCACAACATACCCACTGGCAGAGCAACCCCTCGCAGTTTCCTAGGAAACACGGCCGCCAAAATGCCCTGTGAAGAGCAGCAGGAAGAATAAAAGGAATGAAGACAGTTGCTTTGGGATTTCTTCCCCCTAGTTCTTTACTCTTCCAAACAATATCAAATATGTAAGCAATCTACTACAAATAATAGTGTCAGTGTGGTAATCGGGTTGTCTGTTCTAACATGGCTACAATAGTTATGTGCTAATCACTGGAGAAATAGAGCAAGAATGGCATTATCTGTCTTTGTGAATTACAGTCCAGATTTTATTTCTTGCTTTTCATGTCAGTGATTTTTCAGCTTTTGATAATGTCTGCAGGCACTGTTGGAGTCCTGTGGTCAGTTATGAGACTAACACGGTGAAGCTACAGGGAGGTCATATACATATTTCTCGGTTGAGGAGAACCATCACTCCTCCTAAGGTGGAAGAAGAAAAGGAGAAAATGCTTTTCACCTGCATCTTCTCAATGTTCATCTTTCTTCAAACCCTATTCATTATATCCTGGAATGGCAGGGTTTGAGTCTGTTGCTTACTGAAATGTCTGCAACAATAAATTATTCTAATAAAGAAACAGCTAGGGCTTTATTATTTGTATTACCACTATTGCACAGTGCAAACAGCTTATTTCCACTGCAACTCCATTGGCTTCAGTGGAGAGTGGACCAGGAAAAAACTTGCCACATTATTTTGTACCTTGCAGACTCTTCTATGGCTCTCATCATACTAGGACTTGCGTTGCTCCTAGATGGCATATTAATTGATGTGAATAAAACCTCTCAGGTGGTTTTGGGTGTTGGTTGGTTTTTTTGTTTTGTTTTCTTTTTTAGCAGAAAGTGGGGAGCTTTATGGTGATGTTGTGTTCTTATGGAAAATAGTTTCAGTAGCTGTAGATGGAGCCTTCCTTTTCACATAAATGCTTTTTAGTCTGTGAACAGCAATGCAGTACTGTGAGAACTGAGTTGTTAGCTGTGCCCTTTATCCTGATGCTTCATGCCCAGGTATGTCCTGTTGCTGTAACCTAGAGATGGATGAAGGCCTGTAGAGAGAAAGTCTTCTAACCAACTACAGTTATTGGGAAAAAAATACAGTGGAGTAACTCTGGTAAAATATGGGCATCTCAAGAAACCTAGAAACTTCAAATGATATACCAATGTTCCTTTTTTCTGTCAGCATAAAGGAAACTATACCATTTTTGCAAACACTTGTGTTTTGTTCTACCTCCTAGAATAACTTTTGAACTGATCCAATTTGATGCAATGACTTTTAATCTGTGGTGGCAGATGTTCTTCTCAGTAATAAAGCAGTAATATATGCACTGCTAAATAATGTTTTTCTAGACCTTCTTGTCTGTATCTTCTTGCTAGTCTTTCTAATCTGTCTGCAATCAAGTTTAAAAAGAAATCCTCAAAGGATTCTGCAGGTGTGGCCTCCATAAATGATGATAGGGTTACTAGTCTTAGGTACTCCTAACTTGCTCCAAAGCACTCTGATTAAAAGTGCTGGTCTTCAGAAAACCTGGGGACATAAGAATGGGGTAAAAATCCAGTGAAACCTGGAACTAACCCCTTGGTGCTATTATACCTATATTAGTGCTATTATGCTATATATGGCTTGAATTCAGAAAAGCATTTGTTAAACAATTGCCTATAGGTTCTTTGTATTCTTTAGTCAAATTAGAGAATTGAACCTTTTTTTTTTTTTTCCAGTATTCAGTTCATTATGATGGCAGATTCCTGATCCTTCCCCCCACTTTTGGATGTCTGTACTTATGCTGCGTAATAGGACAGACTGGAATCTGAGTCAGAGGTTAGGGAAAGAGGGTAATTAAAGAACTTACACAGCAACCTGGGAAACATACCACTTAGCCTTGAGTTCAGGGATTTGTAAGGCTAATGGTTTCCCAAATAATCCCTGTGAATACGATTGCACACAAAGAAGTGGGGGAAAGTAGAGGGGTGGGAGGGACAGGGAGCAGATACAAGCTGCAGCTGAAGAATGCTGGCTTTGCAATACTAAGTAGCTGAACAAAGCTATCTGTCTTACTGTGCCTTTCCGTTCCTCCCACCCACTTTGTATTCGTTAATAGCACTGAAATATCATGCTATAGAAAACAGTTTCTGCAGAAGAAACAGCTGGCTCCTTAAGGCTCAAGCAGTGGCTTTAAGATTTCCAAAATATTCTTCATCATACTTTGTTCTTTTAATTATTTATAAGTGACTTCTGAAAACAGACCAGTGGTAAACTCTAAGTGGAATCCAGGTTTATGTTTTTCCGTGTTTCTTCTGATTATGTGTCTTGATATTAATCTGATTTTTAGGATAGTGTGAAAAAGAATAGTGCTTGATGGGGAATAGACTGCAATTCATGCAGGTCACTTTATTCCGCATCACAGCAGGGCATTGGATTTTGAAGCTAAACTTGTACACTTAGCGACAAAGGCATGACCCACAAAATTCACCGAACCCCTTACAGCCCATTAAGAGGTACAGTCATACAGTGAGCTACTTCAGAGCCAAATCTCTTGGAGCAGATGTCATGTAGCCTTGGGTACCATTGCTGCTCACTACACTTACAGGTCTTACTCTGTGAAAGGCAACACGTTGTCCTCCAGCCCTGCAGGTAACGTGCCGGCTGGCTGAGCTTTGGTTGTGTCTGGGTAGGTGCTAGGTGAGTCCTGGAGCAAGTTCTGTCCTTTTGGGGTGTTCCAGAAAGGCAAGGGGGTAAGGGCAATAGGAGCTGGAACCTGGGGTAAAGGTAAGGCCTCTTTGACAGAAAATATAGGTTGTAGGTGAGTGACGAAGGGATAAAATAAGCCTATACAAAACTATCAAGTAAGATTCATAATACAATAGGGATTTTCTTCCTCTTTGGCCATCCTGTAGGAAGGAGGCTGGCTAGTCTCCTTTTTTAAATTTTATACAAATGTATATATTTCTATTTTTTCTTCGTACTGCTTTTCTTGTATCTTGCACATTGGTGCACCGCTATGAAGAAATAACTTGCTTACTCTTAGCCAGCCTCAACCTGCACGTATATTTTCAGCCATAATTCCTCTGTATTATGTATGTATTTGTATTTATGTCTCCAACTGGGGGTGTGATCCGGTTATGTGTCAGCTGTACTGGTTAAAGCAAGGAAAGATGCATTTTGTCAACCCTTCTTCCCAAAGTCTGTCTCCCAGTACTTTCTTTGGCAATGTGCTCCTTGGCCATGTTTAAAGCCTGTCATCCTGCACTGATATATTTTTTCTCTCCGCAGACTAGCACTTGGTCATCTGACAGCATTACCTCTCACAGTAATTTTTAACATCCTTAAAAGTTGTGACATAGAGATGGTGTACCTTGAGGGCGACGTCTAGCTTGGAGATCTAATAAAATCTGTTTGGATGGAGTCAGGCTGTCCTTCAATGAAAAATTCCTCAGCCATGCAGATGAGAATTTCATGGTCACAAGCTAAACCAGAAACTTTTCAATTTGATTTTTGATGTCTGTTAGCCTAACTTAATGTGATTGCATTTGAAGACCAAGTTGTATTTAGGCAAGACTTTTTCCTGTCTCAAAAACTACAGTTTCTGCGTAAGTATCTTCCCTTGAACAAAGAAGCCATTTAAAAAGGGCTGCGCTGAAGATACTCATCTGAGGAAAAATGAATACACTAAAATATTATTGTGGTAAAAGCTGAGTAAGATGCAGAAAATTGATACATTTGAACAACAATTATTCTAATACTTAAAGCTACCAAAGAAGGTTCTTTACTCTCTTTTTTGTTAAAGTTTTACTTTATTTGAATGCCTCTTTGGAAGTAAGCTTCTGTGTGTTTTCCTGTCATTCTGAAGAAGAATGTGACAATGAATTATCTACCTCCTCTTCAATCCTTTTGTCCTTCCCTACAAGTGTATTTTTTATATATGCATATATATATATATCACACATATAGTGATAGCCTTTCAATGACAGCCTTTTAGATTATGCTCTTCGCTGTGCAAACTGAAGCAACCAAATGTTGGAATAGATTCTGCATCTTTCCCACATGCTTGATTTCGTGGTGCTCCTGTAGGTACCCACTGAAAGAATAAATGAGAGAGCATCTTTCTAATCCTAGAGGAAGAGAGATGTTTAGCTCTGTTGCCTGTTGTCCCACAGATATGGTTCTAAACTAAGTACTGTAACTGTTATACCCATATTAAACCAGTTGGTGAATTGTAGAAATACTTGTGAACATAATGTTCATAGCCCTAGAGGTTGATTTAATGCTACAACCACTAGATGTGGAACTGCTTCAGTGGGATAGATTTTTTTTTTCTGAAGAAAAGGCATAAATATAAAATTTTAATGTATTTGTGGTTTTAAATGCCTTTTTAGTAGACATATTGTTGTATCTTATTCCTTTGTTCTTCATGTTTCCCAAATATGGGATTTCTTTTTTTTTTTGTATCACCCCGTATCCCCCAGTTTGGATTGTTTGCTTTTGCTATATAATGGTAGTACAAGTTTCATGGTGCTGTTTCCTGTGAGATTTGATTGATGGCAATGAATGTGGGCAGCTACTTTTCCCCCTACCCCATTCTCCATATGCCTAATAAAATTACAGAAATAGCTCTAGTTTTGTGTGTGTGTGTGTGTGTTTAAACAAAAAATACTGTTTTGCATTCTTTTGGCTATTTTTCCAACCTTTCTGAAATTTGTTGCTGGTTTTTCTTCTTTCTTTCTTCTTGTATTTTGCCTGTTTGTCCAAGCTATAAAAGAACCAAAAATTGGACTTGAAAGGTTTTGCCACTGAGAATGTGGGTGGAACTTTAAAACTTGTGAATGATATGATACGTGATCTACAAGAAGTTCTTCTTATTCACTTGATGTGTACGATATGATAAAAGAATGTCTCAACTCCAAAGTCAATTTTTTTTTCAAAATTACTTGAAACCATGTTAATTCACTGTAAGGGAACATAAGGAAATACTTTTTTACTTTGAGGGTGACTGAGCACTGGAATAGGTTGCCCAGAGGGGTTGTGGACTCTCCTCCTTAGGGATATTCAAAAGCTGTCTGGACACTGTCCTGGGCAACTGGCTATGGGCGGCCCTGCTTGAACAAGGGTGTTGGACAAGTTGACCTCCAGAGGTCCCTTCCAACCTCAACCATTCTGTGATTCTATGAAGTACTGTAAGTTTTCTTTTATCGATGTATAGCAGAAAATCCGCTTTAAAATTGCAAATTAAAACAGTACTTGATTAAGAAATACAGGAGTGTTATTAAAAATTCTCTTTTCTTTGTGCAGAAACACGAACAGATAGAACAAAGAAACTGTTTAGACACTACACAGTTGGATCCTATGACAGCTTTGATGCTTCAAGGTAAGAATTTTTCTTTTTGGTCGCAATCTGTTTACAAAACCTTTCTGGGTTTCATTTAATTGTTACTTTTGGTTTAGGCTTTTGAGGGGAAGAGGGAAGCAGATTACTAAACAGAGCTTCTCAAGATATCATTCTACATCTAAATTGTTTTTTATCACAACTTACTTTTTTCGTATGGGATGGGTCTACAAAAATAGTGAGTGATGAAGTAATGAGTATCGCTATTTTGTTTTCATGAGTGGTGAAAGAGATCAGCATTTCACAGAAGCAGTATGTTCCAGCTGCTTCTACAGTCAAGGACCACTTAAGTTGTTGGATACTTCACAAGATCAGGCCTTCTATATCTGTTCACAGAATCATACTTGATGACAAGAAAACCGAAATAACATTTTGTGATTTGTTGTTCTGAACGGTGTCTTAGATCCTAAGCAGAAATTAGGCTGTTAGAAATGAGGAATTTAGAAATTAGAAATGATATTATTTATTTGCAGTTCTGCTGAGTATTCATGATTTTTAAGCAGGTTCTTCTCCCACATGCGTATACATTGGACATACAGCCAATTTCTGGTAGAAAGAATGATTTTTAAAGCACAGAACCTCAGTTAGCTGTTGGTCTCTTCTTGAGAAAATTGTGGTGGCATACTGGAATCATTACACTTTTCTCTTCACTGTTTAATTACAGCTTGGGGTTTTTTTAGTTTTCAAGAAAAACACCTTTTTTGTAGGAGAAGAATTCTGAAATGTGTAAAGTAATGATGGCAGAGTTTCATGTAGCACACTATTTTTTAAAAAAAGGAAAGAAGATGTGGTAACTTGTTTTTATTATGCGATCTTAATCCTTGTTCTAAGGGTCACGCATAGTTTCTATGCCAGTTAAACAAGTTGGTGAGGGAGGACGGAATTCAGGTCAGCTGAAGGAGTTTGGATACCCAAGATATCCTTCTGTGTTCCTGATGGTCGGTGTGCGGAGCTCTGAAAGGCAGGGGGCTGCCGGTTCTCTGCCGCATACAGCCTATAAATATTGGAAAAATATGTAAATCTGCAGTATCTTGAGTTGTGATTTGAAAGAGTGTTGCAATGTTGGATGAAGAGGGAAGGTTTGGTGACGCGGTAGGAGGAAGCGAAGGCTTGTGGGTTGGCTACAATCATCCTGTCTTGGAGGCTCTGATCTTCCTGTTACTGTATACGGTGTGCTACAGGGCATCGACTCTCCCTGCTGGGACTTAGGAATCGAGAAACCGCATTTCAACATCTTGCGTATTCCCCTTCCGTGATCAGCCAAGCTACCAGAGCTTCGCACTGTTGGACAATGATGTGATTGACTGCGTAGTCTAATGATGATAAAGTTGTCAAGAGAAGCTGTTAGCCTCTATTATGAAACACGTAACTGTTCTGCAGAGCAGGCTCACTGGTTCCCGGTTACATTTCCAGTGAGAGGAGTTGGCTTTTTGCAAGATTCTTTGAGTGATCATTATTCTATACAATTCATAGCCTTGTCTATATTTCAGTGTTAATGGATAGGGTTGTTTCTGTAAAGCTAGAAGCTGTGGCTGCAGCATGTGGCCTCAGAGATACCAAATAATCCTACTTGGAAACCAGAAAAAACAGAAAAAACACAGCTACTTTCTAACTTAGAAAATGTCAGTTCCATCAAAACTTTTTTTTTGTTTTTCTTTTTGGAGAGGGGGGAGCTATTGATTCTAAAGCATTTGAATTTTTTGTTGTCCTTTTCACGAGAAAGTTCAGGTCCATTCTTGGGAGAGAACAATGCCATTTGTCTTTCTGAAGTAGGCAGTACTTTAGAGAGGTTATTTTGAAAGCAGGAGGCCAAAAGCCATATTCAGACCAAGGGCTTGAACCGCATCTCAGTGGTGCTCAAGTATGACTTTTAACCATAGAGCTGTTGGGCATGAATGGATTATACTCTCTGCTTTTGGGAAGTCACAGAAAGTGTGTGACATGTTTGGGGGGTTGGGGGCGAGGTTGTTGGTTTATTTTTGGATTGGTTTTGGTTTGGTTTTTTTCCTCTAAAGGTATTGGGCTTGTGCAGTGCAACAGCAAAGCTCTCAAAAAATTTACATTACCTGATTCAGGACTACAGCTGAGCAGGAGAGTTTATCAAATAAAATGATAGTTTTTGTACAGCCTTGTTATTGAGATTCTAGATATGAAGTATGTCTGCAATTGTTGCTGATTCTGGCATCAGTATCTATTAATTGTCTGGGCAGTAAGAGGGAAAGCAACAGAGTTCTCTTGGCAGCTTCTGAGGAAAGCAGAGTTTTGAAGAAAACTCAAGGATAGTTTCCATAGAGAATCTGAAACCCAGTGGACCCATTTTGAAGAGTAATAGTGAAAATCAAGAGGGAAAGGTAGGAGAGGAAATACAGTGGAAAGGTAGATTTGCTTAACACGCTTTTAAGTAGAGAAAAGCATGGTAATTTTAGAATTTTTGTAAAATAACACTAGGGAAACTAAAAAAAATATTTTTGGTGTCCACTAGTTAGCTGCTGAAAAAGAAAAAACATGTTTCTCTGAGGCACATATAATAACTTACTGTAATGATGTATTTACAGAGAACATACACCATGATGAAAGGTGAACTTCCTTTTTCATCTGTTACAAACATGACATGTAGTGAAATGTCGTTCTGATACTTTTTTCCTAAACAAAATAGAGTTCGAGGACTTGCTGCCCTAAAACTGCAATGGCACACACACAAAGTTGTGTTTCAGATACTTGACTGAGGCTGCAAATCAGCTTTTTGCACATCTAAATGGTAATTTTACCGGTGCTTACGTATTGCTGCTAAAGAAAAAGAATTTGCATTTAAGAATCTGACTGGAGATTAGTATGTCTTGTTAGTACGTACAGATTTAATTCCTAGCATGGGCTTCCTCAGGGTGGGGGAATTGTTAAAAGAGGCAAACAAGATGTCAAAATACCAGCAGTTCTCGATATTTCCAAATTTCTACTGCTTTGTTTACTTTCTCTGGTATCATTTCCTACCAAAGTAGGGGAAGAATATAGTAAACCAGATTTAACTGCTTGCAGCTAAGTTTTAATAAACATTTGTCAGAAGGCAATTGTGCCTGTGTACTAAGAAGAGCTTTGAAACCAAAGGACGAACAAAGCCTATCCAGTTCCTTTCTGGAGATGATGTGGGGGAGTGAGGGGAAGTGTTTGCTCCCTTCTCTTTTTCCCTCCCCCTCCCAAAGGGCAAAAATTGCTGAGCAGAAACACTCTGTTCAGAAATCTATATTAATGGGCTTATTCACATGCAGGAAAACACATTGTACATGGCATTTTTCATCTTTAGGAAAATGTGCAGCTTGAGTAATGGAGGTTCATTAAATCCTATTTCAGTTTTGCATAAGAGATCAGTTATCCATACATTAATACTTCAGGAAAATGGGTACTATGCTTACTAATACATAGAAAGGCAGTGAGACTTGCTTGCCAGTACAAATAGTCATTAAATATCATACAAATATAATATTTGAAACTACCAGGTCTAATGTATTATCTGCTTTAAATGCTGATGGGATACATTAATTCTGTTATGCAAAAATGATGTTGTCTCTTGCAGCTGTCACGCGCTGCTACTGCTGACATTCCTTTACATGGATTCCTTTCCTGTTTTATTAAAACCTTTTAAGAACTAATTACTTTCAATCATTTTCCTTTAATCTGATAAAGATGGACAAATGGCGACAGAAGGATAGGCTTTGTTGCAATGGCATACATGTGAGAGAGGGTCAAGTTTCTTATGCTAGCAGGAGCTCTTATTGGACAAACCGGAGTAAATACGTGTCCCTGGACATTCGTCCTGGGCTGCAGCTCTGGAGGCTGGGGTGGCAAGTGGGACGAGCAAAGTTTCCTTCTGCCTCCCCAGATGGAGCAAGCAGGCAGCACCCATGGTGTCAGAGCCCAGGAAGCGCCATGGCCCGAGGCTGTGCTTGCTTGACATGCCTTAGAGCCACCGAGAGGAACAGAAAGCAGGCACAGAAGAATCA
Source organism: Harpia harpyja (assembly GCF_026419915.1). NCBI lineage: Eukaryota > Metazoa > Chordata > Aves > Accipitriformes > Accipitridae > Harpia > Harpia harpyja. The sequence continues at coordinate 30,750,424 of NC_068955.1, read as the reverse complement.
CAGAATCATAGAATAGAATCATCAAATAGTTTGGGTTGGAAGGAACCTTTAGAGGTCATCTAGTGCAAGCCCTCTGCAACGAGCAGGGACATCTTCAGCTAGATCAGGTCGCTCAGAGCCCCGTCCGACGTGACCTTGGATGTCTCCAGGGATGGGGCATCCACCACCAATCTGGGCAACCTGCTCCAGCGTTTCACCACCCTCATCGTAAAACATTTCTTCCTTCTATCTAGTCTGAATCTATACTCTCTTTTAGTTTAAAACCATTACCCCTTGTCCTAAAGAGCAGATATACCAACGAAAGTTTCAAGGAGATGATGTAAGACTGCTTTGACACGTCTCTGGAGTTTTGCATCTTCCCTGTATTTGTGGTCGGCAGTGGTCAAGACAACCATGGGACATTCTTTCTGAGAGCTGGGGCAGGGGCGGATCCCATGGAGTTTGTTAGGAAAAATGTTTGTTTGGGTCGGTCTTGTCTAGGCTGGATGGGTAATATTGTGACCAGCAAAGCGAAAGCTTCCAAAGTATTATAAATATTCTTCAGAAGTCTAGTTAAAGTTCAGGACTACCTTTAATTCAAAGAAAATTATTTATAGGCCTTAAATCAGTTATTTCATCGAGGTTGAATTCCAGTTTAATAACAGAAATTATTGCTAAGGCATAGAATGGATGTTGGAATTTTAAAGAATTCTTTATTTTTCAAAAAACTAAAAATAAGGTAAACCTTTAGAAATGATTAATTTTTATCTGCTTTTTAAATGAAGTGGGGGAATTGATTAGTTCTCTCAAGATAGGACAGTGAATTGTTTAGTCAGGAAAATCAGAGAAGACAAAATTAAGTTACCACATTAAAATATGTGAAATTAATTAGTTGTTTAATTTCAAATGTGAAATGTTAGCACCTTTTTAAATGTGATGTGACTGATGATAAAGTGGTAACTTAGTTTTCATACTCTGGAGACATAAATTGTATGAGCAATTTTGGTCCTGTGTAAAGATTATAAACTTGATTTGGTGGAAAACATGAACCAGTTGCCTTAATGAATTTGGAAACTTTAGAACACAGCAGTGGAAACTTTTCTACTGCGTTAATTGCACCATCTCCCTCCCACCCCCAACAGAATAGTGAAATAGCAAAAGTCAATAGCATAATTGAACGCCAGTTTCAATGCAGTTATGAAGTATGCGATATAAATGTAAGATTTCCTGCCTGTTCTGTGTCTTCCCTTTCTTCACAGTACAATTGACTTTCACGTCTTTTTGCTTTTTTTTTTCCTAACCACTTTAACTGGTACTAATCACTGCATGGGAGAAGCTTTCTTGGTGCCTCTTCTTGACATCCTATGGCTACAGCAGTATTAAGAAGCTCACAGGAGAGGATGTAATAATAAATAACCTTTTTCAAAGGCTTTTTGCCACAAAGTTAATGATGGGACCAAATTGATTTGCCTTCTGGTTTTAGTTCTGTTTTTCTGGATGAAGAAAAAGAGGTAAATTGGATTGTGTAGTCTGGGAGGTATGTGTAAGAAAGCTTAATTAAAAGCTTAATTCATTAACCCTAGTGTCCCTACTTGGAGTCAGGTGGCAGCATCCGTGTCTCAGGAACATAGAAGCTGACAGAAGCAACTCCTCAAAAGCCAATTTACATACAAACACCTAACAAAAATGAGAGATGAGAGATTCTTCTCAGCTGTATGTCCCAGCATTTTTCTGTTGATGTTGTCATCTGCACTGTCGGATAGAGCAGTATAAGCTTTAATCCTAGACAGCTCAGAGAGACTCTGGCACAGCTGAAGCTGTCTACCCCTGTAATTCAGCATGCTGTGTAGTGCTTTTTCTTTTTTTATTTTCAATCCACGGAGTGACCTGTTGAATACCTCAGTCTTGGTCCCAAAGTTGTGATGTAAATGTGCTGTCTTAATAGGTGTGTTACACAGTAATTACACTTTTTTTAGTGGAAGCTCTCAATTTGATGCCGAAATACTTTCATCTAGTTCGATACCTGGTTTAATGTGGATATTTGGCATAAATAGATTGTCTTCCTTCTGGAAAAGTACAATATTCATCTCTTTAAATATATATTTAAAACGGATGGAAACCTTTTGAAGAATTCTGGTCATTGCAAGTCATGAGGTATGTAACGCTATGCAGGGAGCTAAGGGACCCTTTCCTGGTAATGGCTTAGCAGTAATCCCGTTACCGTGTTGCGGTGCATCTAGCGTATGTACTTGCTGAGTGCTCCTTGCTTGTGCGCAGCCGTCAGCAGCAATCTGTTAAATCCTGGCAAATGGTTCTTTATAAAAATTGGAGGAATGTATAAGAGCTGTTGTTATTTTTTATATCCTGCTTGCCACATTTTCATGTTGGTTCTCCCTAGGCCTGCAGAACAGTGAGGGAGACGCTGAGAGAAGTATCGTTACATAAAGAATAGGTCTTTCTGCATTGACATAACTGACACTTTTTGTTTTTCTGTTGGATGGCACCAGTTCCACTGTACTAATGTTTTCTGTGAAGTTTGTACTGTTCAGTTGATGTCTTGCAGGAACTGGAGTAAGGGTATTAAAATGGATGCTGTTCATTCTTAATAAATTCATGATTTCTGTTCCTTTACTCTGGGATTGATGCATTGATAATAAGTTGAAAGTGATTTTACAGTTCTTAGCTGCAGGCATATATTTTAAACATAATTCTTGGTTTCCTCTGTTGGAAGGAAGTAAAACCAGCAAATTTACATATATACGTAGCTCAATTTTTGTCTGGGAGATGGTAGCAAAAAATATCTGAGTATGCTCATAGTTGTAATGAAATAGATATATAGGTATAACCATGTGATATAGTGATGTGGTTACATCTGAATGCTTGTTGAGATTTTAATGATTTAAGATCTCTGCATAGGTGATACTCTTGGTTCTTTAGGCATAGAGAACAGTCAGCACCAACCAAAGTATAGAAAACAAAGCGTGTAAAATGTTTTGTGTGTGTGCATTGTCACTTTATTTCTAAAGATATTTTGTTGGCCTTGCCTGATGCCTATTCTGAATGAATTGATTTACTGTGAGTATAATAGTCTGATAGCACTGAACTGCTCTCAATGTGTGAGGCAGAAAGATGAGGGTAGTTCATTTTTAATACCTTGTGCCTCATTAACTTGAAGAATATAATTTAATATAATTTGGAAAATTACATATATGTTTAAGCAATAATTAAGGCATTGTAGATTTTGTGGAACAGGTGGAGATGTAAAATGTGAAGTTTTCCATTTACAGTTATTTAATTTCTAATGAAAATGATCTTACTTGCTAATAAACAGCTTTGCTCTTTGCCTCCCCTGCTGTTGTGTGCTGCCACGACTGAGCTTTTTATGTTGGTGACTACAGAAAATATTTAAAGTAATTGCTAAAATAGGAGGTAAAAAGGGTGCGTGTGTCCATGCATGTATTTGAATTGTAGTATCTCTTCTTTGAAATCTGTAATATAATTGCATGAAGATGCAATATTAAAGTCTAATACAACTACAGTAAGATGCAAAACTATATGGTGAGTGGTAAGAGTTTCCATGGACTTGCAAGTGCATTTTGAAGTTGTTTGCTGCCTTAATAGTGAAGTTTGTTTAAAGCACTTCAGTAAGATCCTGCTTTTAGCAACTAATGGTTTTGTAACTAATGATTTTGTAACTAATGATTAGAATTTGGCAGACATTTTTGGGGCTAGATAGTTGCCTAAATTTTTAGCGGTAAAGTGTTAGCAAAGAAAGACCAACAGCTTCCAAGACCAAAGTTGAAAAAAAAATATATAGCCTTTCCAAAATTTAAAATTAAAATGCTTGTTCTGAAAGACCTTAAGGATCTACCTCTAGCGCTAGTGAAAACCTAACTGTGTAACTCTGGGTACAGAAGATCCTGACGGCAAGGGCCATGGTTTGGTGGACGTGCCATTTCCTGCACAGTGACTGATACTCTCAAGCTCAACAGTATTTTCCCTGTAACTCCTCTGACCTGATGCTGGAGGACAGGATGGATTTAAATGTCAGAACTGAAAGCAGCAGCCTGTGTCCTGTGCATGGGGAGGAATAGTTTTCTAAATTAGAATAGAGAAAATTAAAAAAAAATATATAGGAAAAAGGAGTGGAAATGACAGAAGGTGAGGACACCAAGAAAAGATTGTGAGGGTGTGATACCAGGTTAGTTAGAAACAGGAGCCACATAATTAGATGCAAGGATAGAGCAGGGGAAAACAGGAGAATAAAATGTTTGGTTTTCAGGGAAAAGGAGAACGATTAAGTTTCTGACAATTAGTGTTTTACAATCCTGTCTTCTAGCCTCCACTGCGATGACTTAGCTTCCTCTGTGACCTTTAATTCCCTGCCCCACTACACCTTTGGCTGCCTTCCTCTCACCTAATCACTAGATGAGCAAAAGCTGACATATGGTGCCTCTGATTGTAAGTGATGCATTTTTAAGTTTTGGCAGGCCAAAAGGAACAAATAACTGTTGAGCTTGATCTGTGGGCTTTCCTCCAGTGGGAGCAATAATTTAAACCACTTTTTTTTTTTCCTCTTTCCAGCCAGATTTTCCCAAATATTTGTTGCGTTTGCAGGATTTGATCTACAAGGCAAATTCTAAGGGTGACTGGCAGACAACATATGTCTTTTTTTCCTCTTAAAAGAAGAAACTATTGACAAGTCAGAAAGGGGTTGCCTTTCATGCTCTAAGTAAAGCTGGTCACTTCCATTGTGCAAAACATAAGGTTGATGGGAGGAGGATGTCTCGTTTTGTCTTGGGACAAAATAGATGTGCTGGAGTTGTATTTCTTTATAAACTGAGTGAGGTAAAACCCTACAAGGAGGGACCCGCTAAAGAGCAAGCAATAGCTTGTGTCAAGGTGTTCACCTGGAATAAAGAAGATCTGGGCTTGAGTCCCATGTGCGTTAGACTGCTTTGACTTAAACCCATACCTTGTATTGCTGATGAATGCCAAGAACCTGGCGGCTGGAGTGATTCTTTATCCAAGTCTTCTGAAACTATTATTCTTTCACTGAGCCAAGAGACAGATGCTAGCTCTGTCCTCAGAGGTTGTGGCCTGCAGGTGGGGAAGCTATATTTGAATGATTGGCAGATATACCAATTGAATAGTCGGTGATATTGCTGGGGGTGCCTGCTCTCTCTGATATAAAATTTCATCCTGTGTTCTGCAGAAATAATGTGTAGCGAAGGCTTAATTTAGACTAAAGTATATCAACAAAAAATTTGCTTTAATGGATAAGCATTTCACTAAAACTGTTTTCATGGCAAAATTCTGAACAGAATAGTGAATGTTAAGTTAAATACGTGCACTAGGAAATAGTGGTAACTGCATATTTAGAAAAAAGACTGTCACCCATGTGTCTTGTAATTTCTCTGGTTTTTAAATAAAAAAAAAGCATGTTGGGCACAGATAACAGGTCTCAGAATTAAGCGTTTAGTGCTACAATTGAAAACTAGGGCTGATATTGAGTAGATTGTGTGATCCTTTAAACTAGCATTTCCAAAGACTTACAGTGTTGCACTGTCAGATTTGTAGAACGGTTCTAACTATAGCAGAGGTGGTTTATACCTTTACTGTAAACACTTCAGATATCATAAATTCTGAAATACACTTACAATTAAACTCTATGCATCTTAAGTTAGCTGTTCAATTGAGTTGAAATGATAAGCCAAAATTTTTACCGTGTCCAATACTTAGAAAATAAAAGCTTCGTATTTCCAGAAATTGCACGTCAGTGCAACCAGCGAGCTATAGCTGAATGTCAAAGGAAAAGGGGCAATAAGGAGAGATTCCAGTTCAACATTCACTTAATTAAGAAAAGTAACGGCCAGTTTAAATAAAGCGGAGTTCTCTCTCTTCATCAGCTGGTATCTGTAAAGTCAGTGATTTCTCACTGCTACCAAATTTGTGGGCTAAACTGGCCATGCTTTGACAAGATTGCTGAAAATTCTGATACTGTTGGACAGGAAAGCTGTTAAGATGGACATTTCTCAAGCTGTTTTGCAGATAAGTAAACAAAATTTGGAGTAGGCTTAAAATAACTCAAGGGCTTAGTATAATTAGAGAAATGGAGAGAGGGGAGAATATAGTTCAGAAAAAAAGGTAGAGTTGCCACCTCCTTTTTGGTGCCATTGAGATTGTAAAATAATATGGTGGTTAGGATTTTTAAACGGATATGTGACAATTAAACTCTAATTGAAATAACTTCTTAATGTATTTTCAGTAAAATCCTGGAAAATCAAAGTTTCTCACTCTATACTGTATTTTTAAAGTTCTTGGAGAAGAAAAAAGTGGGAAGATGTTTTCAGAAAAACTTTCCTCTATGCTTTTGTTAATACCTCATTTGTTTTGAGACAGAGCTTGAAACTTACTTGTAACACAACTTATACTAAACTGTCATAAAATTTTACAGGAATTTTAACACTGATGATTAAAGCACTATACACTTCTTGTACAATCTAGAATTTTAAGTGGAATACTTATGTCTGTAAAGAACAGTCAGGGTTGTTCAGCCTTCTTGTGGTTAGAGCTGTATGTAGTTTCCAAGGAATGCAGGACAGGAGGGCGATAGTTCCTCCTGCTCATCAGAGCAGAGTGTGATGGAAACCCTGAGGGATCCCTTAAAACTAGTTTGAAACTCATGGTTATCACCAGTCCTGAAATCACCAGTGCCTTTCCCCTATTTCATAATTTATTTATGTTTAGTCATTAGTATGTTTAGACTCTCTGAATGGCTGAGTGAGCAAATCAAGGTATGATACTGAAATGTATAGTGAGTTTAATAATTTTTATAGAGACCTGCACTGTCAAACTGCTACCTTAAGGGCCTTGTAACACATTTTAAAAGTGTTAGTAAAGCACCTTTTTTTTTTTTTTTTTTACTCGAAGTGTGACTAAAGGGTATTAGAGAAACACGGATCAAGAGATCCTGAGGAAAACAGATATAATCTCCTGTATTACCATGGAATGTGCATGTCCCAAAGCATGATGACAAAACTGTACAAGAAGAAGGGAATAGAGTGTACGATGGTTTTCAGTAAGACAAGGAGCAAGTAGCACAGCTTGGTTGGGAGCTGGTGGAGTACTTCAGGGAAGCACCAAAAGTGCTTGCCCATCTTTTACGCGCTTTTGGCCTTTGGCAGAGATAGGATGTTGGGCTCCAAGGACCGACATGTGTCCGGCCCAGCATGGTTGTGCGTATGTTCCAGTGGCTCGCTCTAAAAAGGGAAGGAAAAAATTCAAAGTCCTGTCTGATGTATGCCAGCTCCGAGATAAGCATAGAGATTGATTAGCAAGCTTTATGAACTAGTTCAGATGCTGCATCGGCTGAAGAAAATCTTTATTGTTATATGTAGTTATGGTTTTGTACACTCATACTGTTGTCTTAGATCTGGATTTACTTCCCTGGTTCTACCTTTGTTACTTGTCCTATTTGCTGACCTTGAACACGTTCTTTTCCTTGTTGCTGTGGTTGTCTGTGATAATACTGACCACCTTTAGCAAAATATTCAGAAAATTATTGATTAAAAAAACCTATATAGAAAAGCAGTGTTGTTATTAAAAGCTATTATTATTATTATTCTTCCTTTTGTTCAAAGCTCATAGTATGAGCAACAAATATTAATGTTTTCATAATGCAGGCTTAGATCGCTCAAATGCTTGATAATTACAGCTGAAAATTCCTAGTAAGTATTAGGTATAAGTGGAGTGTGCTGTAGCCCAAAATACTAGTACGTTAATGGAACAACTATATGAAACGGTTTGAAGGACTCTGCGTTATAAAACTCTCATGTTCTATACTAGAACAATACCTGCCTTAATGTTTCTTGTTTAGTTTTTACTTTGTCATGTATGGTACTTGAATTGACTATTTATTTTTTAAATGCAAATGAAATTAATTAAGATAGGGGAATGAAGCCTTTCTTTTTTTGAGCTCACTTTGCCACTCTCCTCAGCCCACCATGCTTTTTTGTTTTCTCCCTGCCAGTGCAGATGCAGGAGAATACTAACATTTCTCTCAAAAAAAGCTATGTATACCCCTTGAATTGTGTGTATATATAGTGTGTGTGTGTGTATATTCATATATGGAGATCCATACCTATAGGTACATATGTATCCTATATATATTGACCATTGACTTTTTTTTCCCTTCATATCCTGTCCTGAGATTTCTGTAAAATATAAAATCAGGCTTTTACTGGATGATTTATGGTTCCAGGAAGTTGTTTGACTGCCTGTTCTGCTATATCAATACGTTACTTTAGTGGCTACAGTTTCAGCAACTTAAGGTAAAAACAGGGAAAAAACCCAAAAGTAGTACTAGCCAAATCGATTGACTTGGGTATTACTTTAGGTCACCTACTCCCTTCTCCTACACACCAAAAAATATGATATTAAGTGTAATTAAAGGCTGGATAAGAAAACGTGGACTAATATGCATACACAGAGAGAGGAAGTTTCTCCTTGGTTCTATATAAAGAAATTGTGTAACTTCTTTGTACTTGTGTCATAAAATTTAATGTTCCTCTTTTAAAACCTATATTTCTGTGTAACATTTTATAGCATAAATTTGTTGAAATATATAGCAGTGTTACTTTCTTTAACATAGGTTGCTTCTTTGTAATTATGGTTAATCTTTTGGGCAACTCGACAATCACAGGGCTGGAAAAAGTAGCACAATCTTTCTGACTTCCTAATTCTTATGGAAACACTGCATGACTGGTATTGGTGGTTTTGGTAACTTAGTGAAGAACTGTTCATTTTTACCAAGGGTATCAAGTATTCAAAATCCAATAAAGATGGCTTGATTACTTGTTTAAAAGTGTGGAAGGAGTTATATGCCCAGTCAGGTTTTAGTCTGTAATTTCCTCACAATGCAGTATAGACCTGTGCAATATAGGAATTAGGGAATGTCTAAATGTCTTTTATGGCATGCTACAGTTTGGCACATACCTCTTTCATCAACAAATGAATTGCAATGGAAAATACGCAGACTTGCGTTTCTCATGATCAAAGATCTCTACGTGATGTTTACTGAACTCTGTAGAAACAGCACTGGTACGGGAGATCGGAAAGACAAATATATGAATATAGGAAGTATATAGGAGTATGGCTGAAGCATCCTCTCTTTTTCCCGTTCCTTTACTTGGCCTGAATGTAGCCAGCTGAGGAAGACATGGCTATGCTGAGTTAGCCATTTAGCCATGGAGGAAATGTAAAGTTGGCTGAGGAGAAATTAGGATATGTCCTTTCTATTGCAATTTGAAGTTAATTGCTACAAATTATAAAGCCAGAGAGAATAGTGTAAGGGTAGTGGTGTCGGTCTTTTTTTCCTTCTCTGTTTTTTTGCTTGAGTGGCAGCTGTGCCAGTAAGGCATTGACACACAACCAGCTGTTGGAAATGCTAGTAAAGATACTGTCGTTGGATGCTGCAGTTTCTCTGAGAGCACCTGTGGAGCTGGAATCCATACATAGCACTAAGCATTTTATTCCAGGCTGCATGTCCATATGCAGCCCTGATTTTGTAATTGTGTTTTTGGTGAAATAGCAAAATGACTTGGAGTCGTTGCCATTGTGAATGCCTGATGAAATAATGCTTACTCTCCAGTGTAACTATTTTGAAGACACTAAAGGGTATTTTGAGAACTGTATTAGCTTTTATGGATGGGCAGCTTTGTTACCTCCAAATATGACCTCTAATTCATCTAATTCAGTTTTAACAGTAAATGTTGTACTGATGTGAGAATTCTGGATCATGAATAATTGTTTTGGGAAACAAATAATTGTTTGGGGAAACAGTTCAACTTCAGCCTAACTCCACTTTATGTACAGTAGCTCCATGGAAGAAAATGTAGGCCTGTGCCCCAATACCCTATCTGAAGAAATGAGAAACAATTACATCTGTGAGTTCCTACAAACGATTCTGATGGCTTTGGTGCTAAGGAGAAGAAAGGGGAAAGTCAAACACTGCAAAGGAAGGAAACAATATTTTTACTTAGATACCCTATTGTGACAATCTCTTGGCCTCAGGTATGGAAGAGCAGAAAGGACGACTCTGTGTTTTTTGTTCTTCTATGTGATTCTGTTCATCCCTTCTCCATGATATTTTAATTATTGTACCATCATTATACTCCTTGGACTTCTACCTTCAGCTACCTAATAAGGAGTTTATCAACTTAAAGTTTACTGTTCTCCAGTATTTCTGTTCTAATGACAGGTTGTGTCTTCCTTGAGTGTAATGTTGAGGTACTTATCAACCATCCATTTGAAAATATTTTCTTACTGCCTTCCTCCCAAACACATCTTGCTATAAACTTCCAGATATACATACACGCTAAAGGGAAATCATTTAGACTTGTCTTATATGACTGAAAATTTTATTGGCAGGATTGATCAGTTGTACAGAGTAAGCGCTACGCATGCGCTTTTGACACAAGGCAGGACAAAATATGTAATTGTGTTTTTACTGAATATCTCCTGTAAGAGTATATTGCTAGAAGGTGGGAATAAGTAGTTGAAAAAAGCAAATTATAGAAAGTAAACACACATTCTGAAAAATGGTAAAACATGATTGACCAAAATAGCTGGAAATTATTATTGGTTATTAAAGATGTTATCATGAGAAACTACAAAAAGATTCTATCAAAGGCAGTAGCACCGGGCTGTGAATTATTCTTTAGCGTAATAACATGTTGTTGTTCAAAGCTGTATCATATATTTACCAAACAACACATTCTTAAGACAAATTGCCTTGCAATGCAATGAAAGACATCATCACATGAGGGAATCTCAGCATGCAACGACAACATATTACAGAGAGGTTACTATGAGTTTGAATATTCAGTTGACTACATCTTGCTGTTTCTGTTTGGGTTGTAAGTGGGTTAGGTAGGGACCATCTATGTATTTTCCTATTTGCTGTGCAAAGAGCCATGCTCACTGGTGTAGCTAATACCTCTTGAACAAGTGATTGCTGTTCTGCATGTTATGCAAGAGCTGTGAAAGCTCTTCTGTAAGACCTACAGCTGGATGATCAATGCCTGGGAAACTTGAGCAATCACAGAGAGAGTCTTCATTAATCTTGAAGGCCTTAATTACTAGGATTAGCCAATTTTCCTGGAGTCATTACAGCAGATGACTATAAATAGTAAGGTTGACCCCTTCCAGCAATGACAGCAAAAGTTTTTCCACTGGAAGTCTGTTATATCTTACAATAAGATTTGCTGTAGATATCATTTCCATTTTATATGATATCAGGACAGGTAACTTCCCCCAAAAAGGAAAATATGAAGAGAACATTCTTTATGTGCTTTTACACGGATGGACTGTCGGAACAGGCAGTAAAGAGCTCCTCTTGAATAGATTTCCCAAATGCCCTTCTATGGGCTTGAACATAACCACCATAAATTGACTATGTTAGCCTAAAGGAATTAGTGCGACTGCTTTCTGACATTGTATATAAATTTATGGAATGGTTTAGATATTGTTTTATTGCATCTGGCAAGGTACAAAAAAGGCATTTCCATTATTGTTGGGCTGTGATTTGATCCTTCTAACATGTAGCTAGCTGTGAATTCAGTAGATCTTTCGAAAAGATTGAAATTGCAAGAGTACTGAGGAGAGGACATAAAAAAGATCTAATGAAGAGATTTGGATTTACTTGGCCAACTGAAAGAAATGAACTTGCAGAGAATAACTTCTCACTCAAGGATAGAGCAAGCCATCTGACTGAGGGGTTTGTGGGCTGAGAAAGCTACTCATTTGGTTGTAACTGGTTCTTTGGATCTCATGTGTAATCTGTTAGATAACTTTTCTGCCTTGGAAGGCTGTAGTCCACTTTGTTAAAGCTGAAAAGGTTAGACTTAGATTACATTTCTAGGGGATGCACGATTGGAGAGAATCAGGAAAATAACTCCTATTTAAATTCATTTTTTTCTGCCTTAGGGAGAGGTTGACAATATACCAAATAGCCATTTTTGTTTCCAGATAATGATGATCATTTCCAGTGGAGTGTATGCTACATGCTGTTTTTCAGATTGAATTCAGCAGCGATACACGTGATACAAACTTGCCTAAACATATTCTGTGGTCTTGATAGTTTCCACCTCTGCAATTTAGTATTTCAACTTTTGCAATAAGTGATGCTTTAAGATAAGGTGTAGTTATTCTAGTTGTGAAATGGAAACTAGGTTTCATGGGTTTGCCTCCATCAGGAACCTGTGCTTCAACCTTTATTTTCTTCATACAGATCTTTATGAAGGACTTGACATTTCTACTTCCTTCCTCAAGTATTGTCTTAATGGGCTGTTAGCAAAGTAGAAATTCTTGCTGTCTTGACAAGTCTACACAAATGATGGTTGTTATGTTGAACATAACAGTGCTGAATTCAAATCTCAGGTGTCTGTCTGACCATGGGTAAATCTCTTTATTTCCCTTTCTCCATTGGTAAGTCTGTAAAATTATGGAAATTCTGAGACCTCTGCACACTTCTTGAGCCTTAAAGTGTTAGGGAAGCTACATGAACCGATGAACAAGTATATTTTCTAATATTTAGTGTTTGGATAAAGCAAAAGTGATTTTAGATTGACTTTATTTTAGCCTGAAGTTTTTATATTTAAGATTGTACTTCATGCAGAAATATTCTGCACTTGATAGGATGTATTTTGCATTTAACTTTGTAGGCAATGAATCTTGGACTTATACAGCCCAAAGTCAAAGTAATGTGTGCCCTATTTAGGTAATGAGCTATTGATTTTAAAATCACTCATTTTATTACCATAATACGGAACTAGCAATATTCTGAAAACTCGTCTCTGAAATGGACACTGTTTAATTGCAGTTTGAGATGGGACAGAAATGGACTTTAAGGATTTTACCTGTTGAAATTTGGCGTATCACAGATAGCAGGGACTGTTCAGCCTCATCTAGAGCCATACGCTGTACTCAAAGCATCTGTGAAGAAATGCCTCCTCCTCTTGCTTGAGCTCAGACCTCTGAACGGGCTTGTAACATAACGTCACCTTTATTTGTCACTGGTAGCTATACCCTATATGCATTCTGTTGCTAAGTATTTACACCACCTTCAGGATCAAAGAAATGCTGCCAAGAAGGCTCATTGTGAGAAATTTTGACCTACTTTTACATTTGGCACCGCTTTGCCTGCCAAGACCAGGTAGACTGTGAACAGACCTTCAGCATGTCTTCAGTGAAGAGGTCCAGTCTGACATTGAGATAAGGGAACCCTGTTGTGGCAAAGCAAACAAAAAGCGATACGGCAAACAGTCAGAGGTTAAACTTCTTTTCCCCTCTTCTGCCCCCTTCTCTCGGTTCATTTGTGTGTGCATGTTTGTTTTCCATCCTTTTCCTGCTGCTAGTTCTTAGCTCTGCAGCACTGGGCTGCGTGTAGAGAATCAATTTGCTTTCTGTGATTGCTTTAAACAAATTTAAACTGCTCATGCCATAAGATTATTGCAGGTCCCCTTCTCCTAGCACGTAAATGAGAAGAAATGGCTACACATCTGATTTTTTCAAACCTACATTTTTGCCTTACAGGCTGTGATGGAGTTTTTGTTATGTAGTACATGACTGAAACAGTGTATTAGTAAGCGGTATTTGTCAAGTAATAGAGATCAGTTTGTATATTTTGTTACCAAAATTTCACGTTGCGCTTCTCCTTCCCTTCCCTTTCGCCTCCTCCTTGCACGTAAGACACAAAACTTTGTAAAATTTTAGCAATTTAGTATTCCCACTTTCAATGTCTAAACTGAAGTGTAAAACTAGGTAGTTTATGCAATAAATGTGCTATACATGAAAAGAAAATCATAGGTGGTTTTCCTACTATTAATCTGAACAGTCATAGACCTCTACATTAGGATGAAGTGAGCGTAACTTGAAAATGCCTGTTCATTTCATTAGCTGACTGTGAAAGTACCCTAGATGCCTTTTTTTAGGTGTAGATGCCTAATGTTGATCAGGTGAATTGATCCTGAGTTTTCTGAGGACTGCTTTTGGAACTTCAGCCTTCAGCTCTTTAAGGAATGATATTATGAATTTGTTTGGTTTTGTCAACAAAAATGAAAGAATCAGAGCAAGGTTTGACAAGGTACCTAGCTAACAGGCTTCTGAATTCCTGATATTAATGAATTGAGATGAGAGTGGGATTTGGGTACGGGAGAGGAGGGCTCTTCTTTGAACCAAACACTTTCTATGATTAGGTTCTCAAAAGTAGCCTTCTAACTTTTATTAATTGTTTACAAGGAAACTTAAAGGAAATGGGTTTTATCAGTTTGAGCATGTATTAAGAAAAAGGGTGGACACAGCTCTAGTGTTGACTCTTCAGTGGATAGGTATGGGGTCCCACCTTGAAAACGTGAGTGGTGAAATGACGAAAATAAGCCGGTACGCTTGTAGGTTCAGGCAGTTTCTCTGACATCAGGACACTGAGGGAGGGCTTCAGTGGTACAGTATGGGCTCTGAGGGCTGCATATTCCATCCCAACCCCATATCCCTGAACAGGAGTGCGTTTGGCTTTCTCGAGAAATATACATTTTCTTATTATAGCCTTTCCGTAGCAGGGGTATTAATTGTAAGAAAAGGTAATGTCTGAATTATACAGTAAATAATAGTAAGTTAAGACACAGTATTCAAAAGCTGTTGATACTTATCATCTGTAGCTCAGAAAGTCACCACTGTGGTAGTTTTAATTCACGTGTGGTGTTTAAATACTTTGTAGTTTGGAAGACATAATTTCATCCCTTTAGCAGTAACGTGAAGTTGCGTCCCTCAGTTAGAGTTGGAAAGTCACCAAAAGGATAGCCTGTGACACATGAAAGATCTGGAGTTTGGAGGCTGTCCATTGCTGTCCTGATACCATCATCCTTGTCTTTGTGCAGAGCTTTAAATAAAAAGGTCACACCAATTTTTCTTTGATTAGTTTCCTCCTCCCCTTCCGGATTATTAATGGCACTGAAGCAGATGCCGTCTCTTATTGTATCGAATGCTTTAGTGACTAGATTCTGTACAAGACCAGTAGTAACAATTGTTGGCTAGTAAAAAATTAAGAAAAGAAAAGAAAACTTGCTCATATTTCATTCTATCCTAAATAGTTTTGTAGGTATTTTAAAGCCAACCTAGCAGCGTGTTTTGCGGTGCTTACGATTCATGAATACTTAACCCCTGACCCTGTCTTTATTCAGAAGAATGTCTTGCAACTTGTGCTGTGTAATTGTTTTATACTTAAAAGAGCGTTCAAAATCTTTTTTTTTCTGTTTTTTTCTTTGAGCTTCTTTTTAGTAACCTAATGTTTAATGAGAGACACTAAACAACTTAAGGCTTTTACAGATCGTTCCCTGTATATGAAAGGTCCCATTTTAATGTGGATTTAATGTATTTTTCTTCATCTACCGTCTACTTTTTTCTTAGCCAATGACAGTAAGATTCCTAAGGCTACTTTCTCTTTAAGGACATAGTGCTTACATAAATAGTCCTTTACACCATCTCCTTGTTTTATAATATTAATTGCTTATCAGAAGATGGGAAATATTCCTTAGAAATGTGTTTTCCTGATTGTGCATGCCTTGTTACTATTTCAATTATGCAGATTCTCGATGCTGTGGAAATTTGTGCTTGATGACGCCAAGGCAGCTGCACGTTGTTAGCATTGTAGGCTGTCAGATGATCATGTGGGATTCTTGCAGCATGCAACATTCAATAGGATTGAAAAAGGGCTTTTGATGCAAGGCATAGCTTTCAGAATATATTTGTGCCTTTTAGTTAGCTAATATAAAATCATAATTTATTATCTTTAAATTTAAAATGCTGCCTCATTTTTCTTCTGGTTGGTTTCATTTTGGCTTCACTAGAAGATGCATCTGGTACATCCACGATTGAGGAGTTTATTAATGATACTGTCATTCAGTTCACTTACTTTTTTTCCTTTTAGAGTCCTAGCTAGCCCACAGATTACATGATCACATGTTCATTCAGTCATTCAT
The DNA here is from genome assembly GCF_026419915.1 of Harpia harpyja. Taxonomy (NCBI): domain Eukaryota; kingdom Metazoa; phylum Chordata; class Aves; order Accipitriformes; family Accipitridae; genus Harpia; species Harpia harpyja. The sequence continues at coordinate 30,734,408 of NC_068955.1, read as the reverse complement.
ATAGAACACAAACCACCATGCATGATTTCTTCTTCTTTCTTTTTCCTCTCTGCCTTTTTTATTCTCTTTAAGTTGCTTTGTCATGTTCTCTTTTATCATTAAGCTTAGTCTTTGTCTTCCCCTCGCTACTATTTGTTCTATATTTTCCCATGCTTGGTTACTGCAATATTATTTGATTAACGGGCTGTGATGATGATGAACCTGCACACTGGAGGAGCAGCTACTACAGTGGTGATGAAGGGATGTAATAATGGTCGCTATCCTCGGAATTCTCTCTACAGTGACTGCATAATAGAAGAAAAGGCAGTGGTCCTGCAGAAAAAAGACAATGAAGGATTTGGATTTGTGCTCAGAGGGGCAAAAGGTATGTGCTTCTGTGTGTGTGTGTGTGTGTGTGTGATGTGCACTGGCATGAAGAAATTTATACATCTCTGAATATAAGCAGGAATTATTCTTGGTGCACTTGGTTGCTAGACAACAGGATTCTCTGTATGCTTTACTACTCAGACGGATTTTAGCGGCTTCTGTCTGAAGCAGTTTGCATTTTTACATAGGAGAAGCACTGTATAATCGTTTTGGGGGGAGAAAGTTTTGTCTGTATTTTTATTGTGTTGGTATATGTAATATTTTGTCATTAATCTGTTTTGTTATGCAGTTTACCTAACTATGGGAAACCTGCTTTCCTTATAAAACCTGCTTCTTTATTTCAAATGTCAGTCTATTTAAATAGGTCTACGAATAGAAATAGACAAGAGAGTGATATTTTGTTTAAATAGGTGTGGATCTTCTGCAAGGTGACATTGGTGCAGTTTTAGTATGAAAATATGATCTTTTTTTATATCTTCAGAAGCTGCACGTATGTTGCATGGCCTGTAGTGTGCTCATTTTAAAAGCTGTTCATATGTTAAACTGCATGTTACTTTTCTGTAGACTAAAATCTATGACAATGGCATTCTTAAGAGTTAAAAAAAGCATTCTATTTAATGCTTTGCTTTTTAACTTCCAGTCCAGTTTGCTCCTTTTGTATTTAAAAAAAATATATATGATGGTATGTCCCATCTCTTGCTCCCCCTCATTTTACATGGGTTCTCCCTTGCCTTGCTTGAGCATGAAAATTATTCCATATCTTCATTCTTGGGACATCATTTTTGCTCTCCCTGTTCCCCCTCCGCTAAACCGGTGCCACCATAGATTTTCAGTGTTGTAAAAGCTTTTCTAATTTTAGCTAAATAAAAATTCTTTGGAGTTGTTCTAGGAAAGCCAGTAGCGCTACCTTTTAGCTAACCCATTGCCTTGAGTTGGCTGTGCCTCGAGCAGAGGTCACTCCCTCTGTGTAAGCCCAACAATTTTCCCCAGATTTTCTCTGTAACAGTGAGGGCACCTCAGGTGAAAGACCCAAGGACTTTTCTGCTTGTATGTGTACGTGACAGAGAGAGAGACAGGGCTGTTAAAAGGCCTGCCGTGCCTCCTTTCCTAAAAAGTGATTTCTTCTGTTAATCTTCTTTGTAATATACATCTAGATGTAGAGAAAAAATTCAGTTCGATCTCTTTCGTCCTTTCCCACCCACCCCATATCCCCAGTTCGGCCGGATGCTCTCTCCTGGCTACAGTACATAATTTTTAGTTGGATGTTGCCAGAGTTACAAGCATTTTGCTAGGCATACAAAAGGGTTACTTGAACTAATACTGAATATCCTGGAATACTCAGAATCCAGCTATTGCCTCATACAGCTTGATTTGGTTTGTGTCAGTAACGAAGCATGTATTTTTCTCTCTGAATTCAAGACCTGTGGATTGCTATTGCAGAGAGATTGCACTCTGTTCCCAGCATCTTGATATCCTCTGAGGCAGAGTCCTCTTACTTTTAGCACCCACCATTTTTTAACCATCAATTTAAATGGCCAATAGTGGGCCTTTAGTCAAGTGGTATTCACAAGCACTCCATAACTTTCTTTTTTTAATGTGGTATTTATTTTTAAAGCTGACACACCAATTGAAGAATTCACCCCAACTCCAGCCTTTCCTGCTTTGCAGTACTTGGAATCTGTGGATGAAGGGGGAGTAGCATGGCAAGCTGGCCTGAGAACTGGAGACTTTTTGATCGAGGTAGGAGATCCTGAAATTTGATTCTCAGTGCTCTGTTGGGGAAATAGTGATGTTCCCTTTGTAGAATTTACTTCGGGAAAAGTGTGCGATGCTTCTGAACAGCAAGCTCAGTGGACTAACACCAATAATGTACTTCACTTGATCTATTTTAAAATTTCACACAGCATTTGGGAAAGCAGTTAAAAAGAACAGTGTTCAGGTTGGCTGGGAATTTTCTGTTTGTTCTTTTTGTTATTTGGGAACACACTATCAGAGAAATTTGGGAGTTTTTATTCTTCTTTGCATTATTGAATTGAAGTTTAGATTAATTTCAATATTTATTGTAGGCTATCAATTCTGTGGTCTTCTAAATGTTTTTACAGAGGCACCCAAATGAATGACTTCCTATGCAGCTGCAATCAGAAATATCAGTGGTCTAGTGCTGTTTAGAAACCATGGAGAATAAAGCTAATTACTGGGGCTTGAAATTAAATATTTCCAACAGTGCACTGTAAATACAATCATACAAAAAATAAGGAACAAATGTTATTGTAGTATAAATTACTATATAAAAAAGGTATATTGAAACACTCTCTTTGTGCATACCAAAAATGTCTTCACGTTTTATATTTCTGAGGATTTTTGGTTGGTATTTTAGGTTTTGTTGAAATAGTTGGTACTCCTTTTTAGTGTTACTGGCCAGTTTGCAACAAAATCATGATTCGGGATTTTCTTCCTCTCCCCCCCCCGCCACCTTTTCATGACCAACAAAGTGATGCTGTGATTCTGTGAAACTAGGTATTTGAAAATAGGTCTTTCAGGATGGATCGACCAAGTCTTGTCTGTAAGATCTATTGATTTTATTTTATTTTTTCTTCTTCAGGCACATATGTGTTTTGTTAAAGTATTTACTGGTGCTACAACATTTATTTCTGCAGAGCTGGCCTTTACATTTGGGAGAGGATAGAATGTGCAGCTTTTATTTGTTGTGTGCATTGAACTCCCATGGTGATTGAATTTTTAAATAGTTGCACCACTTCTTCACATTGAAACAATGAAAGCGCAGGCTTTGCAGACTTCTAAAGTAAATAGATGTCCATTTTTATCTGTGTCTTCAAAGTACATTTTTCTTACTGTTTGTTTACTTAAAAATAAACATTTAGCAAACTGTTAAACAACAGCTTACAAATTGTACTGATACGTACTCTGTGCAAGGACGCTTTCAAAACTATGATTATTGATGTTAGGTGGGGTTTTTTAAACAATGCTTTATTTTTAGAAGTTGATTTCTTGTTAGGCTTTTAATCTATAGGAAGTATGAATAGTCTGTACTGGCTGATTTCACAGATAGATTTGATGGTGAATAATGTGTAATTTAATGGAGAGGATTACAGAATGGTAACTGTGCGTATGGATTTTTTTAACATCTCTGAAGGGATGCAAGAAGTCCGGGTAACTGATTCTGCATAAAGCTTTACTGGTTTTCTGGCAAATGAAAGCAGAATTATAAGTAATTTCTAGACAATTTACTCCTAGCCTTAGCTTAGAAGAGCAGTTAAACATGCACATGCATTGCGGGATCAGGACATTAATCCATACTCTACACAGTCCAGCATATTTGTAATTCATTCTGAAAGAAGCAGTTGTTACATGCAAATCAAATCTATTTCTGTGTAATTTATGTTCATCGGGGTTATTCTGTTCTGAATTTTGCAACTTAATTAAGGGGATATAGTAATCCTGAGAAATCACAACTTTGCTGTAGTTGAAGACTTTTATGTTGGAGAAAGGCAGGGTTTTTTCTATTTCATGAACTACATGTGCAGTGCACAATACTGTCTAGCTATAGAAAGCCATCTTTGAAACTATTTACACTAATGCAAAAGATACTACTGTTGAAATATAAATGACTGGTCCACCTGCGCTTCTAGGAATGCCATGCTTGTGTTGGAGTGTGTAGGAATGCTCATTTCTTGTGTTGAACCGAGAAGAGTTAAATGTACCATACGTTGCAGTGAGTGGTTATCATAACTGGTGTAGTTAGTCTGTCTTATTGTTAAATGATTTCTCCCATGACTCTAAAGTTTATGCTGCTGTGTGTAAGTGCCACCTCAACCATTTGTAAGTAATATAATGCATTTATCATAAATGTCACATGAATAATAAAAGAGTTAATGGGCAACTAGGATCCTAATTAGTCCCATTTATAACACTTGCGGCAAGCTTCAGGCTTTAGGGAAGTGGGAGTCCAGTTTGGCAGAGGACAAAATGCAAGGGAGTGCAGATGTTTCGCTCTTGCTCGAGGAGGTTCGGTGGCTTGGGGTCACGGAGATAAGGGGAACCTTTTCCTTTACTCCTCGCTACGGAATGACAGGTTTGACAGGAAGATAGATCCTTTCTTTGGAAGCAGGAGAGATCATGAGGGTAGGTGAAGGGAAGGCATCATTTCTTCATGTGTCATTATGGTCCCTGGATCCTCTGAAGGGGGTAAAACTTTGATATGAGCTACTGAGCATACTAAAGTAGTTCAACGTTGAAGATGATGCATGTTGAGCAGAACAAATAAAAGATCTATACAGAAAAAGAAGAAAAGGTGTTGTCTTGCTTCAGCATATAAACAGAATAGATATCAGCTAGAACAGAGTTAGCACAGCATCATTTCACTGAGTTTTTATAAAGTTTTCTGAAAAGCCACGTGATACTGATTTGTCCAACCTGTACAATTAATATTAACATGAGACTTCAGAAATCAATGTTAAACTTGGCTTTGGAAATAGTGTTCACAGACTCTTCACTGAAATTTCTGTCAATGTATGTTTTTTCTCCTTGCTTCAAACCCAGTCATATTTTTTGTGATAAAAATTGTAATGTGTGTAGTGGCTTTTCTGGACAGAGCACAAATAAAATGTATGAAAAAAAATGGAAAAGCGCATGAGTAGTTTTATAGCTGAAACAGTTAGCTAGAGACAGCTGTCATTATATGTGGATTTTCAGAAGCAATTCAACAGTTGCCAATTCATGTGATTTTTCTTAGCTTTGATAAACAATCAGAAACAGAGTATGGTTATGATTTAGTTGTTATAACTGAGAGAGATTGTATAGCTTGCCCTATTTGCTATTTTTCACTATTTTAGTTGATGTTTTCTTGAATCTTGGTATCTGCCCAATTAAAAACATAAAAGTAAAGCAACATATTAGGGCAAGTGCTATCCAACCTAAAAATTACGGTTTCCATTAGAAGAGGACTGAAAAAACTACAACCATCATTAATGTGTACACCAATTCTAAAGCCATTGTAGGTCATTGTTAATTCATCAGAGTGGCTGGATTTCTATAGTACACCTGCTGGAGTTTGTAAATGCTTGATCAGAAAAAATCGAACCATAAGTTGATTTGATTTGTTATGTGAAATATTTGCAAGAAAGAAATGTATTAGCTCTGACTCTAAATCTACTATTTATGAATAATCTTTATGTGCCTAACCCTTTGTTACCTTTGTTTAGTGTAGTAGTCAAACTAAGCATATATAGAGGAACCACTGAATACTACTGTTCCGAGAGTGCTGCCTTAAAATGTGACTTAAAGAATTCTTTAAGTTGGGGTTCTGTTTTCTTTTGAGATTTGCTTTGATGGTGTATACAAGTATAACCATCTTTGAATAAAGAGATCCATTAAAGTGGAAGAGGTTTTTTAACTCAGAATAGTTTGGGGGGGGGGGTAGTATAGTAGGATATAGACTATCTTACTAAATCAAGACCCAGTGGATTATTAACTATTTTTATTGTTGCACCCATGAGTGTGCAGCTGTTTTGCAGGTGTTGCATGGTGCGATGTGTGGGGATTTTTCATCTACCACAGAGCATCTCATACCAAATAACAATGTTATAATATCAATACTTAGAAAGTGAAACTAATTCTGCAGTATTTTACCAGAATAATGCATTTGTTCTCTAAATGAGGCATTGCAGTTTGCATTATTGTGCCATAAAATCACTTATTTTTCCAGATAAATTGAAATGTTATTGTCTTCAGAATAGAATGGCTGCTTATTTACATTCCAGTTAAAATGTAAACTAGATAAAGCCAGCATATTATCCATTAAAAAGAAAAGAAAAAGGAAAAAAAAGGCAAAATTAAGGTTTGATTTGAGGATCAAAACCAGAGATGGTAATAGAAGAAATCTCATCATTTTGCTGCAACACAGTTCAGTTGGTACTTGTACTAAAACATGCAAAATGGTCTGTAGTGTAACTGCCTGTATTTCTTTATCCTCAAGAGCTTATAGAATTTACTAGTACAAACTTTTCTTTAGGTAGTGGTAGGTGGAAAATAGACATCATTTTATTACAGACAGCATTATTTTATCATTATATTAGATAAAGATACCTGTCCTCTGACTGGATGTAGGAAGTAGCAATAAGCATTTATGGAGGCATTTAAAATATCTGGAATATTTTTTTTTTTAAATACACACATACACACACAAGTAACTTTAGGTTCATATTTAGCAATAGGTTAGATTTTTGTTTTACTCCAGTGACACTTTACACAAACTTCAAAACTGATCTGGAAAGCGAGCTTTTAACTTTATTGTTGTAACTTAGACTGTAGTCATTTTGAATATTTTTGGCAAGCATAGCAATGTTATGTCTTACATTTGTATTCAATGGCTGGATGAATTAGTGGTTTTACAAAGGTATCTGTTACTGATTTAAATCCTTTTAGCAACATAGAAACCTTCCCATCCTTAGGTAATCATTAATTAGCCTGTGGCCTTTCTCTTATTTCTAGTGAGAACTTTGCTAGCTTCTGCCACCAGTTATAAATCTAAATTTTTTTTTTTCAGGCAGCTACATGGGGCCGTGATATTTTTTCTCTCTTGGAAATAAACTGAGGCTTTGTTAGTGTCTTTGCAATAACACGGATTATCACATTGCAATTTTTTGCGGTTGTTTTGCGAAAGTTTCTTCATATCCTCCCAAAAGTGTGGACACCAGCTCCATGCAGTACTTAGTAAGAGCCTCCCTGATATTGTGTGTAGGAGGAAGAGAGAAAAAACGACACTATTCTTACATTTTTGTATGCTGTCTTTACCTCTCATACTTAGGCCTTTTGGTGGACCAAAAGAGTAAGGTCTGCCTTAGTTCACTGTCTTGCATTAGGGTTTTTTGTTGCCAATTTGGCTGCTCCTCCTGCCCGTGCCCCTTTTGCACGTCAAGCAGGAGAACGGCCAGGCTCGTTGCGGCGCACGCTGAGCTGTTCTGTTCCTAGACAGCATCTAGGTCGGGTTTTGGTTCAACTGTACAAACAATATTCTTGCATCTTTTTAATGATGAGGGTTTTAACCAAAACTGCAACAGTACTGCAATGTTTCGGCGTGTGTGTGTACATATATATGTGTAATATATACTGAAAGTTTGGCAGGGGGTATGTACATGGTTATTATAAGGGTAGCAGGGCTCTCACTAACCTGCAAGTGTGAGGTCCAGCAGATCTTGCACACCTAGACTGGGCACCAGTATTTTTAAATCTGTATATTTAATTGATACACAGTTTGATTCAACCAACCGTTAAAGGAAAAAGGTAATTTCTGTTTACCAGTTAGTCATCATCCTCTTGGTGACGTCTGTAAATGATGTCTATTAAGCACAAGCATCCCCCTGACACTTCTTAAAATGAAAGTTGTCAGAGTCCAAAGGAAACTTTCTTCCTGATTTGGTTATGAAATTCTTCTGCTTAAGCGTAACTACAGATGTATTGGAGAAGTGGGACAATGGGGTCCTGGAAAAAGAGCAGCTTTGGTACAAGTGTTGAACAGTCTGGTGTATCTGTGCAGTCTCTGACCTGTGGATTAATTTTTCACTTGATGGAAAAGTATTTTGCTTTCTTTCCACTTGAACTCTGTGAGTGAGTGTTTGGGTTTGGCAGGGTTTTTTTGTTAATTTATTTTTTTAGTGGATGATGGCAGCTGAATGAAATTATTGTGCCTTCAAAGTGCTTTGGATCTGCACAAAAGCACCGTAGAAAAATGACAGCTATTTTGAATTGTTCTTTTTATCTGTTTAAATGCAGCCTCTAACCTGTAGGAAGCGATGATATTCCAAATGTGCTCAGTGTGATCATAAAAACGATGGACCAATCTTGTTTAATTCTAAAAATACGTTAATAAGACTGTTACCTTTTCAGCATAGATGGAAATGGGCAGACAAAAAAAGAATTTGGTTCTTAGAAGAGCTCAGTTACTCACGCCTAAGCAAATAATATGCTTTAATATAAGACTGAAAAGCAGACAAAAATGAAATCACTTTGCTGGTGTCAGACGTACAGAACCAGGCTGTGAGCAAAAGTGGGAAGCGTTATCCTTTAGCCTTGATTCTACATGAGGTGTATGTATACTGGGCTCGTAATCCCAAGGTGCAAGAGAAAATGGTGGTATTTATCCAATTTCCCAGAAATGTAAAAAGTACATGTTTGATACTGAGAACTGATTTTTATGCTTCTTTGAGAAGAGGGTTTGGAAGGAATTTTGGTGATAATGGCAGCAACAGTCAGAATTAGCTCTGTGTCCTTTCAGTTCTCCATTATCAGTTTTAAGGCATTTTGGCCTAGATGCCGCAGTATTTTTAAGAGAAGTTTGCTAACATTTCAATTCTGAGGGATTCTGCCAAAGTTCATGGGACTGTGTGGAGTGCGGAGCTATCCTCAGGGAGCTTTTTGACTTCTTGTGAATATGAAAACCAATATTTCCCTAACTTCCTACTACAAAAGCCTCTAAAAATAGCAGATTTGTTTAAAGATAAGCTGCTTATTAGAAATAGCCAGTTCTTGGCCACCTAGAAGCCATCCAGTGGCATCCAGCCATCTTGGCCATCCAGTGTTTCGCATAAAGCACACCTATGGACAGTCTTCACTCTTGCAGACGCCTGTCTTTCCTCCATTCAAGTAATACAAGAATAATAGTACTCTTCCATTTCTAGCTCTTGGGTGTTGAGGTTAGGTATTAGGACTAATAACGCTATATAAATAAACGCCTTTTTTAAGGTATAGTTTGGAGATTTCCAGAAGACGTTATATTAAAATTAATTTCTCTGAAGCCTGTTGGCTTTTTTTAGTCTCTTGATACTATGGAAACCTGGTTGCCAGAATGGAGCTATATGAAAAACAGTACTTGTGCCTGGTATTTTAGGGGAGAAAATACAATTTCTTTTAATTGTGGGATGTTGCTACAAACCTGCAAAATTACAGGTGAAGGAAAACAGATGGGTTGGTTTTAAATAATGGAGAAATAACTGACAAATTCCTATTGTTGAGTGCTGCAGCAGAAGTAATCTAATACCTGGAATTTTTATTTTTCTTTTTTTTTTACTTTTTTTTTTTCCTTTTTTGGGGAGGTGTAAGCATCTTACAAGCAGGAGAAATACTATAACATGGAGTTGCATGTGTGTGTACATGGGGTTTTTTATTTATTGCCCGTTTTCTTTTTCTTGTTCTGAGACTGCCAATCGATTTGTGTGATGCTGAAAAGCTAAATTCACCTGCTAGTTGTGTTTAATGGGTATGCTAAACTTGATCACAGTAAACGGGTGGTCATCCCTCTCAGAGAGCTGCTGTGCTCCTCTGAAGTTGTTGTACAACTATGCAGGCGACTTGTGAGAGAGACGGTACTGACAGAAGATGGCTTTCCAAGGAAACCCTGCCTTGTCGTGTTCCGCTGCATTCAAAGCATTTCCTACGGCTTGCGACTGTGGGACTCAGCAAATTTATCTAATAAGGAAATTGAAATGTACTTTAAAACAATCAGATTAGAAATAACATTTTATATCCTATTGTAACACTGATATGAATCTTTTCAGAGACTCTTGTATATAACAATAGAGAATAATAATGCTTTATCTCTATTACTTCATTTTTGCTTCCTATATTCTGGCAGTAATTTGGGGAGCTGGATTTCTAGTTCTCCTCATCTTGTGGTACAAATTTTTCACTTGTACAAAAACATTATTTCTCCATGGTGGGAGTTTTGCCTGTCGGTTTTCAAAATAGGAACTCCTGGATAGTCTTATGGCGTTATATATGTTATGGGGTGCTGGGTGTGGTTGGACTTTGAAGGTCTCTGAAGGCTTTGCTGATCAGAGCACTGAAAATTGTCCTAGCAAATACATCAAAAGTTTAATGGAGTTTTTCAAGAATGGGTGATAGGCTATAAGTAGGTAGCTAAATGTATCTTTATTTGCTGATGAAGAAAAAATTTAAAAGCATGTATGTACATAAAAAAGAAGTTGTGGAAGAGTTTATTTACAACCTGGAAGAAAAAGGGTTGATTCTGGACAAATATCATGGTTGTTTAGATACTCACTGGAATAAAGGAGAGAGTTAAGAGACAATCATGACAATCCTGGGCGGAGTAAGTCATTGCAGAGATAAACTTCACCATGAAATACCCATGATTTACTAGTTTAACAGTTGCTAAAGAATTGGCATTAAAGATGGCAGAAAATCCTTTTTATAAAGACTCGGCTTGGACTTGCACTGACGTCATATAACAAAATGTTGTAACCTTGCATGTATTTGTTGCCAGCCTACATGCTAAAATAGGTGAGGAAATGTGTGAAGCTCATGCTTTGTACTCCCAAAAGCAGGTCTACGAGGCAGATACCAAAGTCCTGCGTTAACTATGTTGTATGCAACATAAGGTGCAAAATCAAAGAATCCTTTTTCTTTTTTAATTCGCAGTATAAATCTCTCTAGTATTTTTATTGTAATTCTTTCTTTTTAGAATTGTTCTAACAGGCTTCGAACAACTGCTATTGCTTTTAACGGAATCAACCTGTGGCTTGGCTTTTCAGCACTGGATAGATTTGTGTGAGGCAGTAGTCATTGCAGACAGACTTGTAAGTTGTTAACAGTGTATTTGGTATATTTATTTACACTAAGGGTTATTATGACTCACTTTAACTGCTAACTTAAAGAGAGAACTGTTTTTAAATGACCAGCAAAACATTTATTGTAAGCATTTTCTTAAAGTTTCTTGTTAGTTTTTTATACCTGAATATGCTTTATTGACTGTGCCTATTATGGAGCTGGCTTTTACAAAGAAGATAGAGATTGGGAATTGAATTTAAGATGTGTTTTGTCTGTGAGTAGGTATTTGGTTCCAATAATTCCCTGTGCACTTGTAGAATCTCTTTGAGATATTTTAATAGAAATCAAGTGGACACCTAACAAATTGGTTGTTCTTCAGTGCTGGAAATGATGTAGGCACCTATTGTCCAATAATCAAAGACTAGGATTATTCATCCCCAAATCTCATTTTTCTGCAACTATTTTTCCATTTCTTCTCCCTACCCCACACAAACCTCTTCAGTTCTTTAGTCCTTTTGCTTCTTTCTTACAGTGTGGGCCCAGCTCTGGGTGCTTGAACTTGCCCGTTGGGTCTCCAGAAGGTGTACTGCTGTGTTCGGTTGTGATCGAGGTAGTTTTCTCTAGATAAGTCTCGTTCCACCCGTAACGGTGTTAGAACCTCAGTATTGAGACAAGATGCTTCTCTTCGGCAGCTCTGAAGTTAAGGAAACTGCCCGTGTCTCGCCTGGTAGCCAATAACGCAAAATGGGCTAGTGCTGCCATTTTAAGACCTGCAACGTGATATTCTTACAAAGTAGTTGGGATAACTTGCAGCGTTTTAGAGTTCTGTGAGGCAGAGTTCCAGCTTTCTGTGTTAATTGTAATTGCCTTATCCAGCTGTTCATGTTTTAGCTGGTTTACTGGGAGTGGAAACATGGGATTCAAAACATTCCCACGATGGGTAAATACTCTGATGGCTACGTGTGGTGGCTGGATCCTCTATGAACTATTTAAATGCACCTAATCTAGCTGTGTTAGATCTTGTAATTTAGGCACTGGCTTTTTTTTTTTTCCTTCTTCAAGGGAGATTGAAATGAAAGCTAGATTCATTTCGTATAGATTAGGATGCATTAACATTAATGTTGACTGTCACTGAAAGTCTGTTTAGATAGATTTTTCCGTCTCTGAAGGGGTTATGTAGTTGGTAAGTTCTTGTGTTAAGCAGTAGAAAATAGGAAGGGTTTGGAACTTAAAGAATGTGAACTGGTATAGTATGTTACACTGCTGTAAAACTCATCAAGAATACCTTTTGCAAACAGGTATATTGTTGGCTTTCTAACGTTACAGAGGAATTTTCAATAAGTGAAATTCCACTTTCACTTGCGTACTAACCCATATCTAATTCCTAGATTACTATTTAAACATCAGCTTGCCTCTCTGTTTATTAAAAAATATTTGATATTTTAAGTAGTTTTATATACTCTATTTTGCTGCTTTTATTGTACAAATGAATGTCATTAATCTGATTTAATTTTTTTAATATTTTTTTCTAAAGACCTTTTGATGTAGTGAGGTGTAAAATTTGTTTAATTTTTTTTTTTTTTAGTGGTGATCTTATATGCAAAAATGATGCTGCTAGGCAATTATCCACCCAGAGAGTTTTCAACACAGTTACTCATAATAAACGCCAGATCAGTAACATGATGACAGTTTTTGGTAGATGCATAATCCCATTCTAAGTATTGACTTTCAAATTGGCATGATTTTGCAAATCCACGTTTTAGAAAATTCTGTTTATTTACAGGAGAGAAGTATATAAAACTAGATGAAGGAAGATACTAGAATTGAGGTGAACCCACTTGCAGGGTTACCACTTCTGTGGCTCAGTCAGCAGAACAGAATCGGAGGATGGGTTTTGCTCACTTGCTCACAGTAAAAGGTTATATACTTGAGTTTAAACTGTTGTAGAAGCCAGCCTGAGTTTAAACAGCTGATGCATAAGCAGGTGAGGGAAATTTGTGCTATCACTCAACCAGCACCATGTGTATTCACACATGGCTCTGCTTTGGAAAATTGTGATTGGAAAAGAGAGGTAGTAAACTTTTGTCCTTAGCAGTCACTTCCTAAGTTAATATTGTCTTACTTAGGAAAGGTGTGTAACTGCAGTTGAACTACCCAAGGAAACTGAGATTTAGGTTATTTAAACATATACTAATACAGGGTAGGGTTTGGGGACTGATTTTTTTAATTATTATTTTTTTTTCACTAAAATACAGAACAGATGCATCTCACAGTCAGTTTGCTCCATTACTGTATTGCTTAGATTACTGTTTAACGTACATACATTAAGTTAACCTGCAGGAGCAGCTTTGTTTAAAATGTCTGGCCTATACCTCAAGGGAAAAGAATATAGCCAGAATATTCTTTTTAAAATGATGAATACCGTTTGGATCTCACACACTTCTCCAATACCTTAGGTGGGACTATTTTTCACATTTTTGGAAAGTATTGTGTTTTTAAACAGGCATGTTTGGTTGCCATCAATCACCTTCTGCTCATTTCCAGTGCTACCAGCTTTTAAACTTCTAATTTTTGCATTTTTGTACTTCCAGTGTTCATGGTTTTTTGATTATTTTGAAATCCCCAGATTTTTTCTGTCATTATCTTATAAAAATAATATTCCTTTAAAAATAAAACTTCTAATTTTCATCTTTAAATATTTTTGTTATAGATCTGTAAAGGAAGGAAAAAATACATAGATATCTGGTTCTCAACATTTTATTGAAATCTCATCATTGTTGTTTGTTAAATCTTGGTTTTGTTGGGCTCTGGCAATAGGAAGCAATATATATAGTACTTAACCTGATGCAGAACTGTGTTCATATTTTGAGTTGACAATGAGCAATGGCTCAATAGTATGCTTTATTTTTTTCAGACGTACTTATTGAGTCTGTTAGTATTATTGGCTAATTTCTTGTATTGGCTGGTTTGACAGTTGTCTGTCATTTCTGTCCTCAAAAGGTCTTCATGGAAAAATACCAATGGTTTGTTGTTTTTTTTGCTTCGCGGGTTGGTTTTTTTTCCTTCTAATATTTAAATTTCATCATTTCCTATAGATCGGAAATGGCGGTTTTGCCCCCTTCTGATTTTGATTTCCAGTCCATAGGGTTCTGAACAGAGAAACACTGCCTTCAATAAAATATGCCATGTTTGCACAGCAACTTCTTTTATTGTTCTGTAATAATATCTTTGGAAGAAGTGTCTCTTTTGAATTATTATTTTAATTAGTTTTGATTCACTTTTGTTATTGTTCTCTCCTGTGCATACAGAGAACTGTCTTGCAACAAAGTTTACTCCAACAACTGCCCCATTACAATTATAGACATTCAAAAATTACATCTCAGGTCCTCCTGACGCTACTCGTTGCAAACACAGTAAGATGCTTTGAAGGTTTATCTCGTCTCAGCCACGCTGTTAGGAAGCGTCGCCCCACCGGGCTCTCCTGGAGTGCGTGCCGCAGACTGGAGCTTGGAGGAGCTGAGTTCAAACCCCAACTTTCTGTGTAGTTATGGGAAGGTTCCTGCCTGTCTGGTCTTTCGTATCCTAAATATAAAATGTGATATTTACTCTGCACAACCTGCGGAGTTGAGTGTTTGCTTTATGAGGAATTTGCATACATCGGCAGCGGTGACTAAAACTTAGGGTAGCTCAGTAAACCTATTACCAAAGGATCCTCCTGGTCTCTGCAAGCCCCGTCTGTTTCTAGCACAAGAAGGGTTTGATTTTATTTGATGCTTTTAATATATATGTATGAGGTTTTGTAAGATCCAGCAATGTCTTCCTGGCCTCTACTCATCTTTGATAAGTTAAACTTTGAGTGTTGTACTCTGATTTTGAGTAAGATCCACCACCTAGTAGATGAACTGCTATCAGAAAGGCAGAGAGACCAAAACCAGATAAAATGTAATCCTAGCACACTACTTTTATTTTGTCAGTCTTTTTGCTAAAGAGAAAAAAAAATCAGGAAAAAAAAGGCTTATAAATGTAATCCCCAAAGCTGAAAGAACTGGAGAGAAAACAAGAAAATTGGGGAAAAGTGACTACAATTTTTTTTCCATTAGCGTACTGAGACATTTTGATCTGATGGTTTAACAGACTGATATATTTTTTGATGCAGAATAAAACTTCAAGACATCAATCTGAGGATCAACTTTGTATTTAGAAATTATCAGCTTAACTGAATGGCTCTGTTGGGTTTTTAGGATATTAGAGGTGGGTGAAGAAAGAAGGGTATACTTAGATCTAGAATCACAGAAACTAATTTAAAACGTAGCATTTACTAAACCTACTGTATAATGTCGAAAATGCATACCAACTCATTTCAAGAAAGAATAAACACCGAAGGCTGCTTGGGACTTCACTTTAAGAAGTTTGCAGTAGGTGGAGTTCTTTGAATTGGCCTGCATCGCTAAGAGCTATCCAAGTCAAAATAAAATAGTAAATTTTTCTTGAAATGATAAAACTATGGCTTCGTAGACAAGATTTCTTTCTTAAGGACTCCAAACCATAGCTGGGCTTTGACCAAGGGCCTAGTTGTCCTGTGTTAGGGACAAAAATGCTCAGAAGACACTTCAGGCAAGCACATAAATTGGGCTGGATAAATCCAGTCCGTATGTTTCTGCATAAATACTAGTAGGAAGCCAATGGCAGTACATGTTTTGAAAAATTAAACATTTGAAAATTATCAGACTTATGGCTGTATATCAAGGCACTGAATCACTCAAGGATTATCAACAGTAAAATACGTAAGTAAGGCTTGTAACATATTGTTTATATGTGGAAAACAGCATAAATCCAGCACTTCCTAACATCTCGGAATTCTGACCAATCTTTAAAAAATAATTTTTATTTTCTAAATTCCTCATTTTTGAAGGATTTCTTAAAAAGGTAAAACCGTTGATTGTATTTGTAGGATCCATACTCTCATCCTCCCATGTCTTGTCATCTTAATGTTAATGCCAACTGTGCCATCTGATTCTTCTATCAGTTACTATAGATAACCCTGTAGTTCAAGCAGGGATACCCAAATTGGTGCACCTTAGCTCATCGTCAAAATTAGGCTTCAGAACTGAATAGTATTCAGAGAGCTGGTATTGAAAAATGAGAGTCCAGCTACGCAGTCCGACTACCTGTGAGAAACGCTGTCACATTTCTCGGGTGTTCGGGGGTCCCGGAGACATGCAGTCCAGATAGATCCCTTTTCTCTCAGCATTGCTAATACCAGTGGTAGCATGAGCTGGGTGTAGCTGCTTCAGCTACCATATGTATCCGTCTCTTCAGACGGTTCATCTTTTATGGCAGTTTTGGCAGCCTGCCGGGATTTTTCTGAGTAATGCAAGTGGTGGGGAATAATAATATTAACCCTTTTGTATCTTAGCCAACCATGAGTAGGATTCTGTGGAGCGGAGCGCGCTTTGTAGCCTCCCCTGCTCACCCTTTCTTTTCCTCTCTGTCCCTGAATGTGCAGATAAGCATGCGTTAGGAAGCCTAAATAGAGAGGTGGATATGGATAAACTTTCTAAGGAGGTGATAGTGTAAAAAAGGAAGTTGATATGATTGTCCCTCTACATTTTTCCCAGCAATTTGAAAAGATAATGTGTGATTCTTTGCTTTCCCCTGTTCTACTTCAGTGCCAAGGTCAAATATGAATGGCAACCACAGTGGTTAACGCTGACAACCTTTCTCCATCCTTGTCCCTCTTCTAGAAGGGAAAGATTTGCAGTAACAATATAATATAGCACTGCAGGCTTTTTCTTGGATGAACCAAAAGTTAATGCTTCCTAACTTCTCCGTGGAGTGATTTCTAGATCATCAGAGGACGCTAATCCTATATTGAGAGCTGGTGGCTAGGGATGGTTGAGTTATGGTAACATTATTAAAATATTGACAGCATGTCACTGCCTTAAGGATAAGACAACTGTATTTTGATAAAGGCAGGACAGAGAAAGCACAAATAAACTGTTGTTTTCCAATACAGGGAAATGAACACCAAAAAAAGAAATGCTTATGGGCCTGAATTTCCAGGGAAAAAAACCCAGAAGACCGCAAACACATTTATTTTACTACCACTGCTGATACACTAATCAGCTCTATCACATTATGAAAGTCTTCATCAGAGCTTATTCGCAATCTCTACATAGGCCCAGGCAACTTTGCCCAGATATCGTTGGCTGCTTTTCTCTGCTTAGTTTAGTGCCACTTTATTACATCCAACAGCCTTCCTCCTCTTATTCCTTCCTTCCTCACCCTTTTACTGGAAGATGTAAATTTTATGCTTAACTGCTGTTAACTGTATGCAGTGTGGGAAAGGAAGGTACGTATCGTTGACATGTCGCGACCTCGCATCGCGTGTCGTGTATCAGCCCAGTAGACCTGCACGTCCTCAGACTTGTTTATGAGCTTCCCCGAGCTTCCTGCCTAGGAGCAAACAATACCACTTAACTAGCTCTCGAGTCGCCACTAATTGAAGCAGCATATTTATGAAATCCTTGGACTCATTCCACATCTGAAATAAAACAGCTGTGTTATAATGTTATGATCAAATTCTTTCACTGTTATATGACCTAATAAATTAACGGTTGGGAATCATGCATTTGTGACTCAGTCTGTCACTAAAATATACTAATTCCATCAGTGGTCTTTTGGATAAATTTCTCTGAATGGGTACTGGATTACTTAGCCTGAAAAGAAGTGGGGCTGTTTCATGCCATCAGTTCTAAGAGGACTGAGTTAGTGGTCTCTGGTCTACAGAAGAGTAATGAAGAAACTAGAAAATAATGAAATATTTCTGTAAAGAATTGGCTTCACAGGGGACCGACTGCCTCATCAATTTAGTGAGAGACGTAGGCCAGCTCCTGAGAGCTCTCGAAATTGTCCCGGATTGCTGCCCAAGGAGCTGTCTCGATACACTTTATGTAGATTGATCACCCTGGAGAAACAGAGCATATTGCAGACTAACCCTTGCTACAACAAGCTTAAGGGTGAAAAATTAAACGATTCCATTCTTGCTAAGCAAAAGAGTAATATCTTGTTTGCAAAATTACAATTAAACTACAAGCAATAAAACATTCTTTTGAATTCAACTAAACATGACTTCTCTTCAGCTGTTCGAGTATTTTCATTTGCTTGCGAACTGGAAACTTAGCATCCTTCTATACAGGTTGGCCTGCCTTAGACACCTTTCAAGACAAAGGATATCTGCCAACTTTTTCCTTTCTTTCTTGTTTTTGATCTATTAGGAATGCAGCCACCAAAAAGAGCAGCATAGTTAAACAGCTTCTAAACAATGTCGTTTAGAATTAGGAAGACATTTCAAAATTGGAAATGTGAACAAGAGAGAAAAGAGTTTAAATCCTGCAGAGTTAAAACTGTAGTACGGCTCGCCAAAATAGATCTCGAGGAATAACTAGCTAAAGGCATAAAATCTCACGATAGATTTTTTCTTTCAAATGTACCACAAATAGGAAGGTCTGCCAGAGGGCAGCAGACCTGAAAGATGATGGTCCTATAAAGGGGAGCACTTCTGAAAGAGAATGCCATAGGTAAAAACCTCAGTGAACTCGTAGCAGTACTGTTAACTAAGGAGGAACTTGGGATACGGCTGCTTCCTCAGGACACTGAAAATAAAGACCAATGGTGCAATTTTGCATTTTGCTTAGGTCAGTTGTGGTCTGGCATGTTGGTCCCTTACCATACCTATGTCCTGAGGTGCAGGCTCCCGCCTTCCCCCTCGGGTCAGTGCTGCCATCCACAAGCGATAATTTGCAGGGCTAGCTGAAAAGTGAAAGAAATAAAAACTGTAGGGTCAGCAATCAGCTTAACCATCAAGAACCACGTTGAAAGCCTCTTGACTTCAGGCACTACCACAGGAATAGTAGTTTACTGTTAGATCAATTTAAGCATAAGCCTACCCTGAGGACAATGTCTGGTTTCATAGACACCGTAGAAAGGTTTCATAACTGACTGACAAAATGAACAGTAACAAATCATCAGGACAAGGTTTATATTCCAAGGGTAACTCAGATATGAAATTTCTGAACCGAAGTAGTATCTGTTGCTCTGCCTTGACAGCAGAGGAATGGGATGTAACAAATGCATCGCTGGTCTTAGAGTTGTAGAAATAACCCTGAGAACTGAACAAGGAAGCTTGTTTCCACTGCTGGAGAGCTGGTACTAATGTCACAAAGATTAGAATCACTGGCAATGTGGTTTAAAAAAAAGATGAACCTCCAAGAGTCAAAATGGCATTTGTAAAGGGAAATCATGTGTTTTGAAGGAGTCAGTGGTTATAGGGATAACTACCTTGACTCTTTCAGCTTTGATTTGGATATTCAGAAAGACGTGCTTAAAAACCAGGCTATTGTGTAGTAAGGGAAAATTACCTCTAACGTAAAGGATAAGAAATGAAGCGTAGAAATAAACGGACAGTTTTCAAAATACAGTGAAAAGGAGTGAAGTTTTAGAGGGCTCTGTGCTGTGAACTGTCCTGTTAAATCTGTACACAAATTATCAGATTTCATCTTAGGCACAACCCAAAGACAGTAAAGCATTCAGAGCTTACCTAAGGATCTAACAGGAATTTCAAGCATTGTTAAAATACTTTAGAGATTATTAAATCATAGAAAAATAAGCTTTTTAGGCATCTTACCAAACATGCAGTGCCTAGTCTAGCTCTTTGTAGAGGCCACTCACAAATGAGTTTAAGGATGCACAACGAATTGTGACTGCTGTGCCTGACCCACTGCTGCCCAGCACCTCCTTTTGCTCCTTGGGACCCAGAGGTTAGCACTCTGTCAGTGGCATGCCGTCCCACGCGAACCTCACGCATGCCAGAAACACAAAGGACAGGGTGGATTAGTCTCTATCCAAAATAGCAGTTTCCAAAAAGCCTGTCTTACTCTCCTTCCCCTCTTCTGTTTTTAGATCACGTAATAAATCTAGATGAACTGGTGATTTCATCTCCACCTGCTGTTTTTACTGATCATCAACAAAAACAGCATGCTGGGCAGCTGTGGCTTCAGCCTTAGAGGGTAGAGAAATTCCTGGGACCAGCTGCAGATCTCCCTAACTTAGCTGGGATGATCATCTTTCTTTAACTGCAACTCCTACTGAAAGAGATTTATAAACTCTGTATGGTTTGGTCTTCTTGTGTCTCTGTATTATTTCTCCAGCCTTTTTCTAAGACGAGGGAAACAAAGCAGCTCACCAAATGCATCTTGTCTTTGCAGAAAAAAATGAGAAAGGATGCCTTCTTAAAAAAACTTTCTGTGTTTCAACAAAATCTCCTAGGAAGTTGCGTGGATACCTTACAGCGTTTATTAATAGGTCAGGTGCAAACAGTAAGCACTCAAAAGGTCTGGCTGCATGAAAATTTATCAATTTTAGGAAGGAATGCCTTCTCGCTTGTGTCAGCATTCAGCTGCGTAGTTATACCTACAGTCTGCTTTCCTGCTTTATGTCTTCCGAACAGGCAATGTAGAGTCCGGTCTGTACACGTAGCTAGAAGCTCCAGTCTCACTTCATACTGGGTGTGAAGACAGTAATTTTAGTAGGGCTGGTTTACGGATGGGCTTCAACAGGTACTATTCAGTTGACTAAATGCAGGTGTCTAGCACCGTTTTAGATGCCATAGGGTATCCTGGTTAGCTTCTCTGGAAGCTAACTCTGGAAAGCTTTAGGTATCCTGCAGGTCCTGTGTCCTATCTGCCAGTCATGGTCTGATCTCTGTGATAACCATGGGTAACTGAAATAGCATTCGATACCTATGTTGAGTATGTCAAAGGGAAGTGTACCTGGGGAGGAATAACCCCAGACACCAGTACATGCTGGGGGCCGACCAGCTGAAAAGCACCTTTGCAGAAAAAGCCTTGGGGGTCCCAGTGGACACCAAGTTGAACATGAGCCAGCAATGTGCCCTTGCAGCAAAGAAGGGAAATGGTGTCCTGGGCTGCATTAGGCAAAGTATTGCCTGCAGGTCGAGGGACTCTCTGTCCTTGGGGATACTCAAAAGTTAGCTTTAGATGGCCTTGCTTGAGCAGAGGGTTGGACCAGGTACCTCCAGAGTCCCTTCCAGCCTCAGCCTTTCTGTGATTCTAAGGCAACTGAACTATGAACCGTGGGTGTGAAATTTGAATGGCCAGCTACCCAAGATCCAGCTATTTTCAAACTTTTTGTACAAAAATGAAGGCTGGTCACTTTTAATTTTAGTTCTGTTTTGTGTTCTTTAAATGTATTTGCGGCTATATTTCATGGTTGACTTAAAATACATGCATGCAAGCTGCAAAAAATGTCAGAAATGTGACCAAGGATACCAGCTATTAGGGGACAGAAAGAGTGGCAGTAAATTAAATTCTTCATGTTTTACAGCAGGTAGCTCTGCCACCTGCTATAGATTCATATTCATAAGAGAGAGAAAAATAATTTTCATATCCTAATATTGAGCAAGAACAAAATACAACTACTAATTTGTAAAATATGTCTCTTATTTATTGAGCAAGGGTATTAAGTATTTCTCTTGTCCTGCACAATGACAACTTCCACATTTTTTTGTATAACCACTAGAAAAAGACTGTGGACAAAATTCAACACTGAGAAATAATCAGTTTCAAAAGGTGTGTGAAAACATTTTACTTTCATATGAAATATGGATCAAAAAATGTATCATCAGTAAGGACAGAAAACTTTCTAAATCATTCCCTCCTAAATTCCTAAAATCTCTTAATCTGCAACAGTGAGGAAAGAAAGCCCTGAGCAGTCAATAAGTACAAGATCTCATCTTGACAGAGTATAACAAATCTGTGCCTGTAGTGCTATTTTACAGTGCTAGTTGACTTGTAACGCAGCAACTGTCTCCAAGCAACTGTGCGACCGACCGGGAGGTACAACCGGGGGGTACAGACCCCGCGCCGAGGCAGCGGGAAAGCGAGGCAGCTCTGCCAGCGTGCACCCCGGCCACCGAGCCTTCGGGTCATGCCTCGTGCTGGAAAAAAGACAGGCTCCAACCGCGTTCGAGATGGCCCTTTTCACCAAGATGCAGC
The DNA here is from genome assembly GCF_026419915.1 of Harpia harpyja. Taxonomy (NCBI): domain Eukaryota; kingdom Metazoa; phylum Chordata; class Aves; order Accipitriformes; family Accipitridae; genus Harpia; species Harpia harpyja. The sequence goes on along the minus strand of NC_068955.1, from coordinate 30,712,386 downwards.
TGTTCCTGCGGGTGGAAAATTGGATTGGGTCATCAGTTGCCCGTGTCAGTCTTTGTGCTGAAATAACTCTAACGTATTAATCAATTCAGCTCTCTCGTCTGTACCAGTAGTGCTTGTCGAAACGTTATTTTTGCAGCTAACTGAATCTAAACAAACTCTCAAACCCAACAATGCCTTTTCAGGCCCAGCTCAAAACGGCTATTCGCGTAGATTTAATCTAATTAACTACAACCAATATACATCGTAGAAAGAAAATCTATATGTTTAATATAATTTCTCCCCAGCTGCTTTACGTAAATGCAAAACTAGCAATATATGTATGAAACTTCTTTTAAAAGGTAATAATATACATTTGTTGTCCTTGTCCTTCGGATAAAACTCATCATTTTGTTATTTGTTGTGCTATGGTTCATTTAAGACCCACTCCAACCGTTGTAGAAGCTGCAGGAATGCAGCAGTCCACTTCTACCGGAGTTTAGTTCCAGCGTAATGTTTTAATCCTTTATGGAAGGGAATTGTAATCTGTGAAATAATTTGCTACAAAAGCTAGTAACTAAAGATGATTTTTCCTTTTTATGGTATAATTTGTATAATCATTCATGTGATTATTGATTTGGGGTCTTATAATTTTGCAAAAGTGTCTTGAGACAAAACAGTGGTGGCAGTTCAGAACATTAAAAGCTTTATCCTTTACTTAGGGGATGAAGAGATGGAAAGAAAGAAAAGGAAATGAAAGAACTATTCCCAGAATGGGAGGAAACACAAGGTTGTTTGGACAATACAATTTTGCTATCAGTGCTGATGTTAAGCGTTTTGCCAGAACTGTTCTGGCAGGAGCACTTGCAGTTCAAGCTGCAGCAGCATATTCCTGGTTGTATGGGCTAGTCCTGAACAACAAAATGGGATCAGAAACCTGTCTACATTGTGCTCCCTACCAGTACACCTCTTACTGAACTACAGGAGGCAACAGTTCAGTTTCTTCTCAGTTCTCTTGTGCAATAGGTTAACAAAATGTCAGGCTAGATCCGCTTTTTGTTTGTTAGATTGCTGGCTGTTTCTTTTCCCTTAGCCTGAATCGGCTGCTGGGAAATATACCGTAAGGTTTGCCTCGCTTTTCTCAATTTATTCCCTATTATCTCTTCTTCTCAAATTCTGAAAAGTCCACAGTGAATGAGTTTTTTTAATGACCGTACATTAATAGCAGATAACTATACACTCATTTTAGAGATACTTTCTGTATTGTTTTGACATTCATTAATGCTATTCAATCCAGAGGTACTGTTTTACTGATCTTAATAGCTCAATCCAAAAAAACTGCTGAAACATTTTTATATCACAAATTAAATGCCTTCTCCGGCTGTAATTATTTAAAAGAAAGTAAAAGCTTCTAGGTAAGAGAATATGGCATATTATGCTGCAGAAACACATCAATGTGCTGACAGTCCTTCGTGCGTACTAGCTTCTGTGATTAGTCTCTTTCAGACCATTATTATTATTATTCAGTAAAAATTAAGTGGTATCTGAATTTGAAGTTTTGACAATGGATTTACACTTCTTAAACAGGAATGGACTTAGGTGTAGCGGCCAGACACTGCAGTCCTCGGAAGCGTAAGGAGTTTGGGATTAGGTGTGAGTGCTACAGGACAGGCTGGTTGGCAAGTAAATGAGCTGTGAAGGTGCACATCGTGTTCATGCTGTTCTGCTTCAGCTGGAGCAGAAAATTTGGTGCAGGGATAGCAAATGACTGCACACAGGATGGGGTGCTGTGGGATCATCTGAACCTGCTAGGACTAGGCTTTCTCCCAAACTTTCTGGTTTGCAATATCTATAGGTTTCATTGCTAAATGCTGTTAACATTTTTTTTTTATTATTTGCATATGGTTCATTTTTACTGGTAACACAAATGGCGCACAGGCAGCATTTGGTGCACACTCAGTACGTTACAACTATCCATGTTCTGAAGATGGTATTATCAAATTTCTTTTTTCCTCCTTTACAACAGACATGAAATAGCTGAATAGAGCCAGTTACAAGATATCTTTTGCAGGCTGCACTTTGGTTGCAGTCCTTGGAAGGGTTTTATCTGAGTTGGAAACGATTACAGGAACTTGATAATATGGGTAACATGTTTCTGCCAATAGGGCTTCAGGATGTTGTTACCCTTTATTAACCTTTGAAGCATGGATTGATAGCTTGATATATATGTATATATACATATATATATATATATATATGTTGCTTTCTGCAACAAAGAGATTAGAGCTGCATCCCACCCATTCCAGGATTAGATCTCCATCCTGAGAATTTGAGAGATATATATATATACTCTTTCTGTGAATATAGATTAAGCTGCTGTTTTTCTCCTTTTTTTCATCTAGAATATCCTTCTGTGTTTTCAGGGGAAAAGAGGCAGTTCATTCTCATTAGCTCAAGGTAGCAGCAGAAGAGAGAAAGCTGCCGTCTCCTGAGAAAATCTGAGGCCTGAGGTGCCCCAAACATTTCTGTGAAGTTGCTAAGGGATCGGGAGAGCTTTTTGGGGCACGCCAGGCTCGGGGCTGGCACTGCAGGCAGCAGCAAGGCAGCTCAAGCGTGCGCCTCTCCTGCCCTTCTGCTTCCCGCGGAGAGAATGTAAAATACGCTGGCAATCTGTAACTCCCTGGCCCACTCGTTTCCTTCTCCACCTCCCGCTCCACCCCCACACTGGGACTTTTAATAAATCTGTCAACAAATAAATGAATGTCCTAGAAGTGAAAGGCTGGGAGAGTTGGGGGTGTTCAGCCTATAAAAGAGAGGGCTCCAGGGAGACCTTATTGTGGTCTTTCAATACTTACAGGGACCTTATAAGAAAGATGGGGACAGACTTTTTACAAGGGCTTGTAGTGATAGGACAAGGGGTAATGGCTTTAAACTAAAAGAGGGTAGATTCAGGTTAGATAGAAGGAAGAAATGTTTTACGATGAGGATGGTGAAACGCTGGAGCAGGTTGCCCAGAGAGGTGGTGGATGCCCCATCCCTGGAGGCATCCAAGGTCAGGTTGGACGGGGCTCTGAGCGACCTGATCTAGCTGAAGATGTCCCTGCTCATTGCAGGGAGGTTGCACTAGATGACCTCTAAAGGTCCCTTCCAACCCAAACCATTCTGTGATTCTGTTTTGGACCAGACCTCTGAAACTGAAGGGGAGCGAGTGGAAACACCACCTGTGTGTCACTCGTGGACCTAAGGAGGACGAAAGAAGCGCTGAAGCTGACTGCAAGGAGTTGTGTTCTCCTTTCTGGGAGATCAGTAAGGAATAGCAAAAAAAAAACCCAGCTGCAATCTAACTCTTAAACCTTTCCGATGATCCTGGGCTTGTCCTTGTTTCTTCCTGTATGTGTTTTGCTTAGTTTTAATTATCTCCTGTATTGAAAGTATTTATTATATTCCCTCAATTAATATGCAAGTGTAGGTTCTCAGCATTCACTACCAATTTCATCAAAAACTTTAGTTTTTCCATAGAGAGGCCTTATTTTAGCGGTATTTGATGTAGTCAAATTCTGATTATTTTACTGTTCCATTAACTGATTTTCTATTTATTAACATAAATTTCTCTGCTCTTCAGAGATAGGATTTTTGCTTTCAAGGTATTTTCATGATTGTGTCCTCCTTTTATCATTTATGAAATTAAATTTTACCCTTCAAAAAAACCCAACCCCAAAACTAGTGTCTTAAAAAGTAGGCTTATCTGATAGCATCAGACACCTATAATTATTTCCATGTATTTTTTCACAAAACAGATCTAGTTTAATGCCAAGTCCAGCTTCCTTCTATAATATAAATCTTTCTGGTGTGTTTTATAAAGACCATAATAGATATCTTTTCTTGGAAGAGTACCAGTTTCGCGATTAGTTAAAAATGCGAAATGCAGAGAGAACTGTTATTACTGAGGTCATGTTAACTGTGAAGATATTATTCCTCACTGGAGGCATTTAAAGTAGTGGGGTTTGGAAATACTGCTTTGTCTGGATAAAAAAGTTGTGTATAAAAATGACTAAACTTACTATATAAGCAATATCCTAACTCATTAATGATAACTGCAAGACACCTCTTGACTTCAGTGGAGGACAAGGATACGTTATCAGAAATATAAATAACTGCTAAAATCACACTTTAGCCAGATTTTTAAAGCTCAATAATGTATTTATTTTCTTCCATTGATAGAGGCCCACCCAGTGGTAACTCTTTCAATGTTTAATTTCATGCTACTCCTTAGGAGTATATTGCATAGAAAAGCTTTGAGGAAAAGTAGCCTTACTTTATACCCTAGTCCCACACTGAACAGGCTCTGACCCCAATGAGAAAATTAATTTTCGGGAGGCATCTCTACTTGTTTGCCTGTGGGGAAAAGATGGGTTAAATTGGCATAAATCATAAACCACTGTGGCATTCCATCCTTAGTTTCAAGTCCACGCTGAATGGATAAAAGTGTAATTATTACAGAAATAGATCAGAAAAAATTATCCCAGTTTTCTGTTCTGTGCACGTGATCAGTATGGACCACAATAAAAGTGAAATACCTGGTTTGGTTACTACGTTACATATTTCAGTAAGTCAGGACAACCTACTCAACCTCAAAACGTGAATGTTTACAAATGTTTCCAAGCCTAGAAACCCTGCATTTACCTGTTGTTCCATTTTTTACTTAAGACTTTATTTGTTCTATTTGTCAAGTTTTGGGGGTTTTTTTGTCAGAGCATTTGTTTTCTAGTTTTAGTACAATTTATTGATGGTACTGTGTGCGTAATGTTTGTCTTGGGTTTGTTTCTCATAGATATTAGTGACTAGAAATAATCTGGGAATGTTTGTATTGTGGCATTTGGTTTGACTACTCTGATTACCATCTTTTTCCCAGTTTTCTACACTAAGCTTTTAAGATACAGGTTCTGTTTCTAACATTAGAATTCAAAACCCAAAGTTTTCCCATTAATTCAATTAAGCTCCTCACTGTACAAAATTTAATGATATAACTAACTCATTTTGAAGTTTACTTGCGTGTGCATGCTTAGTCTGCTTATGTCTTCAAAAAGATTAAAATTAGATACAACTTGAACTTATCACAAGGGTTTTCTTGTATGGTTTTCCATGCAAAAGAAATAGGGGAAGGAAAAAAGATGATGCCATTCACTGCATATTTAGCTTGGTAAAGTTGCCAGTATTACTGTTACAGAGCTCTGAGGTTTGTTTGTTGGTTGCTTTTGACCTGTCACAATAATAGGGTTTGGTATAAAAGGATACATGTTTCTACTTGTATATGTGGTCATTAGCAGGACTTGGTAGTTGAATTACCATTTTTTAAATGAACCGTACAAATGGGTAGTACTAATGGCATGCATTGTAGTAATGACTTTCTGTATTTACTCTGTGTTTTACCTTGTGTACAACTTCTCGTGAGATAAAGTAGAAGTTACTTAATAGAAGCTACATTTTTGTATATGCACGTTTGAGGAGGCAAAGTTCAAAAAAGTTTAATATTGTTTATGTATTTTGAAAGTTTTCCTTTATCAAAATACATGTAGATATTTTTAATCTCTCAGTGAGTAGCAATTGAAGTGGAAACTGCTAAAAATAAGGTCACAGGAGGCCCATAGCCATCAAAGAATTGAGAAGAGGATTATGGTGTACTGAGTGTGGTATCTTTGACCAAAATGTAATGGTAGCCTGAAAGGCAAGACAAACTATTCTAAGGCATATGAAAAATGTTGATAACCAAACACAGCTAAAGAAATCAAGCTGAAGTCCTTTATAAGCTCTTTTATATATATATATATATATATATATATATATGACTTATGTATAAGTCCCTTGCAAGCTCTAAAATAAGTTTGTGCTTAATGAACAACTGGGATTTATTCATAGTTTTATATGTGCGGTGCGTTACTTAGTATCTAGTATCTTGGTTTTAAGAAAATTTACCTCCCACACTTGTAACATCCCTGTGAATGTTGCACCTTTCGCTTTGTGTTTCAGCTTGGCATTATATAAATGTGACAGGGACAATGTTGTTTGTCTTCTCCCTTCCACCTCCCCACCACCACCCTCCCAAAATACTGACTTGGTGAAGGTGCCCAACACCTTGCCATATATCTTTTCTAGGAGTCCCTTATAAACACAGTGCTTGGTCATATTGACTGTTAAGAGATTGAAGATGCCATATTTTGTAAGACACATATTCCATAATTCATATGACTCATAGTGCAAAGTAGTTGTTAGGTATTATTGTGTATCAAAAGCCATGTAAAGTTTGTGTTCCTAATTAGCTATGCCTCATATATGAGATTTGCTTTTTCCATGCTGATAATCATTTTTTTATTACTGTTTTTTTTCTTCCCTCAAACTGAATGCAGTCCAGGAGCTGATTGATAGAGGCTTTATTCCTAAGCCTTGTCCATACTCCTTTGCCTCTACTTCTCTTGCTTATTCAGTCAACGTCCACCATAGTAGTATGAAGTAAACTCAGATAAATATTATTTGGATGAGCTTTAACTTTCTTGTGGTTCTGCTAATCAGATCAAATGACTGTATTTTTAAATATCCAGAGGTTTAATTTCATTCTCCTGATCAGTAATGCTAATAATCATTTTAGTTGTATCATATTACTATTTTAGTCAATGTGATTAGCACATCATGTATAGTAGTTATTACTGAGATGAAGAAAAATAGCTGAGTTAAACAAAAGTCTGATTTGATTGAATTTTTTCATCAGAGGTATCAAATAATTTTTGTTAGATTTGAGAATGCATTAGAAAAAAACACTTTAAAGAGAGAGAGGTTTTGGGAAGATCGGGTCAAGCAGCTAGAAGTCTCAGACAATGAACTTCTGTCTCTTATGTAAAAAGTAATTGTTGGGAACAGTGTAAGATATTATTTTTAATCTGTGATCGATCATACAGCTGCCATCAACTTCAGTTATTTCAAATTCTACTTGACTTGGGTTTTTTTCCAAAATAAATAGATTGCTGAGATTTATACACCTGTAATTTTCAGTTTCTGATTGTGCTGGGTTAAATTTCCCCATTTAAAGACAAAATGCAAGTTCCAGCCTCCTTGTTATACTGACCAATTTTTTGAAATAGCAAAAAAAATATTTTGTACAGCTTACCTCTGTTTGATTTAGCCTGTAACTCCTGTATTAAGCTCTTTTTATAGAGCAGATGTGCCCTTTTAAAAGGCACATCAAAATTCTTCCACCAATGGATCTCAGACTTTGAATTAACTGTTTCCTTTCTTTCTCAATGCCAGTAAGGTGGGCAAATAATGTACTTTCAGAATTCCCAGCACCAAATCAGAACTGCTACATCCAGGTGACACAAAACATTGATCAAGCACGAAGTTGATTCTGTGGCTCAAATTTTTTAGAACATTTTTTGTTGACCTAACTGGTACTGGCAGTGTGTGTGTGCTGGATCAGCTGGCACGAAGTCCAGAGAGAGGCATAAAGCTGACAAAACCTCAAATCGTGTGTGCTGGGTGAGTGGGCGTGAGTGCAGCCATGTGTCCTCAGTGACCATGATCCTTGTCCTGCCGTGTGATGGCCAGTGCACACTCCAGCGGTAGGGACCTTTGAACCACAGCCTTTGCTGTCAAGGGCTATGGCTTATAAATAACTTGGGTGCATAAATCATACCTGATGGCTCGCATTAACTGCTTATGTTTGCTATTATGTGCTTCAAACCCCATTCAACTGCCACGTAATTCGTGGGTATTTGGAGTTTCCCAGGTATCACATTCCACCTCCAACCAGTCATATACTTGTGGGAATGTATATGATTGGCAGGCCTTGCAGTCTGAGAAGTCAGGGACATAACCCATTCCTGACCCTCATCTGTCAGGGTATTCTGACAGTATTCTGCTTGCGTTGCCTCAGGAATTTGATTTTCTGTGAGAACCTAGAGTGCAGAAGCATACCATTATATTTTCTTTCCAAAACTGACCATCGTCTTTCTTACCCAGTAGGATTTTTACTTGGTTGTAAGGATGCCTGTGATCTCATGCCTGTCATCTCATGCCTGCTCTGTTTTAATTCATTTTGTGCTTAGATTCACTGAGGCGGAGGCAGGGAGCAAAAGGGAGTCTCTTCAGAATGTGACTCAAGTCATATTCTAAATTGGATTAAAGTGAAAATCTTGCTTTTCTTGAAGAATACTCCCTGGCTTGTTTCTATGCCAAGAGCTAATGCTCACATGTCCACAGTGTTCAAGCCTAACCCCCCCTAAGTGGAGGTACCTCTGCTTGGCGAAGTGCGGGGTGTTAGACAACTCTCCTCTTGAGCCTTTCCTGTTATCCAGGGTAACTCCTTGTTCAGTGGGCTGGAGCATGGATATCATTTGGAGGTGCCTTATTTTTCCCAGGTGTGTATGCTTAAAATACGTACGTGGTGGGTTTTCCTGGGAGTGCTAAGAGGAAAAACCTAAAAATGTTCAGTGAAGCTTAACATCGCAGTGCCTAATCTCTTTATGGATATCGGCTAGAAATTGTGAAGCGTGACGGGCCATAGTTTCTTGTTTATCTACGGAGCTACTACCCCGCTCTGTTAAAGCAAGGAGGGAAAGAAGGGTAAACAGTGCAGTGATGTGTCTGTCAGGTCCTTCTCACACCAGAAGTCCAAGTGTCAGGAGAGATCTGGGGTCCCTGTTCTTGCCCTTGGAGGTGTATAGGGGGGTTGGAGCCCTTCCCTCATGGCTGTTCCCCAGTCCCATCCCTCCCCAGCCCTCATGCCTGAGCTCTTTTTGCTTTGCTCCATGATATTTGCCAGTAGGTTGTCCAGTGTTTGCTGTCCAGATGTAATCAGTTTTTGGTGATTCTTGTGCTTTTTTTTTTTTTTTTTTGTAATTTTTGCCTAACTGTAGTGACAACCCAGATGCTCTGGCTGTTTTCCAGATTAGCTTACTGATAATACTTGAAATGCAATAATCCAAAAATTCTCTCTACTCCTCTCTGTCATCGTTCAACAAGACAGTTCTTTTTAGTCATTAACTCTGCAGAATTGATGGTTATCTAAATCTGTTGCCAAAGTAATTAACCCTGGAATGTATGCCTCTGCCAAATCAAATCAGATTTTTCCTGGAATTATTTTTGAAAGACAGTAATTCCTGCCAGTATAGGCCAGGGTCTTTAAGAGAACTCCAAAAGAAAGTTTAGAGCTCTGCCAATTTCCTTCTTTCAGGCTCAGTGGAAGAAGCAATTCAGTCTCTTTACTCAGTAAAGATGTCTCCAGGCAATCATGGTAATAGACTGTATAGCAACAAAGGTGTAGTGTGGGAACATAGCTCTTGCTTGATAGAAATTTGAGGTGGTCCCACCCCACAGCTCAGCAAGGCACTGATCCAGCATTTCTTAAAAGAAAAAATAAATATGGAATAATAAATAGAGGAGGTTGGGGTTTTTTTCCCCCCAGAAGGCTCATAGCTCGGCTCTGAAGTCAAAACAGCATAGGACTGGCACGCTGCAATAGGAAACGAAGGGGGCAAGATGGAGAGGCGGGAGGTCAGTGGGGCCAGAATGTCTTGAGACAGCTATTGTTGGGTCCTGTTTGGGTTTTTCTCTGGTTGTGTAGATTAAAATATCATTTTGCAGAATTGTGGCACAGTCGGGGATTTCTGAGTAAGGAAACTACCTGCTGTTTGTTTCTACTGTGTTCCCAGGAAATACAGCTTAACTCATTATTTTTGTAAATAAGCAAGATCATAGCAAATAATTATTCCAAATAGCATAGCTGACGAATCACTGATATCTTAACATTAATGTCCTTCGAAGGCCCTAAATACTGGCTAACTGCTTCAGCTGAAGGACAGTGCTTAGGCAGTCCATGGCACTAGTGGGAAGATGTCATGAGACTTCAAGGCAGTGTTGGTGGCCTAAGTAGGCACAAGTTTTTCTGTAGTCCTAAAGTGTAGGTAGCTCACACTGGGTCCAGGAATGTTATACAAATTTTAACACTAGGGCTATGTTTTTTCATACTTAAAAAACCCCCAAACTACAAACCCTTCTGTTTCCCTAAAATACAAATGCAGATTGCTATTGACTAATTGCAATAATTCTCTCTAAACTCATTATTTTGTCTTTGTTTTAATTAATATTTTTAAAATCATAGCAGTCGAATAATGTGCTACAGTCCACAATAGTTTTCAGACTTTTCCATTTTTATGGCAGTTCGAAAAAAAATGTTGGTCTTCTCTAGTTTCCTTTTTTTTCTCTTCTCAGAAGATAATACTTTTGCACAGGAGCAAGATGGCCTTCCAAAGCAAATTTTGTGCTTATATAGCAGCATGCAGCAAAACTGCTAAAGGTGTAATATTTTTAATCATGTGTGCTTTGGAAGGACACCAACACTGTATCATTGTCCTCCAAAAGAGGAAAAAAGGGAGAAATAGCATACAATTGCTCAGTTATCTTTATGCTGCTCTTTTTGCTCTTGCTTGGCAAAAGAATTTTTAGTCTGTCTAACTGTATGCAGCTTGAGACTACTTAAAAAATAAGTAGCTGAAATGTCAGCTCATGCTGACATTTGCACTTACAAGAAGTCTCATGCATCCATTCGATGTTGATCTTACTCATAGCAACTAAGGAAAGTAAAATCTTCAGGTTCGGTTCAGGTTCTCAAACTAGTCCTGAATTCTCTTTCTGGTTTTAATATTGCAAAGGGTTTGATCCTTGTTGAGCTTTAATCAGGTGTGTTCTCAAATGGCTTAAGTAAAACATTTGGAATCAAGAGACTTTGTTTCTTTTTTCGGGACATTCTTTGTCGAAGGATGCAAAACATAAAAGTCACTGGGGCCACCACTGTGCAGGTAGCACAGGTTGGGACCTTGTTAGAAGTAGCACAGGTTTAAGTGAACAGGTGGCAGGACTGCTCTGAGAAGAGGTACTGGCTCTGGAATCTGGAAACTATATGGTTGTCAAGGCTAATACTCTGCAGGCTGCAGTTTTGTTGTTGTTTTTTCAATCCACTTATCCACATCATACAAGGCCTCAGATCACTATAGAAGCCAGAATGACAAACAAACTTGGAAGAAGTGAAAGGGTCCACTGGTGAGCCCTAAGACCTGGTTTAAATGCAACTTCTGGATCACTAAGCCACTCCAGACTCAGAGCGCTGGAAGAGCCCAGAAAAGATGCTGAGATACTCTCCATATTAAACTTCAAGGAAGGACACCTGCGTACGTGTGCTGATTCTTGGATTCTTTTACATAAGATACTGTGTGGGTGAGTTACTGGATACTATTTGAAAGAGAAGGCTACGTGAGATGGACTGGTGGTTTGGCTCCTTATGGTGATTCCTATAAATCTTGCTAACTCATTTTTAGCTCAAATAGGTAGACCACAGTCTACAGAGAGACGCTGACTTACCTTCAGGTTTTCGAACATTTTTATTTTTCTAACCCCAAATTGGAATACTTTGTTATTTTTGCAGATGTTTTTAATTATTCTATTAATTTATGTAATATGACAGCTGGTTAGATCCATTATTGTCAAATTAAACTTTTTAGGTCAATTTCAGAGGAATGGCAATGGCTTTCCAGAATACCAAATCCATCAATATGACATTGACTCAAACCTAAAGAGAGGATTTCAGCACTTTATGTGGCTGCAATTGCTATTCCATACAAGAATGTACAAAACTAACACTTTATTCTTTCCTACGTTTCTTGTTCTCCTAGTTTATCAACCCTGACTGTAACATCTTTATGATTATGAATCTACAGTACATAAGCATATAAAAATAAAGTTGTTAAAAGAATACAAAGGCTATCCTTTACTGCACACAAATATCAAGAACATAATTAAGTAGGTGGTTAAGGAAATCTCATTGTAACTTGTTTCTATAAATACTACTGTGAGCTGCCATCTATGCCTTGAATGAGATTTATTCTTAAAGATCTTGACTTCTATCAGATGACTTACACTGGCCTAAAAACACATTATTTAACTGTGGGATTTAATGTGACTTTCTCTATCCACATGCAATACATAACATAAAGAATAACTTCCCACATTTAGTGTGAATCAAGTTCTTCTACTGGGTATTGACATTGGCCTTATGCTAACCTACTGAGAAATTGAAAGAAGTAGAAATGAAAGGTGTCACCCTTAGAAAATTACAAATGTAAAAGCAGTTTTAACTTGTGATTGTCGTAGTTGTTAGCCCCTGATTTTGACATTATTTCAGATTGTCTTTATTTAAGGAATAACAGCCCTTCAAAATATGTCACATATAAAACCCGGGTGACAAAAGAGTTTCTATTTCCAGAAAAAAAATTGTATGTGTTTTTAGGTTTCTCTGCACCAAAAAATAATCATGTAATGTTAAATCTTGTATGTCACATGCTGTGATTTGGGGGTAGATCATTTGTTTTCACTGGCTTGTTTGGCAGGAGAAGGGAAAGTCTTCTGAATTCTATTTTTAACATTAGAATGGTATTGTAATTCTTGCATTTAATTCACTACCTAGTGGGAAGAACATTGAATTTTTTCCCTGTCATTGTAGTATACCAAGCTTTTAAATGCATTTCTTCTGTGCTTTCCTGCCCAGAGATGTTTTATAAAATGTGGATGGGTTTATAGATAGATAGATAGGTAGACCGACCAATTGATTGACCAATTGATTGATTTGGGTGTATACATATATTTATAGAGATCTAGAGATGCACTCATATGTACATATATGCATACATATATATCAAAGCAACAAATTTTATAGACAATGGAAGTTGCAGGGTTTATATTCTTCTAGCATTGTAGGAAGGTGTTTCTGCTTTTTGATTATGGTATGACAGCATCCCTATCTTCAGGATGTCAAGTTATCAAGAGAGAATGTACATGTTTTTTGAGACAGCTGGTAGAATCTAATAATGTTTGAGGACTAAAAATCTAAGTCTATTTAACTGTCTTCTCAGTTTATTTCCCTTACCATTTACAGGATGTAAATGGCTTTTAAGCATTCTGGTATTGATGATAATTTGTGCTCATGTTACTATTTTATAGTTAAAAAGATGATTATTACTTTTTTCTGCTCTCTAGTTTTACCTGGGACTGGGACTTTTCTAAACAGAAATGTCATTGAATGCTTTATTTTTTCAGTGATTTATAGAGATCACAGTGTTTAAAAGTATGGCCTCAGTTGCATTTCTAAACTAACCATATGTCCATTGAAGAGTAGCATATGTTTAGCTAGTTTAGTTGACTTGATTCTTAAGCAAGTCTTAACAGCAATTTATAGTAGAGTTTTAAATGTATTAAATGTGAGGAGATACATATCAACTAAAATTGTTGATAGTAACTAGGTAGGGATGAAAAGAACTGACACTATGAACCTGCCTATTAAATTTTGCTGGAGATTTGAATGTGCATCTCAGCAAAGTGGGAAGACACTTAGAATATTACCAGTTTGGAAGAGTAGGAAGATACCTAGTGGAGGTGGTTATAGACTGCACATATTTTAGCTATAGCAACAGACATTTTTCTTCCTTTACTCCTGCCTCTAGTATTTTCTAAATACTCTCTAAATAAATGTCCATGCAGCAGCAGTGAACCTTTATTAAATAACTGAACATAAATAAATAAATTAATAGTAATTTACTATACAAATACCTAACCTAAAGCTGAAGTTAACAGTAAATAAAAAAACCCCAAGTGCTTTCTGTAAAGTCAGGAAAAATCATTCTATAATCATAAATATGATAGTATATTTGTGCATTACAGTCATGTCCTATCTATGTTACAAACTGGGTATATTGAAAAAATGGCTTCTCTAGCTGAGAAATGAAACCTTTGCAATCGTGTTTCAAAAGTGTAGTTTTCATTTTAAGTCTGGTATGCAGTAGAGATAATGGACGTGGGCATGTATAGGGGACAACTTCTATTTGGCACATATCTTTATCAAACTTGCTAAAAGGGAAGGTTGTCTTTAAAGGTAGTAGGCTTTATTACTGCCAATTGTTAATGGTATGTATGTCTCAGTGTCTGGGTATGATAAACATAACGTAATGCATACAAAATGTAATTTAGTGTAATTTTTGGTATAAAGGTGCTACCCAATTGGCATCTTTAGATTTCGTGCCTCACCTTACATAGCAGCAACAGGGAACGTCAGGATATTGGTCTCTAGTTGGTGTTTGGGGCATTGTTCATTTAATTGCTATATTAAAGTTGTGGAGGTTTGTTTCATTACAGCTTTTGAGTCTCACATTTTGCTGTAGTGAAAGAGAATAATCTGTATTAGAATCTGAATTTGCCAGCCTTTACCTTAAGAAGCCAGAGGCAGGTTGATTTTTACTGTTGGATTTTTTTGTTTGGTTTAAATGTTCCCTAAGGCAGGGTGTGGTCTGTGTCCGGTGGTCTTTTCTTTTCTAACATTTTGCTAATTATGTGGAGAAAACAACATGTGTCTGCGTCCTGGAGTGAGATATTTGATTCTACAAGAAGGAAAGGATGGAAGAAATTGGGGCATCTGTGACAAGTTTCTTTTACCACTATGTGAAAGAAATCAGGCTTTCTCTTTCTTTGGAGGATAGCTATTGGGCTGAAGTTTTGCGCTGGGTTTTATAGTGACTTTACTGGTAGAAGACAGATAGGCATGGAGCCAACTGAGATACAAACCATTTCTAAAGCACGTTCCTAATCTAGGAAAAAGAATCAAACGTTCCCTCATGTGTCAAGTACTTCAAACTTCCCAAAGCTAAAGTTGACAATAATACGCTTACTTCTAATATGCGTTTCTTAGAACCTGACCTTTAGTGTGTCAGTAGTTCTGCTCAGCTGCCTAATTTCATGTGAGTTCTCTGTACTATTATGTCCTTGATTTTGAAGTTGAGTTCTGTTTCTCCTTTTACCAAGCAGGTTGACTTAAATAATTTCATAGCAACAGAAAGGTTTTTCTCTGGAACTGAATCCATGACTCCAAACACATTAGTAACCTGTTATAAAAGTGAAAAAAAAATTTAAACAGATATTTCCAGAATATTTTTCGTAGGAAAATACTTTACAGACATTTGTTTAAATCCTGTGGATAACATTTAATATCTGTCTACATTTTAACCTTTTTTCTTGAGCTTTTCATGAGGAATTTAATAATATTTTACATTTCTTGCAATTATATTGTGCTAGATTTGCCATGTTATGGGAAATGGAGAGGTAAGAAAAATGGATGGAATGCACTTCTATTAATTGATTATGCTATTGCTGGATGGCAGCGGAAAAGGCTGTATTGGATAGCATTTTTTGCTTTAGTACAGTGACTACTATAGTAGTTTTTAAAAAAAAAAAGTTAAGAACTTGGTTTTGGAAAAAATAGTGATCACAAGGGGTTGAGGTTTAGATTGGTTATGTGGTTATGTTAGAACCCCAGATTCTGCTTCCATGCATCCAAGACATTTGTAAAATCTTTGCTGTTTCATTAGATTGAGGTCAAAGCCTTGTTTGTTAGCGAGCGTAGAAATGCTAGCACTAATACTTGGATGAGCATGAAACTTGAACAGAAAACTCGTGATGCTGGTGGGGCAGTTGTCCCCGTTATGGTGTGAAAGGTGTTTGTCACAAAAGAAATTCAGTAATTTTCTCAGCTGTACTACAGCATCCTCGTGATGTGGTCACATCAGCTTGATGTGAAAAATTTTGCCCCTTGGTTGACATTGATGCGGTGGTAAAATTGGCGGTGTTGCTGCAGCTTTGCTGATGTGAGAGAGCTTTTGTTTGCTTAGCTAGTTTATGCTGTTTGCTCAAAGAGATGGTGCTCTCATGCCAGCAGAAAAGCTCCTCTTGTCAGCATTTACTATCTATCTGCTAAGAGGACTCTGCTGACACAGCACTGGTGCTATAAACCTTATAATACAATACACGCAAAAATAAACTGAAAATTAGAGAATAATGAAAGAAGTTTTAGGGAAAGTACAGCTCAACAGTAAATAAGTTGTAGATTCAAGTCTGCTTCATGCTGCTGTTCCAGTAGGTTTTAAGAGAGGCTCATTTTTCTACCTCTGGGAAAGAATAGAGCATGAACTAGAGCATACAAGCAGGAAAGGCTTCTCTGAACTTGTAATGCTTTTGTGTGGAAAGGAGGAGGGAAGGAAAAGCTTTAAAGTGTAAGAATCAAATGGGAAATCTGAAGATGTCATATGAAGCAGTCTATTTTCATACCATTGAGGTTATAAATAAATGAATAAAAGAATTATCTCAAAGTCTGCTCATGTCTGGACAATGTTCATAGACCTGTTTAAAATGAGGAAAGGGCTTATATCTGAATTACTGATCTCTAAGAACATGTAAAGTTCTCTGGTGATTTATTGGTCATCTGGTACTTCTCAGTATATTTTCAGAAGGAAAAGTGGCAGTAGAGATTACTTACTTCAAGATTTAAGATTAAAGGAAAACAGGTTTCACTATAAAAGCTAAATTTCCAGTTCCAGTGGATGGCAAAAAACATGATTTATACTGAATTGAACTCAGCATGTATGCTGGTTCTTTTCTGCTTATGTGACATAATCAAGGGTATTTTGAATACACTTCAGATGTGATCTGACTTACTAGAGTATGTTTCAGATCATGCTACTTTTTGCAAAGCGTATTTGCTTTGTATGAAATATTTATGCATCATTCTACACAAAGATTTGTTAGTAATATGTAATGCAGTGTTGAGTCTTTGGCTATATTAACATCTTCCATTTTAGCTAGCAGTAGGCTTGCTAATTTAGGTATTTTAATGAATGAGTCATAACCTTTGTATAATAGCACCAGAATTATAATTGTCATTTTATTATATCCACTGATGTATTTTTAGTAAAAAAACTGAGTTTAAGGCGGGGAGAAGTGCACACTTACGTACAAAACAGCAAAAAAATAATCTAAACTCTTAGTGGGTTTTGTTAAATACTTGGTATGGTGTTAAATGTGAACAATTTTGCAGGATTTGGAGATCAACTATATGGATTTTTATATCACCTTTCCATCAGAGATTTTACAGCTCTCCTTTCAGTTATCAATTTTAGGTATTCAACATGGTTTCATGTAATAGCCAGTTTGTAGACTAGTGGAATTCACTTTAATAAATGTGTAAAAGCCAGATGTATTATACCCTACTACTGTATTTTCTTCAAATATATTTAATGTTCTACTTATCATTTGAACTTTGGATGGATTTGCAAATTGCTGGTTGGTGAGGTTTAAAAATACTTCAGATGTAGATCCCAGATTGAGAGTGGCTTTTTATTCAGAGAACATTTCTCCCTCTATCAATCACACACAGTAGTCAAGGAAAATGTTTTGTTATTTCCAAATGCAACAATCATCCTTTTCAGTCTTCTGAGTCTTAAAGGTGCCACCACAAAAATTGCTGTGCTTGTAGATAGGTACAGCAAAGCCTTTATTATGACTAGCATGTATTCAACTGGAAGGTATTTTTACAATTCTCTTTTATTTAGGACTAATGGTGTAAGAAAAAATATTTGTCACAGTCATTACCTTACAACTGAACACCAGCAAAACGAGTAAGTAGCACCTAGAGGTTAGCAGATATTATAGAAAGTGACTTCTATTTTGAACAGTCAGGTTTTGCTAGCTTGAGCTGCATTATATGCCATGGCATCTCAAAGATTTTTCCAAAGAATTGTTTGTCTAATTTGTGTTGTACAAATAGGGAAAAAGCTTGATTGTCTGGAAACATCAGGGTTCTTTTCTGAAGGATGCTTGCTGCTTAATTGGTTTCCTTATATTCTGATGCATAATTATTTCCTCATACCCCGATAGGTTTTGTTGTCTCACTTTAATTGTGAAGTACCACAGGCACTGTATAAATAAAAATTAATATCCAAAGGCAATCTATAAATACATCTCTACCCTTAGATGTCTGCACAGGATCTAGGTATCTTGGAATTCTCAGGCAGAATGTTGTTAGAAATCCTGGTCTCAACAAAACAGTCAGTCTGTTTTATAATATAATGATCCTGTGAAGCAAAAAAATCTTACGTTGTTGCAGCAAAAGCCTATGCAATATTGAGAAATACAACTAAGGTTTTTTTCTGTCTTTTTTTTTAATGGGCAGGCAAGTATAGCAATCGTTCTGTTTACAGCAGTAAGCATGATAATCCCTCGTTTGGAGACACATGTCTAGTAGGTACATCGGGCTTCAAGAAAAATGTGGATCATGTAAAGAAAGCCCAGAGGAAACCCAGAACAAAATTAACCTCATGTTATTTATTTTTTTTTTAAGGTGGAAGTTGCGGTCTGCTAATGGCATTACCTAGAGTTTCCCCCTATCAAAGCCACATGCCACTCTGGCTACAAGCCTGAAACACCTACGTTTCCAGTCAGGCTAGAGCAGCCAGTCTTTCAGGGACTGACTTTTTGGAGAATGGCTGGGGAGGAAGTCAGACAGACTTGAGAAATATTTTTTATCTACATTCCGGTCCCGAGACTAGTCTCTTTTAACACAGAAGCTTTTTTTAATATACTAATACCTGCTGAGAAAGGGAAATACTGTGCCAACCTTTTGAAAAGTTTTCACATTTTTTATTTCATAAAGAAAATTATTTGTTGATTGAAAGATACTTAAGGAATCAGAGCATTCTGCTAGTATATATAGTGGAATCTTCATTACTAGAGACTGGTGAGATAAACCTCTGCCACATATGATTTAGGTAGAATTGATCCTATTGCAGCAGGAGGCAGATTGCAAGATCTCTCTAGGTTTCTTCCAGGCATTTTTCTGCTTCTCTTATAAAAAATTCTCTGCAACTCATCACATCATACACTTTCCTTTGCTCAGAAGATTGCTAGAAAATTATTTATTTATTTTTCAAATTGGTGTTTACCATGCAGTAGCAGGCTTGATGATAATAGGGCATATGTGTCCTGGAAGGCAAGTTTAATTAGTGTCTGAAATGATGTCCCCTTCGTAGCTACTTTCTTTTTTTCTGGCACTAGGTGAAGAAAGATTCTGTCCGTGTTACCCACCAAAGAATACCAGCAGTCCATAAGGCATCGCTTTAACAGCACGATATGTAAATTGAAGCAGGAAAAGATAAGTTTTTTATTAGCAAGTGTTTTTTCTGGAGAAGAACTCACTCAGACTCCTGACATCTGCTAGAGAGAAAAAGTGAAGAGGGGTTCATGTACTGTGACTCGTTCCACCGTTTCTGACAGAAAAGTTTGCAAACCCTCATGAATTTTGTATTTTAGTAGGTTACTGTGTTAGAATTTTATGGGAGGGAAAACGACTGTTTAATGAGTAAGAAAGGACCCTGCAGAGGAAGATGACTGGATGGTAGCCTTCACATACTTAACTGGTTCCTCCTCTGTTTCCCTGCCTAACGTGTTTTGGTTTGGGGGGGTTGGTTGGTTGGTTGGTTTGTTTAATGTGGGGCTCATTTCTGCAAGAACCTGAAAAGATTCAGTGTTAAAAAACTGCCCAAAGTAGTCTAAGAGCGTGTGCACTGGATCTTGCTTGCAATTAAATATGCCCAGTAGTGAGATTGAGACATTGTACCTGTCTCTGAATCCTTTAATATCCTTGTCTGTTACTTAACATGAAATCTTAGTTAAGCTCCCATTTGTCCCTATCACTCCTTTATAGAATTGCTTAGTCACATCTGAGGGCTTAACCATTTCTCATGACCAAACTCGCTAAATTTTTATGTTCATGAAGTGATTTTTTATTACAGGACATATTATTATAGGAAATACACTGCGCTTGAGTCTCATCACAGATATTCATAAATTGAATCTTAAGGTTGAGGATTTTGTGAGAGCGATGGTTAATAAATGAGAGAATTATTATTAGCCTAGCAGGTTAATTTAGCTATACGAAGTATCTGACCATAGGATTCACAGAGTTTCCTCCCATGCAGGTCTGAGTGTTGTACATCTCATTTTAAAGATGGTTTTTCTACCCTCTATATTTACATCCATTCATCAGTAAGCGATATGAGGTAAGAATTGCACTGGACAGGAACAGTTTGTGACATGGTACCAAACACATGTGTGTGAGGTATGTGAGAGTGTGGCATTCCTCCTTCTGTTCAAGTACATGCTTTTTGCAGCCCAGAATTTGTAATTTAGCAGAGGAAACTGCTGTCCGATGTGATTTTTGCTTCATATACTTACATGAGTAAAATCAAAGGATGAGAAAGAAAGGGCTAAAAATTTAAACTACATCCCATTTGCTTGGAGATGGAGTTAGAATGAGAGGGAGGAAAAAGGGGGAAGTAAACCCTTAAGTTCATATTTTAAGTTATGTCTTCTTGCCACTCCTACATAGGTTTCTATGGAAACAGAAGCAGAAACTGGGCCATCGGCAGCCAAGAATCCATTTACACTTTAAATTTATTGCTTGAGCAGCCATGCAGTTTTCTTGTCCAAATTAAATCATGATGGAGTAACACATGCTAAGTAAATTGGGGGTAAGATGAAAACACCAAATATTAAATATCCTTCCATGGATACACCAAGAAAGAAATGCACCTTTTTTCTGAAAGACCTTAAAATGACAAGTTAGATTACATTTTAAAAAGAAGGTACTTACATATGGCGTCATAAATACGCATTGAAAGAATCTTAAATAATGCTGTTATGTTCTTCAGGTAATTACATTATCTACTTTAATTAGGAATGTAGCTAACTCTCTTAGGCAGCTTAGCTGTTTCTGTGCTTTGGATGCAGAAAAGAAACAAGTCACACTTTCCTTACTGCTTATCTTCTAATAAATTTCATGGTGAAATTCTCATGCACTAACACAGCTCATGGATGTTGTACAATCACTACTGACATTAATTTATGTCTTATTAGAAGATAAGATTGCTTATCCTGCTTATGATAAAATATTGTCAGATACTTGCCACTATCAGAAACTTTACTAAAGTTATTAAGTATTTGCTGAAACTCTAATTGTTTGAGTTGATATTTTCTGGTTTAGTTGGTTGTCCCCTTTTTGTTGAATTTTTTTTTTAATTCTGGTGAGTTTTGATTAGAAAAATGATAGTGCTCTTATGCTTTTGAGTAAGAAGTTTTCTTTTGAAAATACACCCAAATTATATGCTGTATTTGGTTCTGTTTGTCAGTTCCTTAATTGCATTTGTTTCCTCAGCTGACCTTTCAAAATCTGGTGGGACTTTTTTAATCCAGTGCTAATAAAGCTGAACTGTGGGTACACCTGGTTAGAAGACTGTGAGCGAGGGAGCAGTCTCAACTGAACGATGAGTTTGTAAACAGCTACAGAAGAGAGACGGGAACTAGCAAGATGCAGTGATAACCTAGGAACCATACGTGTGTGAAGGGAAGAAGTTACAGGAAGGAGAGAGGACGAACTAGGGAGAGAAAAAAAGAATGGATAAAGAGAAAATGGGATGGATCGTGAGGGGTAGAGGAGGTGAAATGCTTAAAGAGTGAAGAAGAAAGAAGTGGGGATGAGTGTATAAGGCAAGTGGGACTGAGGACAGTCTGGGAAGACTGGGACTGGCAGAAGATGGAGGCTAAGCCTGTGCTAAGAAGATTGAGGAATGGAGAATTGGCAAGGAATATGATGCTAGGATAAGAAGCTCTCCTGGGATAAAGATAGGTACAAGGCCTCTTCAGAGCCTGAAATGGCAGCTAAGAGAAATGCTGGAGAAGTATTTAGTCTGTGTTTTGGAACTTTCTTAGCCTGTTGCCATATTTTCCCTGGGTGCTGGACCAAGCGAGATCTGGAGTCCCAGCACGGCTGTTCGCTCAGCCCTGTGGCAGGTATCTGCAACAGGGGCTATAAAAGGGAGACCAACACCATGGATTACCTGCATGGGCCTCAATGTTATGGCAAAATACAAGAATTTGTTTTGTCTTTGTGAACCTTGTTTTCATTCATCCTTAAACTATTTTTTTCAAGCAGTTGATGGCTTTGGGTATTGCTGACACCAGCTGAATATGCCAGTCATGAAGGTAGCGAGTGCTGGCACTCAGAGCAACTGTTTTGACAGACCATGAGATGTGCAAAGAAAGTGTTCCTCCATTTTGTCCTTCCCCCTGGTCAGGGATAAACCCTTGTGTGAAGACTGTATGGCACAGAGAAATCCCTCTGTGTAGGAATTCAAGAGCTGCTGCTGCATGTGTTTGGTAGTGGTACATGGAGCGTATTTTTCCCAAGAGATGGCACTGGTTGATAGCAGTTGGTTATTTGTGTTGTCTTGTGGGATGTTTCATGTGTAAGGCCTCACAGACTTCTTACTACTATGAAGATTAGGGCCTGGTCCCTGCGCCTAATTAAGAAATAGAGATGACTGATGCAGTAGGTTTTAAAAAGCAAAGCAGCAAGTAAGTAATAGCCAGCTACCCTATAGCAAACAGGGGATTTTACACGAAATTTGTGAAGGAACTGGTAGGGGGTTTGTTTTGTTGGCCATTTCCCTTAGAAAAGTAATGCAGGAAGTGCCAAAATATGCAAGCAATAGAGAAACATAGTGCAAGCTGTGGAGTGTTCGTCACTCTTGAGTCATTTCCAGTGCAAGTTATTTACATGTGACATGGCCACTAATGTAGCTATTGGATGAGAAGATCCATGGGCCAGAAATGTAACTGAAGATAACGGTGGTATTGGGTTTATGTGGCAAGGTTTTGGCAGCAGGGGGGTGGCCTCTGTGAGAAGAGATCGGGGGCTGCCCCCATGTCAGAGCCAGTTCCAGTCAGCTCCAAAATGGACCCGCTGCTGACCAAAGCCGAGCCCGTCAGCAACGCTGGTGGCACCTGCGTCAAAAGGGTAAAAAAAATACCACACAGCAGTGGTGTGAGTGAGGAGTGAGAAAAAATGTTAGAGAAACAGTCCTGCAGACACCCAGGTCAGAAAAGATGGAGGGGGAGGAGGCGGTTCAGGTGCTCCAGCGCGCATTCCCCTGCAGCCTGTGGAGAAGACCATGGAGGAGCAGGTTGTCCCTCTGCAGCCCATGAAGGACCACACCGGAGCAGACATGCACACTGCAGCCCATGGAGGACCCTACGCTGGAGCAGGTGGATATGCCCTGATGGAAGCTGCAGCACATGGAGATCCCACACCGGAGCAGGCTCCTGGTAGGAGCTGCTGCCTGCGGAGGGGTGCCTGTGGAGAGAAGCCCATGCAGAAGCAGGTTTTCTGGCAGTAACTGCAGCTTGTGGCAGATCTGGGCTGGAGCAGTTTTTCCTGAAGGACTCTAAGCCATGGACAGAACCCACACTGGAACAGTTCTTGAAGGACTGTATCCTGTAGGAGGGGCCCACGCTGGAGCAGGGGGAAAATGTGAGGAGGAAGGAGCGGCAGAGGTGAATGGTTCCAGGGAGACCTTATAGGAGCCTTCCAGTACCTAAAGGGGGCCTACAATAAAGCCAGAGAGGGACTTTTTATGAGGGCATGTAGTGATAGGACAAGGGGTAATGGCTTTAAACTGAGAGAGGGTAGATTTTGATTAGATATTAGGAAAGAATTCTTTACTGTGAGGGTGGTGAGACACTGGCACAGGTTGCCCACAGAAGCTGTGGATGCCCCATCCCTGGCAGTGTTCAAGGCCGGGTTGGCTGGGGCTTGGAGCAACCCGGTCTAGTGGAAGGTGTCCCTGCCCATGGCAGGGGATTGGAACTAGGTGATCTTTAAAGTCCCTTCCAACCCAAACCATTCTATTTTATGAAATGACTGCAGCCCCCATTTCCTGTCCCCCATGTGCCACTCAGGAGGGGAGGTAGAGGAATCGGGAGTGAAGGAGTGAAGCTGAGCCTGAGAAGAAAGGAGGGGTGAGGAGAAGGTGTGTTTGGTTTTGGTTTTGTTTCTCACCAACCTACTCTTTTTGATTGGCAATAAATTAAATTAACTTCCTCAAGTCAAGTCTGTTTTTCCTGTGACAGTAATTGATATGTGATCTCCCTGTCCTTCTCTTTTCCATCTTATTTTCTCCTCCTGTCCTGTATGACCAGTGAAAAGAAGGCAAAGGAAGAGAAGTAGAGCTGTGGAATAGTTCTGCTCTTATAGAAAGTGAGAGGGAAAAGCCAGAAGCACCTGCTGTGTGGAAGGAAAGACAGACAATCCACAGATATCAGAAAATAGAAATCATTAAATGTGTCCAGTATCAGAGTCACAATAACTTAGAAATGTTTTGAGAGATGAAATGTGAGGATGACTTTACAGACTATTCTAGCCATCTGAAATACACCACCTATAACAGATCTTTATCAGTGGGGGCTCATGAAAACTGTAGATAGATCTGTTAGGAGAAAATCTTGATAACAATGTTGACAGCAAAAGGAAGCAATACAAACTTGTGTTTGAGGAATAGGAAAGAGGCAATTTATTGTTATTACTGCTGGAACAAACAGTACAGCCAGATTCTTGCTGAAACAGATATGCCAGAGTATGAAAAATGCTCTAAGTCATTGCAGCTTAGGTGAACTTTAGTGGGATTCCTCTAGAGAAATAATTCAGAATCGTGAAATGGTTTTGAAAATAGCCTTAAAGGAAGGATATTACCAGGAGAGGCTTGGGATGTTTGATTTTCTCGGGTTATAGATGGCAGCTCTTTTGGGGGGGACTGAATATCACCTAGATAGCTGCAGGACTATTAGGCATCAAGACTAAACATGCAAAGCACAATTAGAAAGTTAGCAAAGAAGGCTGGAAGAAGCTTACAAGAGTACAGAGACACCGAAACCAGGTGCATGAGAATGCAGGAAAACAAGACTTTTGTGAGTGTCATGAAAAGGGCGTAGCAGTAAATATCTATTTTGATAAATAACCAATACATTTAGACAGAGGAAAGTGCAATGGGTTTTATACATTCTGTATTGTAATGGAGGAATTGGGACACCTGATACGGGACACCAAACTGAGCACTGTAGAAATAAAGCTGAATGGTCATGATGGGCAGGAAAACAGTTGTGGTGGGTTGACCTTCGCAGGCTGCCAGGTGCCCACCCAGCTGCTCCCTCATCAGCAGGACAAGGGGGGAAAATATGATGAAAAAGTTTGTGGGTAAAGGTAAAGACAAGGAGATCACTTAGCAATTATCATCACAGGCAAAACGGACTCAACTTGGGGAAAAATAATTTAATTTATTGCCCATTAAAATAGACTTGGATGGTAAGAAACAAAGACAAAGGTTAAAACACCTTTCCCCTCGCCCCCACTTTTTTCCCAAGGCTCAACTTCATTCCTTCTTTTCCGACTCCTCTAAGCTCCTCCCGCTCCCAAGTGGCACAAGGGGATTGGGAACGTGGGGTTGGGGTCAGTCCGTGACGGTTCATCTCTGCCGCTCCTTCCTCCTCACACCCACTCCGGCGTGGGTCCTCCATGGCCTACGGTTCCTTCAGGATCAACCTGCTCCAGCGTGGGCTGTCCACGGGCTGCAGTCCCTTCAGGAGACATCCACCTGCTCCGGCGTGGGCTCCTCTGTGGGCTGGAGTGTGGAAATCTGCTCCAGCGTGGTCTGCTCCGCCCGGAGCGCCTCCTCCCCTCCTCCTTCTCTGACCTTGCTGTTCGCAGGGCTGTTGCTCTCACATTTTCTCCTCACTCCTCATATGCCTGTAGAGCGTTTTGCCCTTTCTTCAATACCTTTTCACAGAAGCACCACCGGCTTCGCAGGTGGGCTCGGCTGTGTCCTGTGGCGGGTCCGTTTGGGAACCGGCTGGAGTCAGCCATGTCGGGGCACGGGGCAGCCTCGAGCTCCTCTCAGAGAGGAGGCCTGGCCAGGGACAGCCCGCGCAGCAGGCCTGAGCGGAGAACCGAGAACTGAAAGGTCGAGTCGCTTTAAGAAGGAGGGAAATAAGCCCTGAGCGAGGCTACGGCTTAAATGAGCCAGCTTGTTCCTCTAAAAAAAAGAAATAAGGAGGATACTGATCATTGGAATGATTTAAACTGCTTTCGTGAAGAGCGAAAGAGCTGAACGTAGTGCTGATGTGACTGCTACTGACCTCTGCGTACGTCAAAATATATGCGGGTGTCAAATATATGTGGATTTCTGTAAGATTAGGGAGGAAATACGATTACAGGAGACTTCTAAATCCCAAAGTTACAGAGTTTGTGTGCTGAGTGAGAGTCTCAGGGAAAGGCTGGTCCGACAGAGCAGTTCTGAGCTTGAGCAAGCTTGCGAGCTGCACCAGTTTACATCAGATTGCAGTGCAGGTACAAGCTAGTTTTAAAAAAAAACCCAAACGATTCTAATATGGTTAAGCACTGGGATTTTAGAAAAACAAGCTTTGAAAAATTAAGAAAATGAAATAGCACAGTTAACTGGTCTGGAGAGCTTTGAACACAGAGGAGAAGGGCTTGTGTCAAAAGCTTGTAGAAAAGAGTGCAGCTTTACTTGCATGAATAAGCTCTTTAAGGAGGATACAAGAGGAAGTAGAGAATCTACAAAGATTTGAAAGGGGATTGAAAAGTAAGGAAAATTAAAAATAGAAAGAATGCAAAACAGTCAGAAACCGCTATGATTTGCATTTTGTAAGGCATATTTAAACAAATAACAAAAAAACCTTATTCATTCTTATTAATATTTGGGACACATACAGCATGTTCACACTTCTCGCAACATGTAGTATTACCTCTTCTTTAGGTCTGGAAACAAAAAAGAGTGCTTTGCGTCAGCTTTCAGTAAGGTTCATGTTGTGCATGTGGGTGATTAGGTACCTACTGAAAATGAGCCTGACAAGCAACTACAGAGCTGGTAAACAGTATTTATGTTGCTTGGATTTCTCAGGAGTCCAAGTATAGTCCAGCATGAAACAGGAATAGCGAAAATAACATCTGTATTCGAAAAGATAAAATGTGAGACAACTATAGCCCAGCAGATTTTCTGATGGTCAATTCTATATGAAGTTTTAAACCAGAATTTTAAAAAGAATAGGTAGGTGACTGAAAATAAATAGGAAGTAAATGGGAAGTGGTATAAATGGTAGTGTGTTTTTTTCAAGCTAGTTTGTGAAGACTAATGAGAAAGAGATTAGCTGGTTTCTTAAACAAGATTAATGCAGGAGAGTCAATCTGTTTGGATTTAAACAAATCATTACTTTAGCATTCCATAGGGAATTATTATTGAAGGTGGAAAAGGTTGGATAAGAAGATGGCTAAGGGGTCAACTACAAGAAGCTGTGAACAAAATACAGTTTTCAGGAGGGGTAGAGATTATTAATGATTTTGTACCATGATTAGAAGATATTCTTAGATGTTTGCTCATTAAATTCTGGCTAATGTGAAATTGAGAGGGCTTGCTCAGACAGAGGAAAACTCATCATCCAGGGCAGATACAAAGAAGTTGTCAACTGAATCAGTGGATACGAAAAAGTAATAGGGCAATGGTCAAAGTTGTGCACCAGTGCTGGGAGCTGTAAACTGGGGATGATGAGGAGGCATGAGAGCCAGAGATACTGGTCTGTGAAGGATGACTGCAGCTGCAAAAATTGTGTAACACGGAAAGGTAAACGCAGTACTGAGCAGCACTGGGTGAGAGACGTTCAGTCAAGACTGGGAAGCAGCAATTTCATATAATAACAGCTTGGCATCTTCCCTACCTAATGCCCTCTTTTTCTCAGTCTGAATTCTGTGAAAAGGCATATGATTTGCCTTGGTCTGTCCTATAAAAGAACTATTTTAATTTTTTTTCTGTAACATATACTTTCAATTTAAGCAACACGAATACCGCAAGTTCTCAGAGCACTGCTACAGTCTCGAAAGAGCTTTTAGGTCCATCCTGATGACAGCGGGGGCCTCCACGCAGCCTAGAACTCGGTAATAGACATATTTTGCTTTTGTTATCATCTATTTACATATCAGCAATAAATGTGGGGACTTTTGAGTATGTTTCCTTTTCATTTAGGAGGAAGTTCCATTGTCATGTGATGTAAAATGTGAACAGAAGTACCTGTGCAATAAAGGTCTCTTGACAACAGGTCTCTTGTTGTCAGTGTGAATGTCCTCTGTTCCCATAGATTAAATTTTCTCTCGTATTAGACTTCCCATTTACTTTCTCCTGCTAGGTTCATTTTGAAATTTCAGTGAGCTCAAACTCTGGCTAAGAATGGTTGTCTACTATGGTGGTTTGCCTTTTTGCTACTCAGCCTCTTTTTCATTTCCATTGTGAAAGTGGGGGACATTACTCTTTCTTTCAAGGCACTAAAAGGCATGACTCATTCCTTCTTTGTCTGTTTCTTAACCAGGTTCTACTTCACGGCTTTACCTCGTGCTTTAATAGTCTTTTGCACGGAGCTTGTCAAAAGGGCTTTGGAAATCTGAGTAAACTGTCAGGGAGTTTCAGCTATCTACATTTCATTCTCCTCGCATGCTCCAGAATTAGAGTAGACACATGCCGGGGTTATTCTTTGCAGCTTTCCTTTCCTAGCATGTGGTGGGTTTATAGGTTTATCCTTAATTATTTTAATCAGTTTTCCTGTCACAGGTGAACTGAAGTGGACTGTATGCTTAGGGTTGCCACAAATACTTCAAGTTAGAAACAACACTGGCTTCCTCCTTCTGGAGTGGTGCTGGATTTTAATAAGTGCATATCTTTATTAGTCATTCTTGCACATTTCAAAAGATATGTAAATACTACCACAGTACAGTTAACTTGTTGCTCTCCTAGCTAGAAATGTTCTACACTGTATATATTATAATTGAGGAAAATATACATCATACAGATTTGTTCCTTGAGTTCAAGACAACTTTTGATACTCATCTTTGCATCTTGACAGAAAAAAACCACAATTGTATCTGTCTTTAGATTTATAGCTGGTTTGCTTTTTTTGTAAGCAAAAATAAAATAAACACAATTATATGAACATGAGACACAGGAACACATTAATTTGATTCCATCTGCTAAATAATTTTTGTGAATTTAATTGCACCTTGGTTCTTCTAAACACATTAAGACATATGTTCATAAACTAATTGAATGTAGCTTCTAGTCTTGGCAGTAGTCCAATACACTGTTAAATCAACAACAGTGTTCTTAAGAATTATTTCAGTTGTAGTATGTTAAATGTTCTCTTCAGCATTTTCAGTTTTGAAAATCCTGTGACAAAATGAAATATAGGCTTATAAAAAGCAAGCTAAATATCCCAAATTAAATGCTAGTTGCCACTAAGCTTTCTGATTGGAATGTTATTGTTTTGCCATTTGTGTGTTTTGGCTGTAAATTTAACACTGTAGCTCCTTTCAGGTGTTCTTGTTGGGTTGCTGTATGTGGCTGCTGTAGCCTCAAATTCTTCCTTGGATTTCTAATATAAAAATATTTAAACATTGTAAGTTTTCTTATTCATGAGATTATACAGCTGGTTCTCAAGGCGTGTTGAAAACCTTCTTTTAAACCCAGATCTTCTTGTTGTTATGAATGTTGATAAATTTTACTAGATCAGTGAATCAGGATAGATCTGTAAAAGACAGAAGACTTTTTTTTTTTTTCTTACTGTTCACCTCCTTACTGCTTCAAGTGATCTGCTGAATTTTGTGGCAGATGACTCTTCTAGGACCTGTGCAGTCTGTTAAGATTGACAGCAGTCTGAATAGCCTGTAGTAAAACAGAAAGATAGCATATATTTGCATGTAGAATGGGAATTTTAAAGATTTCTCTTATTTCCCAGCAGATTAATTACAGAACCTTTTCTTCCTCTGCAATTAGTAAGCATGTAGAATCAAGAGGAGACACTGAGCCCAAACTAGCCTGTATCCTTACTAACACTGTGTCAAAAAATTCAAATAATCTATCATATAACTGTATTATGCAGATAAAAGTGTATTATTGAAAGAGAAGAAATAGAAGTAATTGCTTCCTGGTTTTGAGAGGGGATGCACATTTGAATGTCAAGGCACATGTTCAGGCTTGTGCAGTGAAATTGCAGTAATCTTTATACAGTCAATATCATTGCCTTCTCTAAGTTGTAAGTTGTAGAAGTGCAACTGGGTACTTTGCATATCATGAAATTAAAACTCATGTAAATTGCCTTTGAATTTTTTACTGTGTACTGAGTAGGTCTCAGCCCAGTATTAAGTTAGCCTGAATAAACATATAAACAAGTGTTATTAAATGTTGTTGGTATTTAAAGGCCAGGAGTTGCTTATAGCGCTTGGTCACATAAACAAGTTGGTAAAGATACAAGAATGTCATATGTTATATTTATCTGCCTAAATACTTATGGATTGGCTTATTTTCAAAATAGTTTTAAATAATTCATCCATCAGGTATATCTTTTGGCCAAAGTATTGCTTATGAGTTACATGTTGAGTTAATAATCCTTTCTTGCACAGAATCACAACACGTGTTAAGAAATTTCCTTCTGAATGCGGGAAAAATGCCTTAAAGGATGCAACACCCCTGATAGGGCACACTGTAACTCATCTCTATCTTTATTACTTGTAGTTAACAGATAAGAATTAAACCTACTTCTGCTAGTAACTGATTTAATCACCTTAGCTGAAGAGTAGAGCAAATATTACTAATTCCATGATGACAGTTTCTAAACCAAAAGGTAAGAAAGAATTACAGAATAATTTCAAACTTTTTTGCGGGGGTGTGTATGTCAAGGAGGTATCCAGTCATACTCTCTTGCCCCACGGAAGGATGAAACGAAACCTAATGATATATGAAACACTAGGCATGAAATTGAACTGAAAGCCTTGAAGAAGGATTTGAAGATCAGGCTCTTAAGTATGTCGATGTGTTAACATACTAGAAATAATATAGCAGAACTTCCAAGTAGCATTTCTGAGGGAAGAAGGAGGAAGGAAGAGGGTAATATACTAATAATTCTCCTTATTTGAAAGTTAAAAGGATGCTGAAACAGCAATTGCACTGTGCATTGCATGCTGTGAAATGACAAATAATCTCTTCTACATCCCAATTTTTCCTTAATAACTAACCTTTCCTTTCTCTTCCTATTAGAAATGTGTATGTAATTCACATATTGTGTGAGTAGAAGCAAAATTATATGCTGTTTGCCTTGGGCAAAATATTGAATCCAGAGTCCCCTTTTTAACATAGTTTCAGCTTTATGGAAGTTTGCACTTATTTTTATTTTTCCTAAAGCCTGTGCAAGAGGAAGGTACAGAAGGAGGAGATGGAAGCACGCTGTTACCCTCAGCACCTTAGAATATGCCTTAAAGGTATCCCCTCTTTTACATTATTGTGCCTCTGGGATATATTGACAAAGCCCCCAGCAGCTGAGATGACCAGACTGGATTGCAGTAAGCGACTGCTAACAGACCGTTTCTGTGTAGTCATCAAATCTCATAAAAAATAAGAAAACTTCAAGGTGTATAACTGGCGTATCTGCGATAAGGTTGCAGAGGGAAGGCTGAGAATGGAGCCTTTCATTGGTTGTTGCTATGGGTTTAAGCCTAGCAATTGTAGCAGAATTTACTGCTGCAGGTTTTGATACTCTGCCTCAAACCAGATAGTTTTAAAACCAGATCATTTCAGGGATATATTTTAAAGATCCATTTTGCAGACAGTTGTATCAACAGCACAGCCAAGCGGTTGTGTTAACGGGATGAAGTTAGCACGAGCATTGTATGTATACAGATGCCGTTCCTGAGTGCTTTGAGCCAAGAGAATTTCCAAATTAAAAGAAAATTTTAGAATTTTAGCTGAAACACACCTGCATGCTGTTTCTTGAATCAGCAGCAGCTGCAATCTTTTTATGCTATGTTTCACTGCATCTGTCCTGTCCTGGTACTGCTTTACATGTTGATTCATTTAGCTGCTTATAATAACAAAAAATAAGGTACATTTGGAGGGGTACGTGCATATTCTTAATTCCTATCTGAAGAAATGTGACCTTTCTCTACCACATTGATACCACTTATTTCTCATCACATTCTATGTTAACTCTCTACTGTTATGATTTAGAAAGGCTTTAAACTATTTTTTCAGAGGTTGAAAAAACATGCAAGTTGTGTAACAGGAGTGTTAAACCCAGAGATGGTTGTATGTATTTTTATTAAATATGGGATAAAACCTATCTGACTCCAAAAAGCAGATGACAGTGAGTTTGTAGAGATATTTTTCTTTTTTTGTGACTTTTTAAACTTTAACATGTTTTCTCAATGCATTCTAATTATTCTGAACAAAAGAGCATTGAGAATATGACAGCTCTCCTTTGAAAGCCATGATACTGCCAAGCTAGAATGGAAGTTCCCGGCACAGATTCTGCGTGTTTGCTTTCAAGGCAGTATCTGTTACCTGATAATCCGTGGGGCAAAGTTTGCTGACAATATTTATTTTGACTTATCTAGCGTCTTGAGCTTGTGGATTTTAAATCATGGTACTTTTAATAGATTTGTAGATTAATTACGTATCTTTAATACACAAAAGAAACATAGTCATATGATTTTTTTTTTTCTAGGTTGACTAGGTATACGAGAATTAGACAAATACAAAAAGAGCCCATTATTACTATGCCATGGCTACTATACTACATATAACCTATTTGGTTTTGCTTTGCATTTAAAGAAAAGTAGTATTTAAAATCTTGTTCAGATGTAGAATGTTTATTAAGCATCTAAAGATTTCTGCATTGAATATGCATTAATAAATCATAAGAATTAATAATTTACAATAGAATATAGATAAAACATGATTTGGCTTCTACTCAGCTGTGTATTTCAGCACTTTTGTGTTGTGTAACATCCATCTTTACCCAGAAAATGTAACTTAATTCAGTGGCACAGGCAAAATAGAAATAAAAGAAGCTGCGAGACAAGTCTAAGAACTATACACAGATAGGCTCCATCAGTCTTTGCTCTTTATACTTCGCGGTTCCTAATGCATAGCAAAGAGTTAAATGGGAAGGGCCACCAGGAAAAAATACGAAACTTGCATGATTTTGGGGAAACAAAGACATGACTTTTCTAGAAAACATTTTTTAGTAAATAATGCTGTTAGTTACAAGTGTACAGAGTGCATAATTGCTTGGGTAAATTTTCTGTGCCAGGAAGTTAACGGAATTAAATACGTAACTAGATTTTGAACTGAACTAGATTTAATTTATGACCATTCATATCAGAAAATTTAACTGTGCTAAAATGGCAACCTGAAAATCTAATCCTTTGAAGTATAAATTCAGTTTTGAAGAAACCAGTTAATGGAAGGTCTACATAGATAGGGCCAAGTGCTTAATACCATCTACAAATGTGCTTTTTTTGGCAACTGTTCCGTAGGTACCGTTTGAACTTCTGGCCTCAAAACACTACTTAAATCCCTTTTCCTTGGTAAGACTAGACCATCTTACAATTTTCTTTCTCAATCACAGGTAATCAGGAAATCTCACAGTGTATGTTTTGCTTTAGAGTCAGTGAGCCAAGCTTTCCATCTGTAAGAGTTATATCCTGAAGTCTTCAGAGGGCCAGGAGCCAGAGTGCCTCCAAACACGTTGTCTCTCTCTCCCTTGCTCCCAGGTATTTTCCATTTCTAGCATGGACCTGCCTTCTCCAATGCGGGTGCCTCTTCGTTAGGGGCACGCTTCACATGTAGCTGTAGCTGGCCAAAATAGTATGTAATGTGCAGATAGTTGTGTTGAGCACTGTAGGTGTGGGGCTCCTCCAGGTCCTGGGTGTTCCTGAAGGTCACTGCCTTCTCCTGCTGCTTCACCATCTCTCCTGGTACTTCCATCTGACCCACTGGCACAGCCTCTCTGGGTTTGCAGGCTGGGAAAGGTAGTGTACACCTGGGAGCATTTGAGCTATGTAGCTGTATTTGAGTGAAGCCCCTTCTGGAAACTCACTGCCTGGGTGTGACTGTTGATTTCTTCAGTTATTTGTGGTAAAGACCCTTCACTCTTTGAATGTGTTTTATAATTGCGCATCCACATTTTGACCACGCGTCTAACCAGGTATTATGTCTCCCTCACAGGATCACTTGTCTTCTCCCCACCTTAAAGTACTCTAGGCCTTGACTTAAACTGAAGATTCAGTTTTAATGAGCATTTTGGTTGAGAAAGTTAACAACATTTAGTTATTCACCATGCAACAGACTGTGGTCTACTTAAGTTTGAACAGAAAAATTCAGTAGCAATTCCCCCCTTCCTTCAACCAACCAACCAACCAATCTGAATGAATGTGGATTTTATCGCCTAGTTTGGGGGAGAAGTTTCTTTAATTTGGTGGCTCCCCTTTTAAATTGTGGGTCAAATAGCTGACTAAGCATTCTTTGGTGTTTAGAATTCCCAGCTGAGAAACATTAATTTTTGAGAAGAAAAGGGTGGGTTTTAAAGTAATAATAATAAAAAAGTAGTTAACACTTCAGGTATGTAATCCAAAAACAATTTTCAAACCGATTTCAAATATGTACTGATAGGTCCCTGTTGTTTGTTTTATGAGGCCCATCACATCTTAGCCTATGGGAAAGATTCAGATAAAAAGTTGTGTTTCTGGGTGATTGCAAAATCTGGCAAATTACAGAATATTGTGTATTTATATCATGGCATTTTGTTAAAAAATTCCATTTAGACAAATTGTTTCTCAGAGATTCAGAAAAGTCTAACCAAATCTTCATCCAGTTACTACTTCCAGCAAGTAACATTTTCACTGCCTTATCTCCTATGGGGGAAATGCTCATTAAAACTCCATTTAATTTGGTGTTAACGATGTCATTAGCTCCTCCACATGTTTCATGTGAGTCCTCCCCCACATCTGCATTGTTTTTCCCAGTTTTCCTCCATTCACTCGCTTCCCCAGCTTGTCTGTCCCTGAAGTCTCTCCTGTTGTGTTAATAAATGCCAGGCAAGACGATGTAGCATATTTTGCAGATTCAGAAGAAGCAGTAAAATGTGTGTATTGAAAAGTGTTTTCTTAGTGAATGTTTTGTTGTATTTGTCACGTGTCTGTCTTTAGAGGACTAGGAAAACAACCCTACCTTACAGGAGTTCATTTAGTTAACAAATCAGCTGTCAGCGAGGAGAAATAGTTAGATTCTAACTTTCGGGTCTCTTTGCAGAAAGCCTCTTGCTGTGCCTCCCATCTAAATTTTGGCTGGTATCTAATGCCTTAGATTCTTCATGCAAAAAGAGAACCTGCTTTTGATTGTATCTGACTAAAGATGCCTATTGAGTATTTTTTTAATCTATATAATTTCTCTACTGTGTTTTGCTTTTATTTAAGCATCTAGGCTGGAATTGACTTAGTTTAGATCAAATTGTAGTTGAATTTTATATTGTACAGACTCAGAGAAACTGAATAAATAAAATGAAATATGAGGGGTGAAATATGTAATTATTCTACTTATGCTTGTTTAAGAAAATGTATAGCCAGAGTTTGCTGGTAAGTGGAAAATATTTTATCATAATCTTACCATGAAGTTGATTTTCTATTTTTTTTTTATTTTCATGTAAATTTAAAAGCACAGCTAATCTGTTTTAGCTGTTTGTAAACGTTGAGGTGATTTTGCTAACTGCTTTGCATGTTTTTGTGTCGATGGGCTGTTGACTGGCTTGTTTAATAACCGCTTTTCTTGTTGTAGAAGATCTTATTTGCCACACGTAGTACTAGAATATGGTGGCTGCCGTCACTAGGAAGAGTTTTAGAAAAGGGAGGTTGCTGCCTTCCTGTAGCAGCTCTATGCTGGGGTGCCCAGGCCTGATTTGCTTTGATAGCTGCTAATTGTAGAGGCCTTGGCAACCGGCCTCACAAAGCTGGGAGCGTTAGTCCTGCACCAGCCTGTGTATTTCTACAGTCTTTTCTTCCTTACGAGTCCTGTGCCCTGCATCCCTCATGCATTTTTCCACTGAAGAACCCCTCTCCTTCAAACCTCAGATAATCTTCGCCTGCTCTCCAGAGTACAATTTAACTGTAACATTTTCTTCAACAAGATACACATTTTCTATTTCGATCTGTGTCCTACTTCACTGGAGAAAAGATTTAGAATACGCAGTATAATATGCTTCCTACAAGGAGGAAGGGTGGAAAGGTTCATAAATACTAGGTTGGCTTAATTCCTGCTGATATGAAACTGCTTTAAATTGAGCCTTGTTTGCTAGCACACTCTGATTGTGGGGTTGATGCCTCTTCTGAAGAGAAACGGTTGTCAAAGAAATTTAAAATAAATTGATTGTTCGCTTAGGGTTTTTTTTATTATTTATTTTTAGACTGGCTTCCTAAGGGACAAATTTTGCAGTTTCCATGTCTGCCTGTTCAGCCATTTATCACCACCCAACCTCCTCCCCATTTTTCAACACATTGGTTAATTTCATGCAAATTTGACAGAGCCAGAAGTCATTAGATCTAATCATTAGTCATAAGATCTAGTCATTATATTTAAGTCATTAGTCATAAGATCATCGTTCCTACAAATTTAATAAAAACTGGTGGTTGATTTGATGAAAGAGATCCAAAGTAGTCCTTTCTCTTTGGGGGAACAATAGGCAGAGCCTATCTCAGCTTGGCAGCAACCGCTTGGCAGCCTTGTGTGCATCCCTGTTGGGGCTGAGGCATAGTAAGTGCAAAGGAAAGAGCAGTTACTCCTCCAACCTCAGAATATTTTGCTTCTTGCAGAGCCGTCTTGTTAAAACAAATGTGCGTTATGAAGTATTACAGTGGTAGAAGAGCTTTAGTGGACAGACACGTGAAAACATTAAGATTCAGTTTGTTAAAAAAAATTGAATTAATATTTTATTGAACTTGTTTCCTGGGACAGCCAAGATCCTTGTTTTTCTTAGTCTTTTTATTGGTAAAGAAGAATACTCTTATCAGGTTTTCCAAGTCCCTTTTGATTGTCATCTTCAGTGTTTCATAATTACTGTTCCTAACAGGCTCCTCAGAGAATAAATTAAGCCAAACTAACCAAGAAGTCCTTGTAAGATTTCAGCAGCAGCAAGTGGTCTTTGACTAAAATTTTCTTTCCAAGTGAGTCTGGTTTTGGTTATTTGGTTGAGTTTTATTTCTTCCCCTGGCAAAAAGTGATAATCAAGTAATTATAGTTATAAAAGAAAGCAAAATAAGACAGTATTCTCAAATAAAAACTTGACAAATGGGCACCTGTGAGCCATGGCTACAACCCCAGGTGTGGTGAGACCCCTAATTGTTGTGGGTGTAACCCTAATTGGGGTGGGAGGGGTCATAGCTACCCCTAATTGGGGGTGTGGAGGGGAAGGGTCTGGAATTATGGTGGTGGGTGCTGAGATTAGGGGTGGGGCTCTGCTAATTGCTTTATTAGGTCTGCTGGGTGGGGACTGCTAATGAGTGGGTGTGGGGTGTGTAGGGTGTTTTCCCAAGACAGTATAATGAGGTGTTTCTAGTCGGATCTAACAGTGAGGCTCATCACTGGCCTAATTATCTTCTCCTCTGTCCCCTTCCATCTCCAACAGCTTTTGCTGGATCTGACTATAGATACTGTAAAGTAATCTTTGCAGTCTGCTTCTGCACTTTTGTGCCATGATAGTCTGTGACAAACCACGATGAGTGTATAAATTTAGCTAGCTGAAGTACCAACCTAGCAAAAGAGAGAAAAGGTATTTCTGATGGTTTGGACTTTTTTTATTGTGTGTTGGCATACACACAAAAAGTATTTTGGATCATTAAATGTTAACTTGCTTATTTAGCTTCACTAGAAGAAAGTTCAGAAAAAAAAATTCTTTTTTTCAGGCCAAATCCTTAAGTCTATATATCTCCTTTTAGTATATATGGTGCTTTACTTCAAAAAATGCCTAGTGGCAACTCCTGAATTAATCAGATGTGGCTGCTTTGTAGACTGTTTTCTGTCCAAATGATTTTTTCCTGACTTTCTTTGTCTCTCTTCTGATTGTTACAGCACAATGGATAAGTCTGCGAGCTGATTTTCACTGTTTCACAAGCACCGTGTGCTCATGTATGTAAATACTAGCCCTTTTTTTGTTGTGCACCTTTCTTTAAAGCCACTGGGTTTGTCCCAGAAGGACAGGTAATACAATCAGTGATGCCTTTAAAGCAGTTGTCATTCAAATTCCTTTTTGCTTCTTCCTTCATTCTTCTAGTGAATGTATCCTAATTGTGTAGAGTTGATTACAAGTGCAGAGGAAATTTTTGCTAAAAATCAGTTACTTATTTAAAATTTTGCATTCCTGTCAGTGAGGATATGTTACTAAGTGACGAGACAAACTGTCTTTCTCCTTACCAGCTGAACTTAGTTCGTCACTTTTAATGGTTCTTCACCTAATTAAATCCATGTATCCTTGGTTAATACCTGTCACTGAAAATGTAAAGGTAGGATCCTGGCTTCACTGAAGTCAGTACGTGATAGACGAAGTGAATTCACATGTCCATTAATTTTTCCATTTAATACATTAGATTTTTTTGCTTGTTCTCAGGTATTTATATGGTCATATTTAGATAATAAAAGTAGATTAACAGCTTCATTAGAATACAGTGACCTCTTTATGCTCTTAGTTTGTCACAAATCCATAGAGTTATTAGCAGAAAATCAAAACATTAGATTACATTGAAGGAACTGAGATTGCTCTATGCATAGATTGGCTGTGTCTTTCAGAGACTTCAGGGAGCCTGATTTGTTATTCGTTTTATGTAATTAATGCTGATACGCTCCTCCAAATTCCTAAAACAAGTCGTGATGGAAAGTTCACATGTGAAAAGTTTAAATATGCTCCAGTTATTTCTATTGAAAGGAGGAAAATGAACTTTTGATTTCTCTCTTCTGCCAGTTCAGCTTTTAGAAGCACATTTTTGGGGGCAAGCTGGGGCGTCAAGCTAGCTGGCCACAGTATGCATAAGAAAAGAGGAATATTCCACTGGCTCTTCATTAGTGTAATTTCCATGAAGTTTATGGAGTAATTGTGTGCTATTACTCTCAGATCAAGAAGTATGCTTACAATAACAAAGGATTTTTTTTCTGTTGTTAATAATTTTTATTTTTTCTGTCTGATTACCCTATACATGAAAGAGAGGATCTTCTTAGCGCCCTCAAAATGGTACTATCGGACTGACTCTCTTATAATGGATTTAGTCTGTTACAAATACAGCGTTGAGGGGGAAGAAATACCACCATCAATAAGGGAACTACATATGGAGAAATTTCCAGGCAAATTCTGTGAAGCAGCACTTTGTCCACAAAGCTGCAGGGATGCTCTCCGGTGCACCTTGCTGTGGGCACGGCACATATTTTGCCACATCCTTAAATTGCTGGAAGTGCCAGGTTATTCTGTTACAAGACTCTTTCTGGAATATGAGCTGGAAAAGATTTGTTTCGACTACCAGCTGTGTTAAACAATGAAATGAATGTGACTGATTTAATTAGCTGTTGATGTGTATCATATAGCAACAATGTCAGACATATGTCCTGGTTTTAGTGCAAAAATAAGCGCAAAATAAGGTTTGTTAAAAATGTAAATTGCCTTCTGGAAGACAATAATTTGTTATATAATATGAGCAAAGTTTATAAATCGTATAAAATACATGCTTTGTGACCAAAGTTACACCATTTTCTATGTTCATCTTACATAGCTGTTAAAGAAAGCTATATCCACTTAACCTGGGGTTAAGCTTTGGCAATAAGATGTGAGGAAGAATAATATTTGCAGTTTCTGCGAGCTTGGAAGGCATAATGGAATAGAAAACTTGTTTTGAATCTTTTAGAGATCTTTAAGGATGCATCATGGTTTGTATCAGTTAAAGCTGATAAATGATCTAATAGAATGTTTTGGCTTTGTCTGTAAATAACAAAAAGACAGCTCATACACTGATTCTTTCTTTCTGAGACAAAAGTAACCCTTCTGAAATTGTTGTGAATTTCAGTGGATTTCAGTGAATTTTCATATTAAATATTAATTTTGTAAGAGGAGTTTGAATTAGTCAGACTGTGCTATTTATAGCACAATATGTTTTCCATGTAGGCATGGTCAAATAATGAGACAATCAAAGGTGGCTTGTTTATACTGAAATTCAGTTTTAAGCTCACATTATTTCTTAAATGAACAGTGATAATACAAATGCTGATTTTCATTTGTGCTCCTGTTTGGAGATCTTGACTAAGCTAGCCACAGGGTCTTTTATCTTTTTCTGAAGGTGAGGCATTTGATACATCATGTGGTCCTGAGCTTAAAAGAAATCCTAGTGTCAGCGCGAAAGCCAGACAACAGATTTAGTGACAGATGACATGTTGGTATTTGACAGGAATCTGAGTAACAACTTAAATCTTTTTACTGAAAGGGAAAATAGAGAAAAAAGCTTAATTTGAGCAAAAGCTAGATTGATTTTTCTGGTGGTTGAAGTTTTCCATCTACTGCATGGGATTTTTCTAGTGGGGAGAGAGAGATTTCACTACTCTAAGAGCAATACAGACTGAACAACAAAAAACACAGGGTTTTTTAATAGGGCTAACTGTACAGCTAATCATCAGGTGTATAGTCAGCTTGCTTGTAGATTCAACCGATGCAAGTGAAGTAGCTGACACATATCTGAAGTTTCATAAATGCAGTGTACTGTGTGGAAGACTGTGACATGATTCACTGCTAACTTACATTCTTACGGGGAGATCAAGGGTATTAAGACCATTTCTTTGATCACATTCATAGTTTAATAGGCGCAGAAATGAAGATCCCAACCTGTTTAGCCAAGTAATTAAAGGGTCAGTGGAAACTAGCGTTGAGACTCAAGGGATAAAATTAATTATTCATATTCATTTATCAGAATCTCAAAGCAAGAATGATTGCCGTTTTCATAAGTGGATATGATTGAGACAACAGGGATAAATTGTTAACTGCCTGTGTGGGCTGCAGAACGATGTAGTTTGTATAATGATTGTCATAGAGATGTAAGGCTGAGGTGGAGAAATAGAAAGCAGCAAAAGAGATGAAACAGAACATAAAATATTTTCTTGCTCTTGATCAACATTCAGTTGTTCGTCTTTGCTATAGCTGTAAATAAACAGGTTTATTATTGTAATCTGTTTTTGCATCAGATTTTGGACAACAAAATTGTGAGAAGATCTTAAGTGAAATGACAGTGCTACACAAAGTTGTTTGAATCATGGAAAGTTGTTTGAACCATGAAATTGTCACATACATAATTTTTTTTCCAAGTGGTGAGTACTTAGGTTTCAGGACTCACAGTTCATATTCAAAGAAGGGTAGTTGAGGTGTACAATAGGGAGAAGAAAAAGAAACCAGTATTCAAACCAGTATTCTGTAGTGAGCATTTAGCTCTTCCTTTGAATAACTGCATAATTAAATAGCTTTTACAAGCGATTAATAATTTGCCCACGTTGGTTTAGGCCATTTCAGAAACCTCTCTATTAGCATACCCCATGCTCTTTATACAGTTGGATGTAAAAGATTAACCTTAACTTGCAATTCCAACCTTGGTTTCCAATGCTGACCTTATATACTTATTAAAAAATTCAAACATGTTTCAATGAAGTCGTCTTCATGGTGTTTAAGATAGTATGCCTTAACTGCACTTTTTAGGCATTAAAACTTTAACAGTAACACACAAAAATAGAAACCTATCTGGTACTAGTTTTTCTTTCAGTCTTGATATATTTATAAAAATGTAATGCCAGTGTCTTAGTATGTGTGCTAGCAGGTTAGATTTAGTGTACTTGAAATATATTTTGAGCCTGTAAACAGGAGGTGCAGTCTAATGAGTTTAATCACAATCATTAACGGGCTCTCCAAACTTATTTCTAATTGAGCCACTGGTAATGGTAGGTGCTTGATTAGCTCCTCTGACTTTGTTCATACAAAGTCCTGCCACAGATGAGTAATCTCTGGCTATGCCTGTTCTGCAGTCAGGGTGGTAATTGAAGTAT
The DNA here is from genome assembly GCF_026419915.1 of Harpia harpyja. Lineage (NCBI taxonomy): Eukaryota > Metazoa > Chordata > Aves > Accipitriformes > Accipitridae > Harpia > Harpia harpyja. Next base: position 30,670,663 of record NC_068955.1, on the reverse strand, counting down.
GATGTAGAAATAGTTGTACTGGAAAAAATGAGCGTGGCTGTGTACTGGATGCAGTCTCGCCATGGCATCCCGGGTAGATTTCTCTTCCTGGAGGTCCATGCTGTTGCAGGTGTTGCTGTCACTTCTGGATCTAGACGTTCTAATTAAGATATTAGCAATCAAGCTTGTTTGGAAATCATAAAATGGTATCAAATATGTGTAACAGCATCAAGATTTAGAAATTACAGCCATGGAGAGCGTGGTACAATAGAAGCAGATCGTGCAGTGATTAGTGTCCTCCTAGACGCGTTGTTGAGGGAATCGTTTCGGGAGCTCTAGTGCACTTCTCCGCTCTGCCAGACACAAACCGCGTGGGGAAAACTACTGCTCCCGGACTAGCTCGCTGCTCTCATCAGATTCTTAAGCAAAGACCCCCAGGAGCTACGCATAAACAAGTGACCTCAGGGTTTATTTTAAGTGGATTATATATTTTCATAAAAATAATGTTTGTAAAATCTTTGTGTATAAATAAATAGACTACAACATTAATTTTAATCAATAAGCAATGGAGGTGGAGGAGTATTTTTATTGAATACTTCTAGAAAAGAAGGTTTGTTTTCTGGTAGTGATAGGAATCATAAGGCTAAGTGTTCCCCATTGTTAAGAAAAGCTCTCTGGCTGGGACGAATAGTGGGGCTTTTTCCATTTCTATAGCAGACTAATACACAGCTTCATTTTTATAGGGGTTTTTTTATGGTTTGTATCTCTATGATTGTTTTTAAGCAATATAAAAATTATTTTGCTACAAATAATTAAGTAAACCTATTAATATTCTCAAATTTACGTTGTGTTTGAGAATTTGCCTTTTCTGAGGTGAAAATTAATTCTAAAAAAGACCACATGCAGTTGCCATCTTTTGCCATGAGAAAGTGATTGCTATCACTTTTTAAAATTATATTTAAAGCGATCTTCAGACAGTTTAGTGATTTCAGGAGTAATAAAGATAATGAAATTTATTTGAACCAGTTTGTGATTACAGCAGATGATTTTAAATGCTTACTGATGTTCCAACGTGCTGCCTGTGGCATTTTTATTGCTAATTTTAAAGAAGTCACCATGATTTGCTCCTAAGGACCAAATAATTCTGAATGAGAGCAAGCTATGGAGATAAGCAGCTTTGAGAACAAGAGGGAAATGTTTAACCTGTCAATGCTGTTGCTAGAGAGCAGCACAGCGTGGTGTGAGGATCTGTTGCCATCTCTAAAGTTCGTTCCTTTGCAGGAAATAAGACCAGGATATTTGTCATTTGTTCCAAACATCAGATGTTTTTTTAAGCATTTGACATAGTCTGGTAGATTACAGAATCTTCGGTTATCAGACATAGAAATGTCAACAAGAAATAAAATACATCACTTCCTATTTTATGTAGATCATGATACCAGCAACAGGAATATTAATTACTTTTTCTATAGAGGTAATTTGGAAAGGAAAATAGAACTCCAAGTATATTTTCTTTGGCATGGTGCTTTCCAGCTCAAGTGGGCAAGAGGACTCCATAAAAATGTACTTACATTCTTTTGTGTTTTCTTCAAACACAAATTAAGTGGAATTTAAATGTATTGAAGTCTTCATAGGTATAGATAGTGATAGGAATGATTAAAACTCCTCATATCCAGGTGGAAACATTACTGATGAAAATGGGGTTTGTGCATCAGGCCTTTTGCTAATAAAGTGATCTCTGTGTAAATGAATCTCAGCTAACAGGCTCTAGCGATCAGATACAATAATGTGATATGTGGTAGCTGTGGGAAATAAAAGATACAGTGACCTGTAGTGCTTTGCGTGGAATATTTAGAAAATTGAAAGGGATGATCTGAAAGGAGAAACTTACCTTCAGAGCCTGTGTATTTACACATAAGCACATTTTAAATATAAATTCTCCTAAACCAAAGTTACAGTTCTTAAAATGGAAGGCTCATCTCAAAAAATAAAATGGCATGGATCATTCTGTCTGGATTTGCCATTTTGGAGAGGAGGAAGGGAAAAGGTTCTTGTTTAAACCAACCTGAGGTGGTTGTGCTGAGGGAAAAGATGCAGAGATTAGCAGCACAGGCTGATGTCATACCCCTGTTTCCCAAATTACCTATAGTGTTACCATAGAAATTTATGGCATACTATTTTATATCCAAGATGCTTTTCTTTAAGAGATAGACACATGGTTAATTATAAGGTCCAGCATCTACAACAGAGAGCAGGTTAATTCTGAAGACAAAATTCCATGTTGCTTACTTTTTATAGTAGCACCATCTTTCTGTTCTGTTCAACATCATAATCTTAAATGTTGTTGTCTACAAATATGTTCCTAACCATAATAGTATATAGAAAAAGGATGCAGTTAGCAGTAGGCCAGAATGCCTCATCCTTAAATGTATCTGAACTGGCTATAACCTGAATTCTGCTGTTGCTATGAGTGACTTAGTGCCTTCTGGAGTGGGTTCTGTAGGGTAGTGCTGAGTTCCCGCAAAAATATTACTAAATCATTACTTTGCAGCTCAGTGGTATTTTAACTCAATGTATATCTTGGCAAAAATCTAATTTATTCCATTTAATAAATGAATGCAGTTTGAAATGTGTTCCATACACTAGAGTTTGAGAAACTAATCCTGTACACCTCTTTATTTCACATGGACTTTTTTCGCTTGGATTCTAAAGATCAATTTCTTCTGATAAACAGTATTAATTTAATAATATTCAGGAAAAATCAATCTAAATAAAGAAAGAGTTATTCTTACTGCTTGAATCCCCTCCATTTCAGTGTATCTTTATTATGCCAGTTTTCTCAGCTGGTGTTTATTCTTTCCTTTATTACAATCTTTAAAATAATTCAGATTCTGCAGTTACAGAATAGTATTTAGTTTTGTCTCTGTCATTTGGATCGAATCCTCACTTGGGAAGATGAAATAAGCTTCCTACTGCAAATTGATATGTCTTTCACCCAGTTTCTTTAAGTAATTCTGTGTGTCTTCAATATTTTTGTCCTGATAACTCTGTTCTTTCACATGTGTTTCACATCCCACCAAGCCCCTTCTTTTTCACCTCCAAATGTTCTGAAGTCTTTTTTCCTTTATCTTGACTTTCACAAGCTTAAAAACTTATTTCACTTTCTTATTTTCTAGCCCTTGACTGGTATCCAGAATTAATAGTTCTTGCTTTACATTATTTTCAGAAGTTACCTATTTCTTTGTCTTCCATCTCCATAATAAATTTCTGTGGCCAGAATAATTTTTGACACTTCTGTAGCAGTACAGCAGCGTTCTGCTGTTCAGGGTCTGCATACAGCTGAAATGCTGTGTCACTTTAAAGGTTTTCTAGATCTGTCTGTACACTTTCTGCTTTGTTCTCTAAGCAACTTTCAGGTTTTATCGGCCCTTTTGGTATTGTTCTTTAGTGACCACCTGTATTTTTGCATGCTGTCTCTTATGCTGACCTTTCCCTTGTTCTGAATGACCTCTGTTTTCTCTCCGAAATCTGCTATTTTCAGCATTTGTGTGTTGACAGCATAGCTGCAACAGTGTCAGATGGGACTCCTCACTGGCTTCTTTTATTATCTATCTCAGAAGTCTTTTTATAGTACTTCTTGGGTAATGGCCATTTTTAAAAGTATATATTATCAAACAAACATACTAGCATACGTGAGGAGTAATTTCAAAACCTATGCATAGGTGTACAGAGGTTTATGCCATTAACTATTTACTCATTTGAAAGGAAGCTTAGGTGTCTTTATCTTTGTGGGCATGGGTCATAGCTTTGCTAGAGACGGTGGGAATCATTGTGGGTTTGGGAATCAGCTGCTGGATGTGGCTGCTGTGCCCTGTCTAGCATTAAAGGTCTGCCTGGAAAATGGTCAATGGTGAGGCGTTTCGGTGTCATTCCCTTCCGACCCAGATTCTGACCATTACCAAAGGAAACCGTAGCGTGTTGTAGCAAAGATAAGCCCTTCTATTTTCCTGTCCATTTTGCTACTTGATAGGATTGCTCTAACTTAAAATCAAAAAGGATTCTGCAGAGGATTATTTTGCTGATAGCAGCAACTACTAAGTAGTTGCTTAAGGCTTCATTCATCCAGTTAGCATTAGTTTTCAGTATTAGTTTTAACTTTTTCCTGACTGCTAACAGGATTGACAAAAGAATACTTAATAAATATTGCTGCCATCATCTTGGAATGCTAATTTGTATTATATATACATATGAATTCCATATATTTACATCATATAAGAATTGGTAAAGTTTGGGGGAGTTTTAACAGAGATATAGGTACATAGATATCAAAGAAATTTTGAGCAAGCAAAGCATATTTTTTCTGCCTAAGGAAGAGAGGGTGTAGAATTAAAATGCATAATCAAAGTACACTAGCTGGATTATTTCCTCTGCTGACGTACAGTCTACAAGATCCCATGCTGAAAGCAAACACAGTGCTATTTGTAGTGGACAAGTTATGACCATACTGTTTTGGCTACTGACCCACAAAAATTCTTGCTTTATTCATTGTTTTTCCATATACCTACATCAAAGTAAAGATAAATAAGTCATTGTTTGACTAAGTTTTTACTGTTAGATTATTTTTAGCTATTATTGACTATTTCTTCATTCATTAATTTTAGATTAGTGAAAGAAAGAGCATTAACAAATTGTAGCTTACAAGAGATTGATCAGCTTCTAATGACAACCTAACTTATTGTTGACTTAGTAGCCAAATGCCGTGCCATTTTTGCCATGGCAATTGAGGGCCAGGATATTAAATGTCTTACTCTGATTTTAAAGTCTGTAGTCAGCTAACCATTAAAACACACTAGAAACAATAAAGAAATAAACACCAGTATTGTAAGATTACTTTGCCACATTTTTGCATTTTCAATTTCTACTGTACTGTGCACTTTTCATTTCAAAAGGGCCAATATAAGGGTCATGAAGGAAAGTACTCTTCCAGCCCTCTAAATAGAGCTTGGCAAATGATTTCAATTCTTTGAAATAAAATCGATATCTGTGTGAGTTTTCTTATTTAAAAAGGAATCATAATTCAGTTGTGTATGCTGAAATTATTTTGTAGTCAGTAAGCTTAAAATTCAAATTTTGGTACTTGTACAGCAGGGCTCCTTTAATACACATCCTGCTGTTACTTGCATTTCTGTCAAATTATTCAACAGAATATCTCTAACTTTATTTATTATCATGGGAAACTTCCAATTTTTTATTCCTTCCCCAGAGGTTTTTAAGAAATGCAGCGTTACTGTGTTACTTTAGGCCAAGTAAATCTAGCTAGACTAGATTATTTTGTTGCTTTTATTTTTAAGTGTTCATTATCTGCAAAAACCCCTTTTGATTATAATTTCATTATAATTTTTATTTTTAAGTTAGTAATAATTTCAAACAAATTATAAATTATTCACTTAGTATACTGCAAGAAACTACGTAATAAATTCATTCCTCTTTTCCTGATTTTTTTCTGACCCTGCTCCTTCCATTATGTATGTACCATCTGTACACTCTGCATTTTTGAATTGTTTGCACTCTAATTTAGCTTCTGAAGCACTCTTGTCCAGTTATGCAAAATTCTACTGCCTTAAGTGTCAGTTCGGGGTAGAAGTCTCTGACATCCACAGCTTAATATTAAAGCAAAGATTTTTCAGAAATACAATAAACTAGTACTGATGATCTGGGTTTAGATTTTACATTGTACAACGTATTTTTGCAGATCTTGATCTTCTTGCTTTCCAACCATAGATGCCAAAACACTTCAAAAGAGAAGTACTTTCTCACTTCACAGATGAGTAACTGAGAAAAAGATGAGGTTTTGCCATGCCGTGCTGCCTTAAGGAGGAAGGCAGTGTCTGGATTTGTACTGTTCGGTTTCTTGTCTGTCAGCCTGATGATGATGCTGCTCACCATGCTACTCTGTGCAAAAGATATATTTCCTATTAGTTGTCTTGACACGTAAATTGGTGGGTTTTAAACCTGTAATGCAAAAAAAATTGTCTTATGTTCACATTTACTGAAAAGATTACTTCCCAGAAGCTCTCATCTGGGAAGAGAGGAAATATTTATTATCTCTCTTAAAATACATTATATACAATAATCCTCTTGGATCTGCTAAAAGGGCTTTCCTTGCTTTCCTTGCTTTCCTTGCTCTCTCACCTATTTCAGAAAAAGAAATCTTCAGAGTTTTGTCATTTTGAGAGAGTTCTTTAGGGAAGAGGCTTATACACAAACATATATGTATGTATGTGTATATTGTCATTTCCAGTACTTAACAGTATCAACATCTATCTTTGAAACAGATGCTTCCTTTATTTAAATAATAAAAATAATCAACTTAATGTTTTGAATATTGAACTTAACTACTAAACTGAATTAGCTAGCAGATTTTTGAGTTCACATTTGCAAATGCACGTGCCTATAATTAGCCTTTTAGATAGGTTAACTTTCCTCCCATCAAAAAAGGTCTCACCTGCACATTTTATGAATTTCCATGAAAGTCTGGACTTGCTCGTGCCTTTTGAAAAATCAAATCTATTGTGGGCCAAGGCACATTTTTTGTAATGTTGGTCTTCAGCATCCATCTCAAAATTCTTGTTCTTGGTAAATGGGGAATTATCTGTGAGGCAGATAATCTAAAAGAAGATGAAACAAAGCTGGAATTTATTTCAGCCACTTCCCAAGTAATACCACAAGGACTTCAGTCAGTCTTTTAATCTACTGTACATGACACCTTCACTTTCTTGTGGTGAGCGTTTAGATAGCCAAATGGATGTTACATGCTTTGCTGTAGCTGTTGTTATTCATTTCTTATTAAAGAGCGGTGGTTTAATAGAAACAAACATGCTATCCAGGGGGAAACAAATACTGATCTGTAATACTACTTAAGAAATAGGGTAAAAAATAAATAAATGTTACTTTATAATTTGTGGACTTGCTTCAAGAGCGTTAGTTCTATATGTGATAGTGCAGCAGTTGATCCCAAAGAGATTCCAGCATCTCCACCCACACATGCTTCCTTACAGCAATAGCATTAGCTCACAGACACGCTTAAACAGTGACATATTTTCTTATTCATATTTCCTCTTAACACAATAGCAGTCAAAATCAGATGAGTCTTTTACACTTTTAGAGAATCTGTATTTCTATACAATTGCTTATATTAATGCACAGAAACTGCTACACTTGCATTCATTACTCTAATTGGATTAACAGATTTTAGTTTTGATTATGGCATAATGATGCGAATATGCTGGGGAGGCTTTGACCCTAAAAACTTTCCATTACTCCTGTAGGTCGAGATTGCTGTACTCCTGCTCTCCTGATTCCTTTTCTGTATTGAGAAATAACTTGGTTTTTTCCAAACAAAAGTGGGGACCACACTTAGAAGAAAAGTCAGATCACAAGAGTCTAAAAACATAGGTCAAATGACATAGGCAGCGGGAATGTAGGGATGACATTATCGCCTAGTTATTCATTAAGTTATCTCGATGCTTCAGATGAAAGGAGTGTCATCGTTTACATTATTAGGGCAGAGAGGATCACAAATTAAAATTAGGTCAGAAATAGCTAAAGGTTGTGATAAGATGATTACATGTGACGCAGAATAAGAAGTACAAGCAAAGTCTGTAGATAGGAAAGGCTAATGCATCCTTCTGGATCCACAGCTATCTCGGCAGAATCGTACATCAGTAGTGGCCCAGTGTCCTTTGCTAGCTGCAGCTGCATGAGAAGCTGTTGCCATCCTCTTTAATTTGGACCATGCGATCTGTCCTTTTGTCACTGGACCAGTAGAATCAATTCTGCAGTTATCTTTGACTTCTCTTCAGGCTCATAGAAAGCAAATCTGTACAAACATAGTGGTCATCTGCTCACCACAGTGGTTTCTTCAGCCTTTCTGGTAGTATTTAAAGTATGCATGGTTTTCCAAAGTGTGGATGATCAGGACTCATTGGTATTGCAAAGAGTTTCATGCTCTGTCACGTATCAAGTAAGTCAAGGGGGTGTATTCATAGCCCCTTGTCCTGTCTCTTGAATCAGCAGCTGAACTCTGTCTGCTGCAGCTGATCATGCTGCTGGCAGCTGGTGTGTACATATATGCATTTGTATATATAGGTAGGTATATACATACAAACACACAGGTCAGGTTCCATTAAGATTATGTTACAGATAGTTGAGGCGCCAGAGCAATGAGGGTACAGCAACTCAGGCTTACACATAAGATAATTGCCCAAGTACATACAAGGACTGCACCTGGTCCAAGCTGCATCCTTCATTATCATGGCTTCTCTGAAGCCAGTTCCAGTATTAGCACCCAGATAATAATATACGTGCGACAGAACATTGAAAGCCGAGAGATGCCACTTCTGGAACGAGTGTTCTCTCACATATTTTTCATCTTTCAGAGCCACAGACTAACAAAATTCCAAATAGTTATTTCAACAGGTAGCTTTTTGTATTATTTTTTCATGGATGGCATATATTCTGTTAGTTCTTCAGCTACAAAGGCTTCTAATATGGATAGTAATTATCCAGATGCTGCAGAGATGGATGTTAAAAATTGATTGTAGGTGATCTATGCCTTCCTCAAAGGCCACTGTAAAATGTCAGAGCCTTATATTATTGGGTCAGTGACAAGGAAAAAAAACTTAAAGGAATTTAGGATTGTTTTAGTGATGGAAGCTGCCTTCTTCGGTGTATCAGTTATAGAGACTGTGGAGAAAAAGGGCTGTATTTGAGGAAACTTCCAGTAAAAAGTCATTGCTAAGAAGAGAAAATATATCTATTTCTACAGCTTGTTTGTTGTTCTCAGAAAGGCATAGGACTTCAGTATTCCTTTCCATGTTATTCACTTGACTTCCATCTGTTCTTGCACAGAAGAGCTGGGAAAGAGGTCAAATAGCAACAGTGAAATCTTAAATGACAATACAAGGAGGCATAAATCTGCATTACAAATTTTACTCTCTTTTTCTGCCATCTACCACTCAAATTTTGATGTACGTTCCAAAGAATTGTATTTTAGCATGTTTTTTTCTGAAGTGCAACACTCAATTTGCATGAGAAAGACTATAGGTTCTTCTGTGGTTCATGTGATGATGTATATCAGTGGAGGCTCTTAGCTTTATGGCACTGCTTTTATGGTAAGTAGACATATATTGTTACCTGTACTTACTGGGTGATGCTGCATTAAAGAATGACAGAGATTCCCAGAGGAGAGGTTAACACAATTGCAAAACATTTTTATATCTCTGGCAACTTTTTTCTTTTGGCCTGTGCAATAGTTGTCTTTAGTTAATGTTTTGTTCTGAAGCAGGGCTGTGAGGTGATATCATGAAGAAAAGTATTGATTGTTTTGGGGTACTATGTGGCCTCAGTAGTCATTCTGCCTACTACAGATTTTCCTTTTCTCCTTGTGTATCTGTCTCTCCTTCACACCTTTCTGTTCTCTAACTCTTCTGTTTGCCTCCTTCCATTCTTGTCTCAGCGTTTCCCCTGTCTCTTCTTTTCACCATTTCTGGATCTTCTCCATACTAGTGTGCCCTGGTTTCAGCTGGGATAGAGTTAATTTTCTTTCTAGTAGCTGGTATAGTGTTATGTTTTGGATTTAGTATGAGAATAATGTTGATGACACACTGATGTTTTCAGTTGTTGCTAAGTAGTGTTTATACCAAGTCAAGGATTTTTCAGCTTCTCATGCCCAGCCAGCAAGAAGGCTGGAGGGGCACAAGAAGTTGGGAGGGGACACAGCCAGGGCAGCTGGCCCAAACTGGCCAAATGGGTATTCCATACCATGGGATGTCATGTCTTGTATATAAACTGGGGGAGTTGGCTTGGGGGTGGATCGCTGCTCAGGAACTAACTGGGCATCAGTCAGCAAGTGGTGAGCAATTGCATTGTGCATCACTTGTTTTGTATATTCCAATTCTTTTATTATTATTATTATTATTATTGTCATCTTGTTATTGTTATTATTATCATTATTATTTTCTTCCTTCCTTTCTATTCTATTAAACTGTTCTTATCTCAACCCATGAGTTTTACTTTTTTTTTCCCGATTCTCTCCCCCATCCCACTGGGTGAGGAGGGAAGTGAGTGAGCAGCTGCGTGGTCCTTAGTTGCTGGCTGAGGTTAAACCATGACATAGTGTCTCTATGTCTTCCCTTGACTTTCTACTCCAGAAATGCTTCTTATTCCTTCTAGATTTTTCAGATCTTGCTAGGCTACTCTGTTGGATGACTTGCATCATGATCTTCTCAAGCTCCATCTTCAAATGCAGTAGGATTTGAGCACAATTCCTGAAGCAGGGGTTTCCAGGATCCCATTCATCTCTCATTTCAAAATGTTCTCATTTTTAACCCCCCCAAAATTATCTGATTTTTTTTGTCACTATATTGTGACATTTGCATACTTCCCCTTTTACCCATTTTGCTGTGAATTGAGTTAACTGTATACTACATCAGCTGAAGTTCATAAGATTGTATATGCAGCCTTAATCTGGCCCAATACGTAGGGAGTGAATGAATATGATTCATTATAATAACCTGAAATACAGAACCTGTATATTTCCATTTGCTAGTCTAGCATGAACACAATAAATTATGCTTCTGTTTCTGTCCATCTGGATACTAGGGCAATATCATGGATGTTTGTGCATGTTACTGAGGAAAAGTAGAAATTCAGAGATAACATCAGAGCTAGCACTGTCCTTCAGCAGCAAACCATTTCTGCATGTGTGTTTCTAATACCTGGAAAGTAGACTGCATGTTTCCCACATATTTCATCTGTTTATAGTGTGTTTGTGGGAGAAGGACTAGGACAGTCTGCTGGCAGTTTCTGTAGTAAACTGCTGGTAGAGGTAGAGCTTGGACTGGTGCTGAGTCACACGCTATAACTCACCTGACTTTCTGGAGGGAGAAAGTTTGTTGCCTTACAAGCATTTTTCTGTGATAGAAACGAAACAGCTAGGAACCTTCCCAAGTGACCCATTATGTTTTGTTAGTTGAACTGTGCTCTGTCTAGCGAAAATGGGGAAGGGATTGTATACACACTAAATAGCTGAGAAATTTGCTCATATTAGCTACTTTTCTTTTGTTACTGCAGTTAGGAAGGGCCATATTTTGTTATTGTGCTTTCTTCTGGAGCTTTGTGATTTTTTTTTTTGTTGTGGTTAATTTAAAACAAAACTATTTGAATTAACATTCTAAAATGTATCGTTACCATCCTGTCATTCTGTCGTTGATGCTCCTGTGATTACTTGTGTCTTGGCAGTAGGAGTGCTCAGAATGGCAAAGCAGACAGTGGTAGAGCAAAAGAAGAAAGTAAAAATGAGAGGCACTGATGGATTTCTCTGGCTGTTAGAGTGTTATGAAGGTTTTCCTCCAAAAACATTAGTGGGCCACGTATTTACTCCTTTAAACGTTAAGGATCGTTGTAACTAATGTTATGACTAATACAGTCTGCAGCTCTTAGCAAAACTAAAACTACAAAGTCGTGCCTGATGTCACAAAGAGAAGCTGTATTTAAAATGTAATTTGTGTACTGATAATTATTTCAATTGAATTAGACAATTCTTGAGCGTTTGATCCAAAAGAAGTAATTCAGAGCTGTTGCTGACTCCTAATGCTTATTAGCCTCCCTGCACACACATCATAAATTAACTCTCTTTCCCCCAACTTCTTCTGCCTCTTACTTCTCCCTTCCTATTTTACAAAGGTCTGAGTTGCACAGATCCTCAGAAATCTGGGTTTGGGGAATTAATGAACCCTTTAAGCATCCATCTGGGATATTCTATGTGAAACATATGGTGTGCAGGGAGAGACGTTTGGGAAGGCAGAGACAGGAAGACAATCTCTACTCCTTTCTGCCATGCAGGTACCCTCCTGCCGGAAGACCTGTAGACCTCCCTCACAGTAGACCTGTTAGTGGTCTACTGGAATATAGCCATTCTGATCTTCATCTTTCATTCTGCTTCCAGTTTAAATTGTGAGAAAGTTTCTAACAGCCTATAAACTTAGTTCATTGACTTAGTTCATTAACTTAGGAGAATATTTCAAATTAGTATCCGATATGAATACTCAGGGCAGCTGTCCTCCTTCTTGGATGCTGGTGGGGAAGAGATTCTGGAAGTTTATGTTAGGCACTGTTGCTGGGTCCTTTTGTTTAGCAAGGAAATTCTCCTTTCAGTCTTATTGTAATCTACTGAAATATTTCGCTTTTGCTTTGTGAGGAAAAATATGCCACGTCATCCTTTCTAATTCACTGAGTGGATGACTGTTTTGGAAGAAACTTCTATAAAACAGTGTGTTAAAACCAACAAAAAAGAATTTGACAACTATGCTTAATGTTAAAGTTTCTGTGAAACAAAAGAAAGATAGATGTAAAGATACCTGCAAAGCTTAATTTGTATGTGGGATGCACAATTCTTCCACTAGTAAAAGGTGTGTACTGTCTCCCTTCTTTCACTACATGATCAGAAATCTGAGATTTACTAAATCTGTACGGACAAGGCACGCTGCATGAAAATAATATGCCTGATACTTCCGAGGTTGTGGTTGTTGCTTGTGTAACACAATGAGTGTGGGTGGAAGATATTCCAAGTTTTCATAGATATAGATAGATAGATAGATAGATAGATAGATAGATTTATAACTTCATATATGTATGGGGTTTTGGGGGTTTTTTAAAGGCTAGGAAGAAACTGCTTTTGCTGCCAGGACAATTCATTTTCTAGTCTCAATACCTCTCTTTGCCAGAAAAGATTTAGAAGTGCTCAAGAAACAAGATTAAATTATTTTTGTGTCTCTGATAAGACACAAATGACATATGCTTATAATAAGACTGAGAGAGCCATGAAAGAATCTGTTTGTGCTTCGCTTTTCCATGTTTGGCTACATAATTAAAAGATCTTCACAGAGGAAATTAAAAGCTAAATGGGTTTTTTAAATCTCAGAGAAAACCATTGACAATGTTTTTCTAATAACAGCCAGTCCTGGTTGTCAGTTTTGAAGGACAAAATTCAGTGACCTGACAGCAATCCTGTTTGAGGCTTGTAATGAAAGATCAGTTGTGTTGAACCTGCAGGGCATTTTCTTGTTTTTCTACAAAATGTTTTTCCCCCTTGAAGAATTATGTGTTTTAAAAATATTATCATTCTGACTGTGTTTAAATAAAACAACTCTGATGCAGAGGTAGGTTCTAACTAGGGTAAGTCTTCACTGTACAGAAGGCTGATCAAACCCAGAAAAAGTGATTGATTCTTGATGGGATAATGGAAAAGCTGTCTTGAGGATAAGCACCGATATATCAAGTCCATTGTTCAGCTGTTGTGTTAACTGCTAAGATGAAGGAACAAGAGGTGATTGTTGTTATGGAGAGGATGGAGAGCTTGACAGCATCTGAAGACTATCTGTTTAAATCCAGAGAAACATAAATCCAATACAGTTGTCTGATGCACATTCAAGCAGGAAGAGCTTGTCTGTTGGGAAAAGCATGAATAGTTTTTCATGGTCCAGCTGTAACTCAGGGAAGTTTTCCTTTCAGTTTGTTCATTGGGCTTTGCTGTGCTATGCAAGGTTTATCTTTAGATAACATTACCTGTTTAGTCTTCTGCACTCTACATATATCTAATATTTGAATTTGCTGTATAAAAATCATTGGAGATGGTTATACTCATTCTTACCCAATGACACATGAAAGATATTTAATGGTTTAATAGTTTTCTCAAAGTGTCAAAATATAATTCATGTGTTTATTATGGGATGCATATGTTGAAAATGTCCTCTCTTTGTATCGGACAGTTCACAGACGTGATTTATGTTTTAGCAATAGGTACTACTCCTGTTTTCTAGGCTAGTATTGCAGTCAGAAATCTAGCTTCCTTTTGGTATCACTGTCGTGCAGGATTAATGGATGTATAAAAGTTTCTGTGATAGCACATTTCTAAAATTGCTGTGCCCCACTGGTGTGGTGGGTTGACCCTGGCTGGACACCAGGTGCCCACCAAAGCCACTTTATTAGCCCCCCAGCCCAGCTGGACAGGGGAGAGAAAATATAACAAAAGGCTTGTGGCTCGAGATAAGGACAGGGAGAGATCACTCACCAGTTACCATCATGGGCAAAACAGACTCAACTTGGGGAAATTAGTTTAACTTATTACTAATCAAATCAGAGTAGGGTAATGAGAAAATAAAAACAAATCTTAAAAACACTTTCTCCCCACCCCTCCCTTCTTCCTGGGCACAACTTCATTCCCGATTTTCTCTACCTCCTCCCCACAAGCGGCGCAGGGGACGGGGAATGGGGGTTGGGGTCAGTTCGTCACACCTTGTCTTGCTGCTCCTTCCTCCTCAGGGGGAGGACTCCTCACTCTTCCCCTGCTCCAGCGTGGGGTCCCTCCCACGGGAGACAGTCCTCCATGAACTTCTCCAACGTGGGTCCCTTCCACGGGCTGCAGTCCTTCAGGCACAGACTGCTCCAGCGTGGGTCCCCTACGGGGCCACAGGTCCTGCCAGGAGCCTGCTCCATCACGGGCATCCCACGGGGTCACAGCCTCCTTTGGGCATCCCCCTGCTGCAGCGTGGGGTCCTCCCCGGGCTGCAGGTGGAGATCTGCTCCCCCGTGGACCTCCCTGGGCTGCAGGGGGACAGCCTGCCTCCCCATGGTCTTCCCCATGGGCTGCAGGGGAATCTCTGCTCCGGCGCCTGGAGCATCTTCTCCCCCTCCTTCTTCACTGACCTGGGGGTCTGCACAGTTCTTTCTCTCACATATTCTCATTCCTCTCTCCTGGCTGCAATTGCACAGGGTTTTTTTTCCCCCTTCTTAAATCTGTTCTCCCAGAGGCACTACCACCGTCGCTGATGGGCTCGGCCTTGGCCAGCGGCGGGTCCGTCTTGGAGCCGGCTGGCGTTGGCTCTGTCGGACATGGGGGAAGCTTCTAGCAGCTTCTCACAGAAGCCACCCCTGTAGCCTCCCCCGCTACCAAAACCTTGCCATGCAAACGCAATACAACTGTCTAGTGTGAATTATCAGTTTTGATATCATCATGAAAACAAATCACTAAGGTAAAATCAACTGAGGTAAAATTCAGCTATGAGTGTACTGTGGTCCATACTACTGTTTTAGTAATAGAATAGTTCCAAGTGGGGAAGACTGTAAAGATGTAGCAGCTATTATTAGCAAGACTGCCTCTAAAAAGGTGTTTATTTTAGTCTTGCATGACTCATCCTTATTCTTACATAAAAGACAAGACAAAGTGCAGTTCACTGACTTTGGCCACTAATCAAAATACTGGCAAAACCTCAAAGTGCATGCTTTTTCTTTGTCTGTCTTTTTAATCTGTGTCTTGCTGCACGAGAGTGGGAAAGAAAACAATTAACCACAGTTTATTGTTTCTGTGACTAAGTATTATCTAGGAAGCTTTTAACTAATACAAGATATACAGTGAAAACAGTTCTGAACTATATAATGCTCACTGAGGTTTTTGTCGTTTGCTGCTTCTTACTAGCTGTCACGGTACTTTCATTAAATCGTAGCTTTCGGCCACATTAGATCTCCTACAACCTTCCAGATGGGCTACAGTTATGTCAAACAGAATTCTTCATCTCTTCGTGATAAATTATGTGATAACCCTGGGGTGAGACAAAAAAAGTAATAAATCCAGTTATACGTAGTTAAGTGACGGTGTTCTTTATTAACCTGAGGGCCAACGGTGGGAATGCTGGATAGGGAGGCAGCTCAGAGATGCTTCAATAACAAGCAGCCTAGTACTCTTAAGTGAGAGGTTGCCCACGTAGCTTCGTAAACAGGTGGTACTCATTTTAAAAAGCGTGAAGAGGAAAAAAGTAGAAGTAGCACCATTGCTTCAAGTCAAAATGTTTGTAACTCTTCCAGTGAAAAGCAAAAAGTAAAAACAGGAGCAAAGAAGATAATTGATAAGCCCTCAAGTCCCAGTTGGTAATTATGATTTCCCAATGGAAAGATTTAATAGGACTTTGCTAATGTTTCAGTTGGAGCTGTGATGAATGCAGTATTCAAGACTTTAAACAAAAGTAAAAATAATACAACTACATTTCCTGCTTAGAAGGCAAAGCAAGAAGTAAAAACATAAAATATATTACTTTCCCCATACTGGTTTGAAAAGTGAAAGATTGCTTCATCTTTTCCAGATGGAGGAAACTAACCTTCATTGTTTATCACAACCTGCAGTCCATCCTTCCTTTCTATTTTTGGCTTTTAAAAATTTTCCATTTCACCCTCTTGTTTGGAATATATCTTTCTGGCTGAAGACAACAGACTCTGTCCTACTTATCAGTTATGCTTTGTTAGCTAGTGGCTTAACTCCTCAATGTTACGAGAAACTTTGTCCGTGATTAGAGGACAAAGTTTGATCCTAATTCTTACTTCACCCGTTTCTCTTATTATTTAGTTGATGTTACTGAAGTGAGTGGGATAAAGACAGTGGAAAATGTTTTTATTTGCAGTATTCCTGCCTGGTAAGAAGGATCTAGGATTTGTAAAGTCCCTCACTGCAGTGCAGAGAACTGAGCCTCAATGGTAATAGACTTTAATGGCACCAGAATAAGGCTTTAATGAAATACTCTTAGAGGTCAGAATTCAGGCAGACTCATTCGGGTTTGTTGTCACACAAGAATATATGTCACATGCATAGCAGGAGTCATATTATCAAAATAGGGTAAAGTTTTAGTTGATTTGTAACTACTAACATTACAATTATAATGTCATGATGGAAAACTTTAAGTTATAAATAATCAGAAAAAGTTACCCTACTCTTAGGCCTCCTTCAGGTTCAGAAAGAGAGAAGTTTAAATTGCTAAGCAGCTAACCCCAAGATCCTCCCTATTTCGGAGCTATTATCTGTTTAATCTTGGTGCAGATAAGTAATAATACAGTTCTAATTTTGGCTTGGTCTCTAAAGTTTCAACATATTTGCTTTATTTATATGCAACAAGGACATATATTTGTCTCTGTCCTAAGGTAAGTAGTCCGAGTTTATGGGAAGGAACCCGACCTAGTGAAAGGTGTCCATGCCCATGGCAGGGGGGGTTGGACTAGGTGATCTCTAAAGGTCCCTTCCAACCCAAACCATTCTGTGATGCTGTGATTCTATTATAAGAATTCTTTATTTTGGAGCAATGTTGGAAACATATTAGAAGGTAAATTGAGAATCTAATGCTTTGAGGAGGCTACGTCATGTTTTCTAGGTCTTTCATCTAAAACCAAAGTGACTGAATGTCTGGTTTTAGAGCTCTTGCATCCACACAACTTCCTACATATGGAAGTTCTGTCTATTCCATAGACACAGTACAACTTTCTAGAGAGTTTTTGCTATTTTCTCACATATCCTCATTTTCTGAGTAATACTCTGTGATACGCTCTCTTCTTTTCTCTTTGAAAATAAAGCTAGCCAGGAAAATACTTATTCAAGATCCTTCTCTTATGAACACAAGTACCTCAGCTCGTTAAGACATCTCAACAGTCTCTTTCTCCTTACAGTGACCTCTTAACCTGAAAGTCATCTTTAAGAATGACTGGGAGTCCCTGGCCTTCAGAGTGGGTTGTTTTGTTGTTATTGCAGTAAATAATTACTCCATAATCCAAGTGTGACTTCTTAAAAGTTATTTGCTAATGCTGGTATGGGAAACTGACTGTATGTGCTATAGACCTAATACAGTCATACCACTTAAAAAAAAAAAAAAAAAAAGTAAGCACTAAATAATGAGACAATGAACAATGTAAGAAGCAAATAAATTCAAATTCGTAGTCTTTCACGCAGAAATTTATCACTTAGCAAGAGCATATGTCTAAAACATTGTATCAGTCTAAAGAACACTGAGAAAACAGAGAAGTGCTAAGGTAAGATGAAGTAGATACCATGCAGGTAAAATGACATTATAATGGCCCATCTGTATTACAGTTTATTGTAGCAAAAAAAAAATATTCACTGCTTATATACCAGAAAACAGCTAAGTATGCATTTGCTAGCTAAATTAAAGCCTGGTCTGGGATGTCTCTTTCCAGATTTACAATCTTACTTAAAGTCTCTTTTAACGCTAAAATGCAGATTGCATAGAGGAAAAAAGTAATTTTACCCCATTAATGACTAGGAACTGCATGTCTAATGATACCTTTGACTTCATTTCTGAAAACGTAAGTGTGCTGGGAAAGAGTGAGAGCTGATTTTGGTAGCTTTCTCTCTTTCTGAGCAGTTTGAGATGCAAGGAATAGTGAGGAGTCGGTGTCTAGACTCTTTAGAGTATCAGTAGCATAAATATTTTTCTCAAAAGTCAAGGAAAAATCTGGTCACAAAATGACAGGGTTAACCCTTCTTCCTCTTGCTGCAAAATCAGAATTCTGAGCAAGTAAGAGGTGAAATCTTTAGTCACGTAACCACATTTATCTGTATCTTTCAGCTGCTGGGGGATAACTACTGAATGCCTTAGCTAATTAATCCCTTATGTTCTGAGAATACTGTAGTCATTAGCGTATAAAATCATATTGATTTTGATTAAATTTTGAAAACTACACTTAGCACCTTCAACAGCAATCTCCATATGTCATCCCTGACCATTGTCCCTGTACGTTTAATGTTACCAGTGTGGGTGCACGCATTAACGCTGTGCATGGCCTGTGGTAGAAAGAGCCTTGAGCTGGCATTGAATGTACTAGCTCCGAAAACAGAAGCGACAAAAACGTGTTGATGCGGTGCTAATTAGCCTGAGGGCAGCACCATGCTGGTATGACTGCATTTCTTCCAGGATTCGAGCTTATATCTCTGCATGGTGTCACGCTGCATCATTGAGGTATGCAGGATTGCTCCGTGCTAGCTCAGGTGCTTCTACTGCAGTATTCTCTCACACACCTTGGGAATTGTTCTCTCTCTGTGTCCTAGACGTGTCCTCAGAATAAATTGTAATGAGGTAAAGGATGAAGTGCCCTTCAGTGTCTTAAGATCAAAAAGAGAGGAATAGGGACATTCAGTATGGATAGAATGGTACACGGGAGGGAGGCACAGGAGCATTACCACGTTAAACAGAGATTGCAGGGGTTCCCAAAGAGACAGCTGTCAAACCCATAGGGATAGTGCAGGAATTCAGGAAACCCTAAATATTTCCCCTGACCTTGATATACAAACCCACTGAATTTTACAACTTAGTTTTGCCAGATTTGGATAAAGTCAACTTCTGGATTAAATAATGAGATTCAATCTCTCCAGGAGCATAAAATTTCCAACTCTTTCCTTCTGAGCAAGAACATTGAGAAAGAACTGCCACGTAAACATGAGCAAAATTGCTTTAAAGCTTTCTGTTGAGATGATGCTAAAACTGGAGTCAATACGTTGTTGAGAAGACTGAATTATTTTCCCAGTCCATTGTCCTTTTGTGTTATTTTTAGGTAGCCCTTGCCTGTTGTACCAAGATTGGCCATTTGATGGAGTAAGTAAAGGCTGTATCAGATTATAGCTGCTCTTCCCCACTTAGAAAACATTAAGGACTAATTAATGGCATATTTTGTCTGATTTATTTATTTATTTATTTTTAAATTACTGCCTCTGAACACCACAGTTTTTACTGTTCCCATGCCTGTTAGCAGAGTTATTTTTAGTAGATCTATACATTGACAAATGCACACCTACATTTTTCTCCATTCCTCTGGACGAAATTGTGCTGCTTTGGTAAGAAATGTATTATTACTGATAAGCATATATTATATATGTGTATGAAAGAAACTATATATTATTAACAATTGATTAACTTAACTTATTCAGACAGCATATAGTTAGAATGTCTAAAAATATTTTTAATTTCAGAAGCTCTCAGGAGCTTTGGTTTTGGATCAGGAATACCTTGCATTCTGCAGGAAGATGCTATGAAGACTGACAAACATGCAATGATGAAATCTCATGGCAGACAACATTCTGCCTCAGACTGGGGCAATTCCATCAGTGCTGCCGGTGCAGGATTTGGGGTACACGTTAGTGTGAGTGAGTAGCACACGTTAAGATTACTTTTTACAGCAAGTTTCCTAGAACTGAGGCTTTCATATTACCATAGTCAGACTTTGGGATCTAAATCACGTCTTTTATGGCTGTAGTCTAAAAAAGACCACCTGGAAATCAATTAAAAGAGTATTAGGATACACTGAAATTATCCCTCTACCATTGCCAGACTGACTTGTCAATGTCAGTAACTGGGACAAAACTGATTTAGGTCAAGGTATTTGGAGAGAAATCAGTTGTGATGCTACTGCAATTTGGGCAATTAAGCGAAGAGCTAAGAGGCTGGGATAAAAAAAGATGGCATTCAAAGAGAATCAATTACTACCTTAAAGTCATCTAAAATTTATGCATTAGACTTGTGAGTGTACCTCTTTCTCACAGGTCTGTCTCCATGTGAGTGTATCACACAGCAAAGCCGTGTGAGCAACATGTCACTAAAGAAATTGTTATTACTAGCTATGAAATGAAACCAGTAACTATTAGTGCGATTACTTGATGTGTGTTTGGCAAAATGCAAAGTTCTTTTTCCCAGATACATCTCTAGCATGTAAAATTCACATACACTAGTAAATTAAAGTATTAAAAGTTTTCTGGCATAGGTGGCTGCTGGCGTGGAACAATGCACTATCGTACAATTAGAATCAGCCTCCAAAGCAAGGCAGCTGCATCCGTCGTGTCTCCTGGAAATGGTCCTCGGCCCATGCTGATTCCCAAATCCTTCAGTGGCTCTGGCGGGAATGCCCTTGCAGGTGCTGGCCAAGCAGGATTTAGTAGCCCAGCAGGCAGTTCAGCGCTCAGGAAGGCGGCCGGGTTGCGGTGCGTATCTTGCCATCTGTATTCCTGTCAGGAGTGAGCGTTTGACTGGCCCTTCACTGATGATGGTGATTTAGGATTAAGCTTTGGCACATCAAGTGTTCACAGGAGTTGTCCCAACATCTTGGGTAGCTGTATCTCCTTTGCAGTGGGGTGCAGGTTGCTAAATACTTCAGGAGTTTGAGCTCCGAAGTCTCACTGAAGCCATCCATCTCCCTTTCAAGGGTAGTATACAAGTAACCTAGGCACAGCTTTTGACAATTATAACTTTCTGGGAAATATTGGCTCTTTCCACAGTGCCTCTAAGTTCTAAACCTTTGTGTAAGAACTTGGTTGACATTTAAATTCCATTCTACAACGCTTAGTTACAAAGCAATTTGATTTAAATTATAAGGGATTTGCATAATATTTGGTGTTTGAATCCAAGCTTCTCTTCCTTACTTTTGGAAGCATCTAGCATTTCTGCCCTTCAGTGTATGGCAGCATCATCTCTTTCTGTTCTTCCTTTGTTGTACATACTAAGTAAGTTCCTTTTCTGATCTTTCCTTGATCACTTTAGACTTAATTCACATTCCAAAAGATTTAACATAGAATCAAGCTTACCGGGGGTTTGCTATCTGTGAATGTTTTGGGTTTGGGGTTTTTTTAATTTAATGCACAGAAAATAAAAGCGGCAGGATAACAAGTCTGCTAAATTACTGTTGTTGTGAATGAGGCTGCCGTTTTCTAATTGAAAGACCTGTTATGTTATCTTCACTTGTGCTTCATTTGTCTCCCTCTCCTCAGTGTCTGTGTTCAGTTTTGTGGCATGTGGATTTCAACAACATGCTGCTGATGAGTTGCTACATTTTTACATGGTCGTATAGCTATTCAGTGTGTTCCTAAAATGTCAGTGCCTAACAGCACTGATTCATCCAGTACACTGCACAGCTGATTTCTGTTTGCGAAGCAGGCAATTTTGTTGCTAACTTTAGGTGTTGAAAGCAAGAGGAGGGCAGGTTTGGGTTCCTTTTGACCACTAGAAGGAAAGAAGTTTTGCCAAGAAGGGTTGGACCAGATGATCCTTGAGGTCCCTTCCAACCTGGTATTCTATGATTCTATGCAGTGTTTCCGAAGAAGTGTCTCCAGCTTGTTTTGATACAGAATTTGACTGTGGAGCAAATGTTTCCAAAGGACAGGCTGCATCATCTCATTGCCGCTGCAGGCACCCACAGACTTGGAGCAATGCATGAGGCAAAACATTGCTCAACTGGTTTTGCCTTTTGCTGCAAGGATATTGCCTCAGGACTAGCGTTCTGTGTAGGCTAGGTGGAGCCGCTTTAAAGGCCAGAAAATTTCCTCGTGCTCCGTGAGTCATCAGATCATACAAAAATAGATTTTTACTTCTATTTACAAATAAAATCAAACTTAATAAAAGGTTTGTTGGTGATTCTTATTCACTATGACAAAATGCTCTAAGGAGTCTGCTCTTATACTTCTATGATGCTTGTTCACTAACCAAAATAAATCATTCCTTCTCAACGGAGAAGCTTTTTGCACTTATACTCTTGCTTGAGATGATGAAAAGTCATTCTGTGTGGATAGTAAGTAAACTAGAATATTGCTGCTTTGAAGTGGTAACAAAAAGACTTATTATGAATTAATGAAGTTGCTCTTATAAACAAGTTTGTTTTCTTTAAAGAGAACTGCAAAAGTTGTCTTGTTGCTTTTGAGTTTTTGTTGAGTCGATGTTGTGTAACACGATGTCTTTGTGGCTGGTGTCTATTTTACATTAGAATTATGGATATGCATTCTGATATTCTTTTACAGAGTAGAATGAGGAGGATTTTTGTTGTTGTCCTTGTGAATGCATCTGGTGAATTCTGACACTCTTCAGCAAAAGTACATACCAGAGGATTGTCCATTATTGTTTTTTATAACGTGTTGTGCTTCCTAGTCAAATCTGTTAGAGCTTTTTACCTCCATTGATTGGACCTTAGTGGTTGATGGTTGGTTAGGCATGTTACAGCGGATTAGTTATCTTCCCCTTTTCAAGGCTGTTGAACTGAAGCACAGGCTTAAAGGTCACAAGGTGGGTCTCAGGCTGATTTGGGATTGTAGTGCAATTCTGAAGCAGTATTAAAGGAAGAATAACTTTGAAACAAGATAATGGAATTCTACCTGGTCGTCTTAAACAAAGAACCGAAATTATCAAGACTAGATTGAATATAAATAGTTGCGAAGCAGTTAGAACAAACTGCATCTGCCATGCAAACAATACATTCTAAGCAAGCAAATTTGGATAGTTGAGTTTTACACCGCATGGTTAGAGTTCCAGGAACCATTAATCTGAGATGGAGGACCATTTCTTTCTGCAAACAAGCTGTTACAACTGGAGTTAATTTTTTTTTTTTTCCTTAGCAATTCCAATTAATTCTTTACTTACAGGTAGTTTAAAATTTGTTTGTAATTTAGTTTGGTTGCTTATTTTAAACTTAACATTCCCATGTTTGTAACTACGGTGTACTATGACTCTATGGTTGGTGGTTCTTTCGGTTTTTATTTTCAATTTCAGAAGTCTTGCATAAAACATGCACATTTTTTTGGCAATTAATAGAAAACTGCAGTATGGTTAGTGCAATTAGTAATTTTCTAAATTAGGGTGGGACACTCCTAGCATCAGCAAGTTCATGACTCAACTGACTGATGCGTATTTCCTACCTCTAATCTAATATGGAAAACATTTTTTTATGTGAGTTTGATTATCCTGTATGTGCTTAAGCATTTCTTAGGCCCAGACTTCAGTCTTCATTCACCTTCGTTCTCAGGCATAGCCTTGGCATATTGGTCCGCAGGCGTAAACTGTTTACCAGTTCTTTAGTCAGTAGTGCTATTGAAGTCAACGAGCATAAAGTTAATCAAATCAGGACTTTGTTGAATCAAAGGATGCCTTTCTCTACTAGGCAAACAACAGTCAAATGATCCAATGATCTTGATCTTAGAACAGCAAACAGTGCAAAACTTGGACCTGCCCGCAGGCTTGATGGGTCTGGTGGGTGACAAATTAAAATACCTGTCCATACAGATAGCAATGTATTATTAGGTATTAAAACACAAAACCACACTCTTTCCCAACATTAATCACTGAAGACAGATGTCAAGTAAAACGTGCTTTACAACGAGGCACAGTCTGTGTGGTTGAAAAATGAAGCTGGAGCTGTTCCTGTTCAGGTTTCTGTTTTTGGAAGCAGTCCTGTTTGTGCTCTTCCATAAAGACAGTGAGTGTATTGCATGCCTGAATAAGGAATATTGGCTTACATTTGTTTTGCCTATTTAAAGCGCTCTTATGTAGCTCTTATTTCCTTGCAGCGTGTACCTCTGAAGAACAAAATAATTGCCTACAAGTCTCACTCTAAAGACATAAATGTTTTACTACGTTTTCTTCTAGGTTTGTATAGCAAATGCCATTACATAAATCCTAACCTAACTATTCTGTGAGTTTTAACAACATGATATATAGCCTCCAAAAAAACCTTATAAGCGATTCTAAGTTTAAGGCAGTGTAGTTAAAACTAACATGACTTTAAGAAAGAATTATCTCTATACGCTGTAAGATTAGGGTTTCCTACATAAAGAGAAATACATGAGCAATAAATTTTTTTATTGTTCCTAGTGCAGATACATTTTCTGGAAAGTGACTATATGTGGGAGGAGGAAATGCAGATTATCTGTACTTGATGACAACACATTCTGTCAATATATCTGTGTAATCTCTGTAAAGGTTTAAACCGAAAATCATTGAAACATACAGAACTGGTCAGTTTAAATTACATGTAAAATGTTTAATTTTAAATCGTGTCGCCTGACTAGTGTGTGCTTACCTAATGAAAAAGAATATTGGGCTGCATTATTATTACTTATAGAGAGATCTATATTTGATACATATTTTAGAATTCTCTGCCTAATGGCCTTTAATGTAGGTATGCACGATTTTAAAAACAGAAGGGCTCAGCCTGCTATCTTCTACCTATTGTAAATACTTATCAAGTGGTTCATTCAGAATTCAAATAAAGATCTATTGTCTTCTCAGTGCTTGCATAATACTGCTGTACTCCTGATTTTAAAAAAGGAGGTATTTTTAGGGTTGAACATAGCCTCATGTTTCTATAAAGTGTTAAGCTGGGAATTGTTTAATTGGGGTCTGAAGCATTTAATCACTTCAGAGGTCAGTGTGTGGCAAATGAGTGCTGTTCCCCGGGCGTAACTGCACGAGCACTTGTAGCAGTAATGCTGGCTTCAGCTCCCTCTGCTCGTCGTTCCTGGCCCCATGCACCCGCTCAGCTGCAGAGGTGAAGCTGTTTGTGAAGCCGCTCAGTGAGCGAAGTCCAGGAATAGGCCTGGCTTAGAAATGCAGTCTGTGCAAAATGGATCCTGGTCTTCATGCAAAGAGTTGTCCCAGAAGAGCTGAGGGATGCAGCAGGGCTATGTGGTAATACAGGACTGCCAAAAGGATGCTCGTCCACAACTTGTCACCCAAACGGACCACCGTTCCACCCCCTGTGCTGCCCATCGCTGGCCCAGCAGCCAGATCACAATGACAATTTGTGAAACCGTGTAGCGTTAACCATTTCACTTAAACAATTCAGATTAAAATTATCCTCCTTTTTTTTTTCTTTTTTTTTTTGTTTTGTTTTTTCCTCTGGAGAAAATAGTATGGGGGTCAGTGGTCAGCAGAGGGGAGTAGAGGGATGAGAGCCTATTCAACTTGCTTTTCCACTGCAGAATCACTGCTTGAATGTGCAGCTTGGGTTGCATTTATTTTTTTACGTGAAAAAACCTGTTTGCTCAGACCTCAGAACAAACCCCAGCAGAGGTGGATGACTATGGATATGTCAGAGAAATGAGGTGAAAGCAGCTTTGGTTGCAATGGTTAAGCAGTTTTAGACTTTCACGAATGCCTTCATCTGTGAAGGGCAGATATGCTAGAGATATTTCATTAGTATATGGGTGAGCTCTAGTTTGCTATTTTTGGTACCGGCTGTGTACCATGTTTTGTAGGCTGTAATAGCATCTGAGAAGAAATTAAATGTAAGAGGCATGTTCATGAATGTTAAGATACTCTCTGTTGCACTTCAAACTTCATTTTAATTTTACTGAATTTAAATTAGAACTTTTTTTTTTAAAGCGTTGGAATTTGGAAAAAAAAAATTAGTTATCAGCTTATCTTCACTGAGTTTATTTTAAGGAAAAAAGCAGCAAACATACCAGAAAGCGGATGAACTACCAGGTACTAATGGAACTCAGATATACAAAATAAGTACATGCTGAAAAGACAAAAGGAGGAGCAAATAAAGATAATGCCAACAAAACTAGGGCAAGGGGCGAGGTGAATGCCAAATCCAACCTCTGTGATGAAATTAGGCCACCCTCCTCCTAAGGATCATTGCGAACCAGGCAGATGACATCTTTGGCTCTGGCATGTTCCTGAGGCAGCAGGACAGGAGGAGGGAAGAGGAGAAAGATTGGGTAGAGGAAGGAGATGAAGTCGTAAACTGTGCCCAGACTCGCTTCCTAGCTGTGGACCAAAGTGTGCCCAAACTCTGTCTGTGGGCCTCTAAAGCTTGCTCCCAGGTGCAAACCTCCTGTCTGATAACTACTCGGAGTGTGCAGAAATTGAGAACTGGCCAGAGACCGCCCAGGCAACTGCTGCACATCTTTTGTTCATCTTTGACATTCCCAGACCATTAAATATTCAGTGAATATAAGTCACATTCTTTAAAGTAAGTTAAAATATCAAGTGTAGATCACAACCTCATAGTGCCTTGTATCAATATATACCAGTTAAGTGTTCTATTCTGAAGATTCCTCAGAAATGGAAACCTTTTCAGGTGTGTGTATGAGAGCGCAAAACAGATGTGCACAATTCACTTGATTTTTTTCCTGAGAGAAGTTACGACATGAAAAACTGCCACCTCTTGCACCTGAAAGCCATTGGACAAATTCATCCTAAGTGTAATTTAATTGATTGCGGTACACTGCAGTTCAATCAACTGCAATAAAGTTAATTGAACCTCTCCTAAGAAATGTGACTTAAACCAGATGATTCAAAATAGTAACAGGTACTGATTAATGGAGACAATTATTTTTAATAGGAATGGGTCCAAGTAATTGAGTGACGTTTAAATGTTCTAAGGTTAATGTTATAAGGTAGTCTCATGAGGACAGTAGTTACTTTCAACAGCTTTCAGATTAGATACAGGTAGGCAAAATGCAAGATTTTAGATTAAAATGCTAGTTTAACGTGGTTCCACTTTTTAGACCATAGCATGGGTAAGAGATAAACAGCAACATTCAGCTCTTCAGCTCTGCTGCTTTTCTTATAGTTTGTGCTTGCAACTTTGACCCCAAACCAATGTTTTTAACAGGACAAAATAAGACATTATTGAGAAACTATTTGGATATATTATTCCTTTGCTTATTTTTTCTAGTAAGGCTGGATAATTATTGAGCATCCTTAATTAAAGTAAGCTGGCAATAAGGGAAGTTCCATTAAAGTATCCAGTTGTGTTTTCTTGTTATGCTGTGTTTGTGTGCATATGTATGTACACGGTCACTTGAGCAAAATTCACAACTTGACTCTTGTGGAAAAAGGTCAGGGCTTTTACAATTTTTAACCAACATTAGGATCAATTATTTAGTTGCTGAACTTCAAGTCCCAAACATTTTCCACTGGCCATGTGTGAGTAACTCAGATACTCAAAAATGTCTATGCTCCAGGTCAACAACTGTGTGGAAGGGGGTAGTGCAGACATTCCCCGCTTGCATCTAGTAGGTAATTAGAAGAAAGTAAGTTGTGTGTTTCTCTTGAGAGAGGTCAGACACTGATGTGAGTGCAGTGTAGGTTAGGTGAAATACAAGTGAACATATGACCATCTTTATAAGCCAGTTTGACTGAAGTTAGACATATTAAAAAAAAAAAAAAGGCTTTGAACTGCTGGACAGCTGTTGTGCTCCATTCGGGTTTTAGACTCTTTGTCATGATAGGTTATTGAAATGCTTATTTAGCTGAGACAGGGCGTTTCTCCCACCTGATATGTTTGTGGAGTGCATGGAGAGTAGGGGGAAAATAGCTATTTAGGCTATTGGCAGTTTGGCACAGGAAGAAAAGGATTATTATTATAAAATAGTCACACCTAGAATGGAAACTAGAAAAAAAAAAAGGTTCTTTTCAGAGGTTCTGGGCCTAACAGGAATAACAGGGACAAGAAATCCAAGAAGTTCCAAGATGGAGCTTGGCTAAATGTTAAGAAACAAATTATGTGATGCAGTTGCCATGACAACAAAGGAGTCTGGAGTTTATGATCTGAGATGCCTCTTCATTCCAATGCTTCTCTCAGAAATAGATGTTCCTAAGTGCAGCTGAAGATTTGCAGTACTGCTGCTACTCAAGGTGATGAAGAGAAGCGGGCTAAAGCCTTCCTCAACAGCGTGGCTCAGCTATCTCTAGGCAGAGACCAGATTCATGCTGCGGTTCAGAAGACGACAGTTTTGCCACTGCTAAATCTATTGAAGGAAAAGTCTGCCGCCTGGCTGGAGCAGCCCTGCAGATCCTGGGTTTTACCGGGGAGACTGTTTCACCCTGTCCTACTGCCCTTGCTGGGAGCAAACCCCAGGCGGTACACCTTCCTTTACCATGGGACCTGCAAGAGAAAAGGCACAATATTCCCCTATAAGCAAATAGGGGGAAGTGTGGTGACAGGATGCAATACAAAACCTCAAGACATAGTATCTCCATAGGGTGTTTTCATTGAGATATCTTATATCTTGTTTGTTTACCCTAATATCTGAGCTTATGCAAAGAAATTTGTACTGTGGCAATGCTACTAATGATTTTGATACTTTTCCTGTAATTCATATGTACCTCTTTTTCTGAAAGGCTGTAGGTACTTCCTTATGATATTTCTTCTTTTGAAGAAACCCCACAGAATCACAGAACTGTTGAGGTGGGAAGTCACCTCTGGTGATCACCTAGTCCAATTCCCTGCTCACTGGTTTCATCTTCTTTACAGCCTCCCATGCATTAAGGCCACCAATCCAGGCAAATCTTTGAGCAAGTGGATTACTATTAAAAACTTACTAATGCAAAATTTCAGCTGGAGTTCCTGCATGCTTGTATCCCTGGTTCTGCAAAGCTTTTTTTTTTTGCTTTTTTTTTTTTAATAGTGCCTTTTAGGTCAACAGAGTACATGAAGTCTCCGAAGCATCTTTTACACTAAATTAGATTAAATGGGATATGGTCAAATACTAATAACAGTCAGAGATGTTTGTGTGTTGGAGATCAGAATGTAAACTAACTTCCTATTTGTATTAGGAGGTTTTCAGGAATTTTCCAGAGGCTGTTCAAGGCCTGTTTCGTGACCTGTTCAAATAAATGAATAGTTGAGGCCCAGTGGACTGAAGCCATCCGCTTTTGTCTGTATTAAACTTTTATGGTATGTTGTGAATAATTGGGTTTACAGATACAAATTCATAAATTAATTTCCATTATGGTACTCATTTATATATTATATTATTACTTTCTATTTTAATCTGAGACACAGATTAAACTCATGTGCCAGCTTTTTGAGACAACGACTCTTGAAATTGTTTGTGGTTAAATGCATTTTATAAGTACATGAAATATCATATTAATCCAAAACATCTTTTGGATTTGGACCTTTTTGACTTGCCTCCTCATTTGGATATCCAAACTCTTACCAGGGAATGTATTCATTCAGTCCTTTCCTGTAATACTCAGGGAAAAGTATGCTGCTAACAGAATTTGTTAAAATTTGTTTTGCACAGAAACCTTTCTAGGTGGACTGTCTACCTTCGTACTGTTCATGAGCCTGTTGATGATGCTGGATTAGAACAGAAGCAAGCACTGGTAAAAACATTCAGCATTTGGAATGAATTCAGGGGGTTTAACATAAAGCAAATAATAGGATGCTTGACGCTAAATATACTTGTAGAGTGCAAATTTTGGTCTAAGTTTGTGCTAAATACCGCTCCAGCCCATCACAAAGAGTTTAAGGCCAGCACAACCATAGACACCGTGACCAGCTGCTGGTTTTCAGGGACTGAAACAGTCTTGCAGCTGACCCCTGGGTTAGCACTACGGATATAATGAGTGGATGAATAACTTCCCAAAGATTGTCTAGGTCCCTGTGTCTTTCTTTGTCTCACATTTTAGTCTACAGAATAAGAATACTTCACAGATGGGAAATTCATACTGGTTTGTGACATGCTTAGACAGTGTTGTGTGCACAACTGTGTAGTTACTTGAAATGCAAAAGTATAATTTGAGCCTACACAATTATTTGTGTGCTATTTATTTTGCTGGTACAAATTGTAATTGGGTTAGTGTGTGTTAAGTATTTACAAAAAATGGTGGATTTTTAAAAAGTGTGTAGGCAGGGCTTTGTAAGCATGTGTAACAGGTTTGGGGTTTTGTTGGTTTTTTCCAAGTAGTTCAATGGGTGGGAAGAGCTTCTGAGAAGCTTATTTTGACAGAATGTGTGTTCACAACTGCAAGGTAAATTTATTCACCATTGCACCAATGGTCATTCTGAGCAGAATGATTGAGTTTTGTCTACTTAATTACTGTTGAAAATGATTGACTACATTTTCCACTGAGAGAATGTTTAGATAATGGAAGGATCAGGATGATGCATTGAAGAAATTAAGATTTATTTTTTTTATTAATAGAACAAATTCTGCAGAGGTCTCTTTCTCTGTAGTGTTTTTTCTTTTGCACCTTCCTACAGGAAGGCTGCTCTGGTGAATATGTTCCAGCTCATGCATCTGCTATCCTACAATGTGCAGGTTTATTTTTTTTTTATTTTATTTTATTTTATTTTATTTTATTTTATTTTATTTTATTTTTCAACCTATTGCGTGGTTATACATTTCAGAAAAAAATGCTTTTATGCAGCCTGTCCCAATATCCATAAAATCTACCCCAGCATCTCTAGGACACTCATTAATGCACTCTTTTCCAAAAAATCCACATTTTTAAATAATAGCATGTGTTCTTTCCTGTCCTAAATCTGCCCATGTAAGTAACCTAAATGCATGTATTTACACCGTGAAGAGTCTGTTTGCAATCAGATATTTTCTGCTGGTGGGGTGTGGCAAAAGAATAGGGACCCACCCAAGTGTAGCTTCCGTGGGGTATAAGTACTATAAAGAATAACACACTCTTTCATTTTCTTTAAGATATGGAAGTATACGTTTATTTAGGGGGTGGAGGGGTAAGTTTAATCTTGAGGAAACAAATTTCCAGTTAATTCAATCTCTAACCTTGCTTCTAAAGTAAATATCAGCTGCTCTGTAGGCAGTATAGTGATCATTTAGTGGTGTGCGAATGTAACTATACATGAAACAACCGATTTACAATTTTCTGTGCCTCTCAGCAGCATCTGTGTGGCTACACCGACTTGCATCTTGCTGTAGTCCTCTCTCTTACTGCATCATATTTAAGCTCTCTGCTGCCTTTGAGATTACCTAAAATGTCTTTGTAAAAATAGACCAGGAGAGAAGATGTCTGCTTCCTCTCCTTTGTGTTCTTAGTGATCATCTCGTGTGAAATAACTGCTTCTGCCTTCCTCCTTTGCTCCTGGCTTCATGCCTTCTGTTACGGTACCCTTTCCAGCCTGAGTACATCTCTTGAAATCACCCATCAAATGACTTTTCTGCCTTCCATTCATATTCACTGTAAACCAATTTCTACCGTATCCTATCCTTTTCTAAACTTCTTCCATTTCATAAACTGTTGTCATTCGCAGTCCTGTGCGCTTGTCTCTGATGTTATCAGGATTATAAGGTTGCCTGAACAGGAGCATCTTTTTCTTGTAAAGTTCAGGAGAAATTTATTGATGTCATGGGTGTTCATATATCATCTTTTGTATAGAGAGCTCTTTCATGTAGGGAATATTTCACATGGAAAAAAAATTGATTATCTGATTGATATTTTGCTCTGGGAGACCACATCGTTATTTAGTCCTGAATAAAGTTTCAAGATTTTTCTTGGGTTTTGTGGGGTTTAGATGTTGCTATGTATAAATGCGCAGTAAGGTAAAGTCAGAGGAGTGGACCTCGATATTAAAGATAGTGAAATTTATGACTGTCAGTTGTATTTGTCACTGGTTTACTCCATATTTTTGAGTCAGCTCCTGAGAGAATGGCCACGTCGGAGAGAGAACTTTTCATTGTTGTTGTTCAAAGCTCTTTGTACAAGAGAAACACCGTCGTTGATCACAGTCTCTGGTTTGGAGCGGGTGTGAGTCCTGGCACACTGAATGCAAGCCCCAAAGCACTTTCAGTCTTCGGAGAGGGAGTTGGAGGGAGCAGCGACGTGTCTGCTGTGGTCACAGTGGTGGGGGGTGGACAGGAGACACACCACATTGCTTTTTGTCTCAGAGACCTGAACGTTTCATGTTCACGTGTATTGCATTGCTGTAGGAAGCTGTGAAATGACAACTACGTGAATAACTGATTCCACCAGCTAGGAGAAAGGAATGAAACGTCTTAACTATGCAGAGGTGATGGCAAGTATTGTTTGCTGTCATGTATGAATATTTAGTGTCTCAAATGTATCCAGAAGTGTCTGGATTAACAGCTGTGTGTACCTCCAATTATAGCTGCAAAACGGTCCATCCGTATCTCCTCTAAATACCGACCAATGCACGAGCTTTGCTTTGCTTGCATTTCTTTTGTGTTAGCTGCGTTTAGCTGTAAGGTGACCAGTAATGGTGCAATCGCTTGGGGCGAAGGCTAGGTAGCACCGTCTCTCACATGCTGTCCTTGACTCTGTTCAGTGTCATTCAATCCTTTTCACCGAGTGGTTCACACAGGGTTATGTTACATGAGGTACATGAAAAATGGTGGTATAAGCTGATAATACTTCAAAACATTGAAATACAATGCATTGCACGCTGCTAGCAAATTCTTTTATCTGGAAAAATTGTCTACTGTGAATTTTTCTCATTTCTGTCTCCAGCTTGCTCTTAAGTCATAATTTTCCTGCCTTGTAACATTGTACTGCTCTAAAAAACCCTGTGTACATTGATTATACAAGGTGGAAAAAGTACTGAGACATACAGTTGAAAAATCTTGAAATTCACAGAAGTCGTCTTCCTTTTAAACTCCTCAAGAACATTTCATACATACCCAAAAAGTAAGTTCAGCTTGAGATAGCTCGGGCTTGCAGTTTAGGCTATTTTTTAAAGACATTTGGTCTATGAGATTGTATTATTTCATAAATTATTTCTCAAATTCTCTCAAACTGCTCAAAGTAACTTCCATCCCACTGCCGAGTTTTAACCAAATGATAATAAAGTATGAATTTCAAGAATATAAAGTTCTGAGGCTTTTCCTAAGAGTCAGGAATGGATAGAGGAGAGTTACTGAAATTGTTGGCTGTCCCAAGGGACAGTTTTCCTTGCATTTGGCTTGTTGGGTGACCAGTTGCCATTGATGTAGCATGGAACCAGCCACAGCACATATCTATTTCTATTATCTATTTTCACCTGTTTATGAAGGACATGGGAAAGAAAGTTCTGTGCAGGAAAGTTTTGGGGAAGAGTCAAAGGAAAAGAAGAACTTACAGTTTTGCAGTCAAAGATTACGGAAAATATGCTGAAAGATTGGGTTGAAGAAGAGGGAGAGCCACAAATTTGTGCCTGCAAACCAACTTTGCTAGTTTGACTGTTTATAGAACATCCTTCTAATCACTTTGCCACTAAAAGCAAAAATATTTTTTTAATGTTTCAAAGAATGTGATCACATTTGAATACCAAGTACCCATGCGATTATTAAATGAATTGGCACAGGTGAAATAGATACCTATTTTACTGATTATAAAAATTTACCTTCTTCAGCTTGTTTCCAAAGCCTAGATGAGATGCAGTAGTCATCTTCCCACTGCCAAAGCTTGAAGTGGAAGCAGAGAGACAGTCTCATCAGATTATTCACACCTGAAAAAGTTTTGCTGAATAAAATCAAACTAAAACTATCAAACAAACCTGCTAGAACTCTGGTGTCTTACTGTTTAAAGACCATTTCTACAGTCATTTGGCTTATATATAAAATATTGAAGAAGGTTAAAAGAAATAGAGAATCTGTCGCTGAAATCCTAGTTCTATATAAGCCATTGACAATTCCGATGTTATTGCTTTGTAGTCATGCTACAGTTTTACCCACTGAGGTGCTAAAGATAGTGAAGATGAGGTACTGCTCTGCTGATTTCATGATTCTTTTGTTATCAAGTATTTCTGTAAACTCTTTGAGTTAATCTTCAGATCGCCTATCAGTATTTTTTTTTTTTGCAATATAAATCTTTTTGGTACCAGCTTTTGTAACTCTGCCTTTTAAACAAAGCTGCTATAAACAGTCATTTACAGGTTCCATTTCTGAGGCAGCTTTAAAAAATGTGTCGTATATATTTGCTCTTGCTCTAAATGTTAAATATCATTGCACATAATGATGCGAACAGATGGTATGCTGCATAAACTGTTTTATCATTTTACACATTTATCACTTTATACTAGTGAAGTGTACATGGGTTTGATTAATATTAACTTTTGATTTATTTGGAGGTCTCTATTTTTTGACAGCATTAGCGGTTTTCTTGTAATCCATACTGGCTTCCAACCTTACAATTTAATTCTAGTAAAGATAGAGTAGATGCATTCTGTAGTTCTTAATTACATGAACTTTTTCACTGTGGAAAAGAGTTACCTGGCTGAGGTTTTAATACTGGAAGGAATTCAGAAGTAAATGGATAACTCTGTTAAAATGTTTTAGACAGATTAAATTTAGATGCCATTGGTCCAGCTAAATAAATACCATATCTTGGAATTAAATACCAGATGCTAAGAAGGTGTAAAATAAAACAAAACAACAACAGTTCTATTCAAATCGATATTCTTTTACATCCTCCACCAACAGAATGAGAGAACTTCATATTTGCCTGCTCAACAGGTCTGGATGTTCAGCATGTGTTACACCTACATCACTGTATATGAAACTAAAAAAAGCGTCTCAAAAAGCATCTCAAGCTTATAGACACAGCACACACCCCATACTTTGAGACTTCTGACTGCAGCATTGTATTAAAAATATGGTTTACTAAGATGTTATTTCATCATCATGCATTTTGTCTCAGCTAAAGCCTGAAAAAAGGCAAGATCTTCCTTTGCTACAATGGATGGGAAAACGATTTCAAGTTGGAGTGGTCTGCTTGTGCTTGTTGTTCTGCTAAACGGCAATAATATTTAATGAGAGATTTTGCTCTAAACTGTAAATTCTTTAGAGTGTGAGATGCCCAGCCTGTCAGAATAAATAGAGGAGGCTAAAAACACTTGCTCTGAAGATGATTGTTCATTTTGGAAGGCACTGAGTGATCCCAGTGAAATATAACTGAGTCAGCTGAATTTTGGATAGAGATCAACTTCCCAGCATGTATTCTGGCAGCATCTCTTCTTCACTGATTCCATTTCTCAATATCTTTTATGTTCAAATAGCACATGCAGCACTTCAGTCTTACATGCTACTATCATTCAGATTTCAGATAACTTTCAGTGACTTCTTACAGATGGAATGAATAAATAAATTACTTTCATCCATGCTTATTTACAGTTTTTATGCCTATGCTTTCTTCTATGTCAATTAATAGTATGGAAAGATGCATACAGCAAAAATGATGATGTAGCACTAGGAATTACCCAGAAAGTACGCATTTTAAAGTTTAATGTTGCAGTGCAATTTGAAGTTTAATTAGCATGACCACAATAGCTGGTCAGAGCTTCTTATAGTTAACTCATCTTTTTCCATGAAGACTCTTTTGGACTGCTATGGCCCTGTTGCCTTTGCTTACAGGACATGAGATACTTCCAGAAACCTGCAGAAGGAAAATGCTGGGAAATGAGGAGAGTGCGTTTAATAAAAGAACGTCTCTTGAACGTGAGAGTTTACTTCAGGAGTGAAAATCTTTGTTCCCAGATGATCTGAAAAGAAAAGCTTCTTAATATCTCATTGGTTATGTTAGAGAGCATAAAATGCATATAAACATTTGTGGGTAATAGTCATGAAAAATGACTATCATTTAAGAAAATATTTTTAGTGTATGAAATGCAGAGTTGTAGCACACTAATTGTTGTAAATATGTAAAGGGAAAGATTTGGTTGAACTCATTAACTTTTTTTTTTAACTGGCAATTATAAGGAAATTAGTTGCATATTTCATGAAGAGCTAGCTTTGTTTTCCTGTTATTGTATCAGCTATACACTGTTTCTTAAATATGTATTTTTATTAAAAGACAGTAATTAGAAATTCTCTATCTTCCTGTTCTTCCCGCCTTCTGTTTTTAAAACTGAAAGAACAGAAGTTTTCTGCATTTTGATCTAAAAGACTATTTTCTTTCTTTGCAGGTTAATAATGAGAATGTAGTGAAAGTTGGCCACAGGCAGGTGGTGAACATGATTCGACAAGGGGGCAATCACCTAGTTCTTAAGGTTGTCACAGTAACCAGGAATCTTGATCCAGATGACACAGCTAGAAAGAAAGGTACATTTTTCTCTTTCCTAATAGAGTCCTTTTGGTCTTGCTCCACTGAAAACAGAGTATGGACATGAAATTACTGTTTTATAAATTCTGCTTTATAGAATTCACTTTTAAAATTTGAAATACCCTTCTCTTATTTAATCGAGAGTAATTTAATTCTGTTGACTTATGCATTAATATGTGACAAAAAGGGTAATATTCTCTTGTCATGCTTGCCATGAATTTCTTCTTTATGGATCTTTATACATTTATATGTTTGAAGATCTTGTAGTAAAATTTCTTGCAAGAGTGAGAGAGAAAAAGCCCAAAGAACAGATTGTCTTTTATCAATTAATTCCAAACGTACTTGAGATGAGGTTAGTTTGACTCTTCGTGAAATCATCAAGAACTTACAATTTTGCAAAACACCTATTTTAGAAAGGACCTCTGTAAGAATAAGAAAAATATGCAATATGTTTAGACTGAAGTTCTGGTAGAAAAAAAAGTACGTTTTAATGGGAAGATTCCTTTAGATGAATTCAAAGTAGAGGGGTTGTTCCAGCCAGGGAAAATCCATCCTCCTCCCATGAGTAGAAAATAAGCACAGCTGCTTTTTGTGCCGCTTCGCTGCTAGTGAGAACCAGCTACTCCAAGAGAGGTTAGTATAGGATCATGTGCCACAAAGACTTTGGGAAAGAATTATCTGGGTACAAACAGGACAAGGGGTTTTTTTCCAGCCTAAGGGGTTTTTTAATATATTAATTTTAATGGAGATTATGGGTTAACCTGTATCATAAGATTGGGCTACTCCCTTAAGAATTTCTGTGTGTTAATAAGGTGTGTTTCCCACCTACCTACCCAAAGAAACACCACCGAAACTTCACCCCCAAAAAAGACACACACACAAAAAAAAGGATTTTGCAGTATTACCTTCACCTTAGATACCCCTGAGTTTGCTCAGGTAACAGCTACTCTGGGAAGTCATTAGGCCCTCATAATTATCATTAAGCAGAAAAGATTGCTGCTGCTAACTCGTGTTCCATACAGCAGCATCACATTTTTGAAAATTCCTGTTCCTCCCACCAGTTTCTTGAATTGTCACTCACAACCGCCTGGCTCTTCAGCACAAGAGCAGGCTAGAAGCTGGCACCCGAGGGCTCCCTCTTTGTCCACGAGTAAAACTTTCTGTCTACACTGTGAGTGTTCTTGACATCTGCTGCTTGGTTAAAAAAAAAAAATAAAGCACCTTGGGGGGAAAAAAGGCTATATTAAGGTAAATCATGTCCAAACATGGTCCTGCATTATTTTTAGCTTGATAGAATTACTATTCACACATTTTAAACAAATCTTTCACCTCTGCCTTTTGGGATGTATCATACTGGCCTTAAATAAAAGTGCTGTTGCATACAACCCAAAGGGAAGCTGCTTCTATAAAAACAAACCCAGTTCTTTGTCATCTTTCCAGAGCCTTCTACTGATAATGTGTCATTTGCCAAAAACTTTCGTTTTTGAATCTTGTCCCTTTTTGACGCAAGCTGGTAGCCTTTCTTGTTACCTGGCAATTGCCATTGTATCTTGGGAATTGTGTGGAAGGATTTTCTTGCCACCAGTCTCCTTCATGGTGAGGCCAGTGTCAGATACCCAGCCTCATTTAACAACGCAGTATTTTGTGCAGTTTCCCTCATGGATTTGTTGTCACTTCTCTTGTTGGGCGAGGGCAGCCTGGAGTTAATATGTGCAGTACTTACGCAGCCTCGTATCTGGCACTGAACCTAAGCTATATTTTTGCTTTCTCGCGACATACTGTCATTCAGGCCTCTGTAAGATGATGATGGAGCTTAACAGGGAAAGGATGACGCTGTCATAGTGGATATGGGTGATACGGGAAGAAAGTCGTCGACTTCTTTCCTCCATCACTCTTTCTCGCCCTCAAACTGCTTTGCCATCTCTTGTCAAAATGGTGTAGCCTCATGTACAGTATTGACCAAAACATTTAAGAATCCTTAATTTTTCCGGGTGTCCCAGAGCCATTTCTGTTTACTGGAAATCTCCAACTTTCCTACCAACATTGGCATAATCTTTTCTGATGTTACGCTCCTTTCTGACCACCAGAAACATTTGTTATCGGGATACTAAAACACATGCTGGATTTTAGTTTCTGTGCTAGATGATTGCCTTGATATTTTAAGATCTTATTTATTGTGAGGATCACCTGTTTTCCCTAGTCTCACCGTAACTATTAAGATAATTCTTTCTTGTATTTCTCAGATTTAACAGTTTCTTCAAAGATGAAATTAATCTGGCAGAGATTGGCTGGTCTCCAGGAGATTTTTAGCTATGTACCTTTCTTAGAAGGAGGGGCATAATTGCTGTGAGGCACTTTCTCTAGAAAGTCTTTTTCCTACCGAAAAATAGAAGTCCACTGTTATTTAGCTTTAAATGTTTCTATGTATCCTGTTACATAAAAGCTTGCTGATGTGTCAAACAACCTATGCTAAAAGTAGAAACGGTATAGAAATTCAGTACATGAAAAGCATCTCAGGGTTTTTTCCTCCGCATGTATGTATTTATTATTACCTTATCTAATGCAGCATATTATTTTAAATAAATGTGAAACTGTGTATGTGAATATAGTGTTTGAGAGACGTGTGTTTACTTACACTGTATATCCTTCTGTTTAATGCAAAGCCCCACCACCTCCTAAGCGAGCTCCAACCACTGCACTGACCTTGCGGTCTAAGTCAATGACCTCAGAGCTTGAAGAGCTTGGTAAGAAAGTGTTTTTTGACAAGCATGCTGGCATAATAGAAATGTAAAAAAAAAAATATATATATATGTATATATGTTAAATTGGCTAAAAGGAACTGCACTGTGTACAGTATGTAGAACAGAAAAGGTTTTAAGAATGCTGCATCTTTGGAGAGTTCAAATATGCATGATTCGCATGAATAATTTTTGTTTAAACTTGTGCCTTTACTGCTGTGCAAGAGAATGTTGATACATTTTATGCATCATCAAAGTTTGGCACACCTACTAAAAAGTAATGCCGTTATCATATTTTGTTAGCTTTGCTTTCTAAATTTTCAGTTCATCTAATATTGTTTTATTTTAAATTTCTGTGGCCTCTCATTAGTGGATAAAGGTAAGCTGCCAGAAGCTGTTGTTAAAAAGCTGACAGTGTTAAAGCAGCTTCAACTGCAACTTGTTTTCATTAGACTCTGATCTAAAAAAGTGCATATTATGATATCACTTTGACTTCTGTGCATGATATAAACTTAACTCTTCTCACTATTGGTAATAAAAAAGTACTGAGCATTCAGTCTTTTATTTGCTAATTTTAAGAAATGTGATTGTAGATTCCTTTGCTTGATCATCCACATTCTAGATATGCATAATTCTTTGGGAATTTTGTTTTATTTTCTAGAAGTGAGGAAGGTAGTAGGTTTTTTCTTCCTGGTTTTAATCTGTTAGGTCATTAAAAAGTAGAATTTCTGCAGCTAGACTAATAAATATGTTATGAATGGACCATATTAACAAAGAGAAAAGCCCAGTGCATATTTATATATGGCTATTACACTAAAACAGTGTGTTTAGCAAGTGATAATTGGGTATTAAAACCAAACCACATCCCTCGTTGCAGAGTAATAGAGTCTATCATACAATAAAACCATTTTTCCATGTATCCCTACATTGATTTAAATACTATTCTAATAATTCTAATAATTTTTATTTCTGGCATGGACTCATATGAAGGCCAACCGGAAGGAATCAAAGCCTCGTGGCCACTTTTTTTTCCCTGGAAGTCAATGTTTTCTGGGGCGGATGGACCCCATCCATCCTTTAGTGAGTCAAGTCACCCAGCTTCAGTGGGAGTTCTTACCAGCAAAGGGTTGCTGAAGTGGTTACTGTCTTCCCTATATAACAACCAAATGAAGACCCAAATGAAACAGTCTGATTATTTAGCTCTAGCAGATCTCAGAAAATTTGATTTTTCTGTGCCAGGAAGCTTAGGAGCTTGACTAAAGGTTTCAACAGTTTGTGAATGCTCCATAATTTTTCTTCCAGGATTAAAATGTAAAATATACTTTCTGGAGCCACTTTTTGGGTCTGGGTGTTTTGATTTGTTTTCCTTTCTTGGAGTGCTAAGAGGTTGTAAAACTTCACTGGCTTATCGATAAACTTTCCTGAGGGGACAGAAATACTCAGGCACCATTTTTGCCCCTTCATTATCCCCTTCTGCAAATCACTTCCAAACTGAGGATATTCTTCTATTTCTCTTACTTTTCAATCTTATATAGTAGATACTGTTCTTAAAGCAGAGAGAAGCAGCAGTCTTTTCTAGAGGAAAATAGCTTATTAACAGTAACATCACCTCTGCAGTGAAGACCATCATATTTTAGCTTTCTCACCCCCCTGTTCAGGTTGTAGTACTTGATCTACTATTTGTTCTCATGCAGAAACCACTGCAACTCTTGTGAATAGCAGCCATGGGACGTACTTGAATCTTTAAGCACGTTTCCCATCCATATCTTTATCCAGATGGGGCAAATATTACAGTGGCAAGACTTTACTATTCTGGAGAATAGTCCTGAACCATGTTCCAGAAGCGTACGTCCCTTAATAAAGCTGTAGTAATACTAGAGCATGGCAGAAATTTGTCTTCTTCCTAAACAAGACTGTAAATACCAGTTCCGTGCTACTCTGAACATTTGCCACCCTAGCAAACAATATGACTACTGTTATAAATAACATCTGTGGTCTACCAAATTTTGACATTCGTCCTCTAAGAGGGCTGTTATCAGAAGGAACAAGAATTCTTAAATTGCACAACTACCAAACAAGCTTCCAAAGAGAAAATGTTCTCACTATCATCAGTTAAAAGTTGTCTTCTAACATAAAACACAGATTGTATGTGTGTATTTATATATAATTTATATATCTTTATATGTATATGTGTATATATTGGACATCCGTATGAACTATGAGAACACCCACATTTTTATATCCATTAAACAAATGAATAAACATTTGTTTCATAACATATGTGTGCAAACTAAACAGGAAGTATGTAAAGATGAACACTGTGGATGTTCTCATCAATATATATGTGTAATCTTTTTTCTGAACTGAAGAAGCTCATGGTCTCAATAATGTCTCGTGGCAAAGAATTCCACAGGCTAATTACGTGCTGTGTACGAATGTATTTCCTTTTTATTGGTTTTAAATGTGATGCCTTTAGTTTTAATTGAATGTCCCTTGTTACGTAATAGAAGAAAAAGATAAATAGAAATTCCCCCTTTGTTTTCCCTTAGAGTATATATTTTTGTAATTTCTCCTAGCTAAGCTAAACAACATCATTTTTAAAAAAAATTATACATCTCGCAGTCTTTACAGTCACTTCCTTTGCCTGGCTCTGAACTCTACTTGTGGATTTATTGACATGTTTTTAGCTACTCTGTTCTCCATAATACTGAGCAGACCATCTCAGTTGTTCTCTTTCAAATGAGTTAATCCAAAATATGGCAGATAACGTGTGCTAACGATTCCTTTCCACTTCAATCTGCAGAGATTTGAAAATGCCCTGTTACCATAGTTTGAAAGCCCTGGTATCAATAAGTTGCCCCAATTACTGTTTTTTAAAAAGAATTTAGAAAACAAAATTGTACGTGTGTCCCTAATATCTGCAGGGAAGCAATTTCTTATAGTTAAGGTATAAACCCTGATAAACTGTGCTTTCGCCAAGCTGTTTATCTACTGTGGTTTGATAGATACATGCGTAGTAGAGGCTAGCAGGGAGAGACTGACTTCTTAGATGGAAGAAAAATGTTTATGCTCAAAATGACAGACGAGGATTTAGCATATAAAAATTACCTTCAGAATTGATTCACAGTTCATTCCCTTTCTATTTCCAAGCTTCAGTACGGAAGAAGAAGGGTAAGGGGAAGCATTTTGTCTCTTGTTTAACCTGTTTCTCACCTTTCCATAGTGAAGGATAATAACATAATGTAAATGTTGGCATATGGTCCAGTTTATTTTATGGTGTCAAATGTACATTAATTATTGTATATGTTTTTTAGTTATTTAGTTAATAAATTGCAAACACCCTAAGAACTCAAACAGAAGACTACATTTGAAAATATTCCCCACATTTCTTCCTTTTGTCTCCTTTCCTTCATCTTGCCTTTTTTTCCTTCTTTGTATCCAACTCTTTTCCAAACCCTTCCATGTCATCTCCTCACAGTTACTGCGCTAACTGGCAGCCACAGAGAATATGTGGCCAGTAACACATCCTCAGTGTAGTCCTACGTTAGTGATATCGCTTGTCTTTTTAATGGCCAAACGTTACTCCCATAACCACACTGTCTCTGTCTCAGGAAATAGGGATCTTGCACACAACACTTGAACTTTTGACCTGGAGAAATGCTGCTCTGCACAATTTTAAGTTTTCAGTAGAACATCTTCCACGCTGTCCCGTATGCATGGAGTGCCCTCCCTGAACTGATTCATAAGGCCACTACCCTCTCCTTGAAATCTCTCCTAAAGACCCGCTTCCCCGATGAGCCCTATTAAGGAATCATCTCAGTAACGATGGCTAGGTAGAGGGGCAGGTAGAAATAGCGGTGCTATTTTAATAGGTTTTATAAATGTAAACGTATATATATGTATACAAAGTTTGTTTGTGTTTAGCTGTATTTTTCCATGCTCCTGTATGTCATTTTGCTTTCTTAGATTGTAAGCTCTCCTGAGCAGGGACTGTGTCATTTACACGTTTTCATGGCGTCTAGCCCAAGGAAGAGTCTCAAACCTCCCTGAGCCCCTGGGTGATAGCTGGTAAAATAGTCTGTGTCCTGCTCTTCGACAAAGTTCAGCGTCACGGAAAGGAAAGCTAGGCTGTAGGCAGTGTCTTCTCTCAACAGGGAAGCTTTTGCTTTTTAACATTAAACAGAACAAAATTGGGTTATTTTCCACCCTTTATTTTTCTGCTCTTTTCTGACCTCCTTTCCAGTCGCTAGCAGAGGTTCTAGCTAGTGATATTTTCCTTTCTCCATTCAGAGAATATGACAGAATAAACCCCATTGCTACTGGTATTTTTCTGAAAAATATGTTTTGGCAGCATATAAAAAAATCTTCACGTTGTTATTGTAGAGTCTTCTGTCAACCAAAAATTTCAGTTTTCCGGGTCATAGGCGAGGGAGGCATTAAGATGAATATAATGGCTTTTGTGGTTCTGTTTGACTGGTTTTGCTGGTTGTCTTTTGAGAGGGGTTCTGGTTCATTGGGAGGATAGGAGAAGGGAAGGACATAGGCTGTATTTTTTATATTCAGGGGAGAAGGCATGATGTTTGTGTCTAAAGACATAGGTAATAAAATCTTTAGGTTCACAGTAGTACAGTATGGGCAGTATTATCATTTTACTGCAGTTACATAGCAGGAATTACTAAAATGTAAACTGTACTTCATCTGTGCCACTGACTTTCTGCTTACAGTAGTTGCCTGACTCAGAGAGATAGCGTCCAACTTCTAAACGTATGTTTGGAGAGGATGTGTTTTCAATAGTGAAACTACTTTCTGGATTTTGTGGGATATCGGGGAAGGGGAAGAGGTGTTCTTTTTTCTTTTGCGACTTGTAGGTTTCCAAGAATCACTGAATAAGTAAGCAAGCTATGGCAACGTGTAAACTAACAGTTAGTTGTAGCAGCAATTTTTTGGAGGCAGTACTTAAAATATAATTCCAGGTAATGTGTAGCTAGCCCATTAATACTGAAGAATAACCAAAATATTCATGCAGCAGGTTAAAACGAAGATTTGAAAATACTCTAAAAATAAAACATTAAAAGAAAAATTTTTGGTCATAATTTTTATCATCACTACAGAAAATAGGTATCATTAGAGTTTCAAAATTAATATTTGAAAATAATCAGTTTAACTCTGTTCATAAACAGTTTATGTGGCTCATGAAAAGCTTGTTTTTAAAGGGTTTTTTCCTTCAGTTTTTGTTTTGACTTGTTTATCAATACCTTCTTGTGGATGGAGAATTTTAAAATTACATGATATTTAAGGAACACATCCATAAACTAAGATCTGTAAATTTCTAGATACATGAATTAAAAATTGCGTGCTCCTAAGCTTTTTTTACTGCCAGGAAATGGGTTTGATTTAGTGAGTCATTTGGGATTTTCAGTGAAAGCTAAAGTGGATAGTGTTTAATTTTAAAAACCTAATATAAAAATCCTCTAAGAGCAAGTATAAAATTAAGAACAGAGCAGGCTAAATTTTCATAGTGAGATGGGAATGACAAGATAAACAATTCTTCTGCATTAGTAAATATTACTTTGACAGTGTCACGCAAGCGTCAGTTGTGAGCTAGGGGTGGTGGTTTGTTTGTTCTTAGGTTTGATATGGTAATCAATCTAAAATGATCCCTCTGTATGTGTTGATACTGGTCTTTGGGTTTTGATGTGGGCTACAGTGCCAAATACAAATGTAGGATTTTCCTCCTTTGAACAGTTTAGATGCTAGTACCACCTCTCAGATCAGAATAACTGTGATATCATCAACCCAGAATATTGTTATCTGGC
This sequence comes from Harpia harpyja, assembly GCF_026419915.1. NCBI lineage: Eukaryota > Metazoa > Chordata > Aves > Accipitriformes > Accipitridae > Harpia > Harpia harpyja. The sequence continues at coordinate 30,625,684 of NC_068955.1, read as the reverse complement.
ATCAAGCCTTAGTGGCATTTGAACAGAAAAATATCAGTTGATGGCATTCAAAAGAAATATTATTAGCTCTGTCTGCAATAAGCATTCACACTTCATCCCATTCCTGTTGTCCATTGTTTCAAAGGTGGCACATTCTAATGGCATCTGAAACAATGAAATTGCAGAGCAAATACATATAAATGAATGCCAAACAGCGGCTTAGCTTACAGTGTTATGTTGTGTTTGAAGAAACCACTCACAAAGACGTCCGGGTTCAAAACGCATTTTTTTATTTCACTGTGGTGGAGTTGATGATGGAGATTTGTCTGCAGGAAACAATGGAAATACCATCAAGGCAACTTTTACAGCACTCACAACGTCGACTCCTTTGATAGTTTCCAGCATCAGCAGTGCTTCTGTGTAGGAAGAAGGTTTTCTGATCTTCACCAGACACCGTATTTTCGAAGATGAGAGCAAAAGGCATCAGGCTTAATGAAGAATTCTTGAAGGGTATCCTTGTAAGTAATTGATTTGCATTACATATTTGGAATTCTAATGAGATAGCAATATAATAATAAGAAAAAGGTTGTCATCAGGTTGTAATTTTTCACAAGCATAAAGCAGTGACTCTGGGTCGAATTTGTGAAGTATATGTGTGAAAAAACATGGGCCGCATTTTTTGTTGATGTAGCAAGGTTACAGGTTTTATGACTTGTAGTCTAACTGGTGGGGAGGCTGCAGCAGTGTAAGAAGGTATAGGATTAGGACCATGCCTATGACATGCGTGCTTTTAAAACACTTTGTAAGAGAAAAGCATTGAAAATCAGCATGTGTCACGGAGAACAATGCTAACCCTATGTTTTCCACTGAAAAAAATTCGGCACCTAGCTGGCAATGCGCTGATTAGCAACTTTTGGCACAGAATCTTGAAGTAACAGGTAACTCTGAGTACTGAACACTTCTTCAAACCAGGGTTTATGTTGCATGAGGTGGGCAGCTTTAACTAACGATTTGAAAACACTGGAAGTCCTGAGCAGAGGTCAGTTGAGTCTCTGTGGGGGTGTTCTCCTCATTTACGCTAGTATTATTTTGAATTTATCAGCTTACTCTTGCGTATGTAGGGCCCTTTCATGATACTTGTTTTTCTTTACTACAGGGCAGTAATTGAAAAGGTTTTCAAAACCTTTCTGCATCAGCTCAACAAGACAATGGTATAAAAGAAGTTGGAAAAGGAATTGTAAGTGTTAAAGAAAACGTGGGGTTTGTAGCGTTTGGAAACAGACGAATTAAATACATTGGCTTATGTGAGTGTCGCTTGCTGTACTCAGATATTATTAATTGAATATCTAACCACATATTCAAAATCACGACTGCTTGAGGAACAGTAAAAATTGCATGTGTTTCCCAACATGGTACAGTTAGGACAGTGGAAAACTTTTTCAACACTTTTAATGTGTTCTCTCTCTTTTTCAGGAGCCAGGGAGATGAAGGACTTATCTCCCTCATCTCAAAACTCCCTTTGCTGCTATTTCTCTTTTTTTTTTCTTCAAATGTTCATACACCCATGTTAATTAATTTCTAATATAATTAAAAATAAATGGTTTTAGATAATTCATCATAGTTTGTTTGGTTTTTCCCCTCGGTGTGGAAGCGTGAGAGTAAGTGTAAGAACAGAGAAGGCTGCAAGTGTCTTAGGTCCTCCACCTTTCTTTTTGGTTTCTTTCGGTTGATTGTCTTTCTTTTGTGACTAGGCCAAATTTTCAAATGCTGTCTCTTAAACAGAACATCAAATTGCCACTTAAATTCCACCTGGCTTGCAGGGTAGGAGTGGGTATTGACTATATTCTCTGCTTTGTTTTTGTTCTTAAACAGAAACCACTGTTAGACAATGACCATTCCTCTTTCAAGGTAGGCTGAATTGTAAGGCTTCAGGATTGCAGGTGTATTTTCAATGCCTGTATAATTTTTTCATTAATTGAGCATACTGTTAAAGAGCTGGTACTTGAAAATTTTAACTATAGAAAGAATTTGAACATATCAGTTTTTCTGCCTTCCTTAAAATTACTCTTGATGGTGTGATTATAATATGTAAATGTGACTTATATGTACTAATGTGAAGATATTTTCAGCCCTAGAAACACAAATAAGACTTTCTTTCAAGAAAGTTTTGATAGTTCTTTATTGTGAATACATACAAATCATTTTCATAAATCATGTAATGGTATTTATAGATACTCAATGCTTAATGATTAATTTTAGTCACTAAACAGTTTTTATGTTTTACTGATTTATTTTACGTAATTTTCACTTTTTTGGATTTTAGTGTACCTCGTAGAGTTTACAGTATCCCAGAGAACATACAAGTATTTTTTTACTCAATTTCATAGAAGGAAAGTGTTGCAAATGGCTTATGTTTTTGACTGTGTTGCAAAGCACTTTTGTTATTTCCTCATTATGCTAACTGCTAAAGTAATATTCTCTGCCTATTGTTTGCAGTATGGTAAATATGTGATTTTGGCATTGTGATTTAAGCGCAATCCTGCAAATTGTTCATTTGGGGTGGGGCTGGAAGAAGTTAATTCCAGATTAAAATGTGCTCGTGGTGGCAGATTTATGAGGATTAGCCTAATTGTCTAAATGAAAACTCAAATCATTGCATTTCTGTATATTTTTTAACTATACATTTACCTGACATAACCGTAGGCTGAACTTGTTTCTTTCCTCTAAATATGATCATAAACAGCAAATTTGGATTTAAATCTTAACCTTCAATATTCTTACTCTGAAACAATGCTTTAGCTAAGGTTAGTCTGTAAATTCTTAGCAGTATGTTGAAGGCCTAGTTATACTTTACCTACTTTTGGTCTTTGACAAATTTCTATACATTTATTCCTATTTGAATAGCTAAAAAAAAAGACATTAGTTTTCAGTGGACATAGCTAATGTAACGGAGATCCATTTTTAACCATCTGCAAATAGGAGTCACCTGTTTTTCCCCGGAGGCACTAGAGGTCTATTCATCAAGTACAATTGCTTCTATGACAAGCAACATTATCATATGAACTTCTATAGTCTGATCAAGCTTTCTTTTGAAATCAGTAGGTTCTCATCTTTCTGCTACCACCCTATTAGCATCGGAAAGGTGTTGTAGAATTGTGTTCATCTGCTTCTTTGAAAGCATTGTCTAGATTCCCGTGCGTACTGTTTGCCCAAATTGTCCTTTACATTGTTCCCCCCACCCACAGACATTCACCCTGAAGTTTTACCAAGTTACTTCCCAGCTCTTCTTTTACAAACTAAGCAGGGCAAGGTCTTTTGCATATATATGGGAAGTGACAAAAATCTAAAAGGAATACAATGTAATTAAGTGCACCTAGTTGATTTAGATGCTTTTTTTTTTTTTTTCAGACATGCAAACTTATAATTATAGGCATAATCACTCCTGGCCCTTATGCTAAAACCAAGCTACATATAGTTAAAAGTAAAAGGAATTTAAAAAATTAATCCGTAAGATAAAAGCAACACCACAGCCATATTTTTATCTAGTTTAAACCAATCTCTGTGCATTTTTAATAAGCACACATAAAGACTACCCCTTTAGTTTTAGTACTGCTTAGGTAACTGATTTTTGCAGTTTACTGAGAAGGAAACAAATTTTATCGGCTAATGAAAGAAATTGAACTAAACTTGCAAACTCATATTTAGGGAAGGCGATGGAACAAAATATGTGCATATGCAGTACCTGACATTAAGGGCTCTGTGCCTAGACCTGTTGACACCAAGGAAGAATGAATGTCCTGTGTTCCCATCACTTTTCAAAAGGAAAAATACATGTGCCAAATATTTGACTGTGGTTGGCTGCAGATGCTAGAAAAGGTGGGTGATACTACAGCATATAGGTGCAATTGGCATTGTATGAAGTTTTGCATAACTGATTGCGCCTGGTACAGTTTCTGTCTGTATCTATCTTAGGTATTTACAAGGCATCTGTCACCTTGGTACCTAAGCAGTTTGAAAAATGCACCCACCCCAGGAGGCATGATGCAGATACAGGCAGAGGCCCAGGTCCAGAGCAGCAGAGGCAGGTCCCAGGAAGCTCCCCAACTGTGTTACCGCTGTTGTTGAGCTCCTGGCCCACTTGGTGTGGCCAAGGAACATCTCCACCTACCTGTCAGCAGGAAGACGGTACCCCACCCCTCACGTCCAGCTCCACTGGTGGGGAATCTGAAAAGGAAAGATAATGGAAAAGGCAACGATCCAGTAGCAGAGGTGAAACAGAAATGGTGGGATTTCAAAAGGAGGGATTCTTAAAGAGCAGCACATCTCAGGGGAGGGATCAACTGCCAGTCCAAGTGGCAGGTAAGGCACGACACAGGCATAAATCTCAAATGTTCTTCAGTGAACAAAAGTTAAAGAAATACCTCTGATGTCTCTAAAGTTTGTCTATATCCAAAGCCCTGCTCTGTTCTTGGCCTCTGTCTCAGTCCTCTATCCCTACAGCTGAATCGACTGTTCAGTTCTCTGTGTATCTCAACCCAATAATTGCTACAATCCTAACTATGTCTAATAACAAACTTAAAGGACTCTCACTGGTAATGGATGTTGTGGTGCAAAGAGACAGCACGGTATAGCAGTGCTCCAAAACGGTGGACATATTCGTGAACCTAAAGGCTGGAATAATCTTGGCTTCTAATCACCATGTTCAGAACGGGATCGGGCAAACCGCAGATCACCCTTGTAGGCACAAAAGATGGGGCAGTTCTCCTGTGGCCACCAGGAGCAATCGCTGATCTCTACCACATCAGACCAAGCTCTGTATCAGCCCAGTGCAAAAAAACGTACAGGCAGCCAGCTACGGGCTTCGCTGCAGAAACAGAGGACCTGTCTAACAGGAAAGAAAGGAAGATAGCCAGGACTTTGATGAAGGTTCATTAGTTACTCTTACATGGACCACTTCAATAAGAGATCTCATTTTTTCTTTAAGCACAACAGAATCAGCGAGGTAAAACAAAATACAGTCTTCAGAAAACTGAGAGTCCCATGTGACTCTTGGAAATAGCTGCATAGTACTCACAGTGATCAAACACTGAATTTAAAGTGCAGTGGGTCACTGACTTCCAGATGTTTCTATTTCCTTTAGCCCTTATGCATGATCCTTTCTGATTCCCTTACTTGGTCGTTTAAGGATCAAAATGGGAGTCATGCCCTGTTAGAGCAAGGGACATGAGTTTAGGAACATGAAGCAAGTCACAACTTTGGAGACTGCCAGTTTGATGGCTGCTATCACTAGGTATAAATATAAAGATAGCTATAAAAGACATAAGTGACCTATTTTGCCTGTGAATCGTATATATCACTGTGAGCAAAACGCTGCATGTAGGAATGCTGTGTAAGGTGGAAACAGCTAGAAGGATCAGAGAATCTGACCTCTTCCCTTTGCTTCACACCTAAGGAAGCTAGCTGTGCTTCTTTGTACCCACTGGATTTAAAGCTTGGTTTTAAGAGAGAGAGATTTTTTGAAAGCCAATTAACAACCGAGATCAACCATGTCGATATACAGTTTGGTCCATAGCCAATTCTGACCTGACAGTCTTAGTGCCCTCTCTCAGTTTGGTTTTTTTTTTTTTTTTTTGGAAGTCACCCCTTTGCCAAGGAAATGAGTTAAAGGCAGTTAGTTGAGGTAACTCTTCCAGCCAGCTTTAATCCAACTGTCAGCAGCTGTTCAAAGCAGTCAGCCTCTTCTCTGGCCGATAAGGACAGTTTCTGGCCGAACCAAGTTTTCCAGTGCCCCTACTGTAACTGGCACACCTTTTCCACGGCACCAACCTAGCCACTGGTGCAATCATCTTACCAAGATCCGGTCTGAATTTAGGGCGACCTTTGGTCATCAAGGAATGGATTTATTGGGCAGAGACTGACACATTCGTCAAGGTGGTGTCAGCCGTTGACCTTCAGGCAGTTTTCCCATGATTGCTCTGTAGTGAACGAAAGCTTGTGTAAGGCCATGCCTGTAACGCACCCTCGGTTTCCCCATGCCCCATGTCAATGCTTCACAAAGCTTCCAGAAACCGGAGTTACTAGAGTTGTTGAACACTTTGTTACGAATACTAACAGTTATGAATATTCCTCCTCTTCTTTGCCAGTCAAGTTAACAAACCTATCCTAAAACCTGTGAATGTATTCATTATTCATAAGTATTCGCCAATAGTTTCCACAATTAACTTTCTGCCCATGGGTTTTCACAGACTGTTTGCTGGTACTCTTTGTCATTTGTGTTATTGGTCACCTATGCCAGATGCTGTTCTTTCAGCTCCGAAAGGCTGAAAATACTGATTAGGAGGATAGCGAGTGGTAAAATTCCAGAGAGGATTAGGAACGTTGCAAAAATTGATTAGGCTTTTTCAGACAAACTTTTCTTAGCAAGCCTCTGGCAAATGTGTAAACATGCACAAATAACAAAAGTGTTATGATCCCCCTGAATCTGAACAAACTAAACTCAGTGATACTATTTACAGAAATATTCATAAATTAATGGGGGGGGTGGAGGTTTTTTTATTTTATTTTGCTTCAGTTTTTGACTTTCAATTTATTTTGGTTCTCTTACTTACCAATTGCTAGGTGGGCTCTGTTTAGAACACTTGTCAGGAAAATGGAGTTTTCAAATACGGGGAATTTTCTGATGACATGTCAAAAGAAATACAGAGACATTTTGTATGACCAGTGGCTCTACCAGAATGAATATATACGATCCCTTATCTTTCTCCGATTCCATAGAATTTAACTGAAATGTGTGTTTGCTATGTGTGGTAAAAATAGGTCCCCTGTTTTTTTGTTCTTTTTTTCATGTGTACTCAAATAGGAAAATGCTGAGAAATAATTTCATGGTCCTACACTACAGTTGTTAAGAGAGATTTGTTAATGAAGGATTGCAGCTACAGCTGTATTAGGCAAAGGGGGAGAAGAATTGCAGAGGAAGAAGCAGTTATTACAGTTAGGTTGATATACGGTCCCTTTCAAATCTCCATGGAGTGGAAGAGCCAATGATTGCATGACAGTTTGTCCCTAAAATTCATTTTCATAAGGAGCTCATGCCTTTTTACAAATACAATCTCATCCTCACTTTCCATAAAACATGCAACTGGACAGTCCAGCCAGACACAGAGAGAATGTGAATACTTTGAATGTGAATACTTTGAAGTAGTGAATATGCTAAATGCACAAATAATATCCATTATTTTAGCATTTAAAAAATCGTAATTATATTAAGCCACACAGAATCCCTTTGAGAGCAGTATAATATTGGAGGCACTTGGGTGTAGAAACGATGAGTGCCACATTAGGGCAGGCAGGGACTGATATATAGGAGGAGGGATCCTTGGGTCTGTCAGAAGGAGCTTTCATTTAAAACCATATCAAATATATATATATAAAAAAAAAACCCAAACAAAAAAACCCCTGATTCGTAAACAGAACCAGAAGTATCATTTAATATGACCTCAGCAACACCTTCCAGATGTAAGCTTACAGCTTCAAACTGAGGTCTGAAGAGCAGCATAGAAAGTATTTCAAAGAGCAGAAATTAATCCTTAAAGAATACCATTTTCAAGACTGGGATGCCAGAGAGTAGGCATGACGCCGATCTGGCATTCGGACCACTGTAGCGTGAGCAGCACAGCCAGCCAGCTAGCAAGAGTCAGCCGCTGCTGCTGAGGTCGCAGCCTTACCGACGACAGCGCTTCTCGCACGTATCCCTTGCCTGAGTGTGAGGAATGCAGGCTCTTTGCGCTACCGTACTGCAACGTTTTAGCCAGACCGCCCCAGATTTAATTTCTGATGACCAAATTGTCCCCCCTCCCAAAAAAACCAAAGCGGACTCATGTTTTTTTATCGGAAGCATGGAAAGGGTGAGAGTTACGGCCAGCGACTCACGTAATCAAGAATGGTGCTGGGCAGGTCGTGCTCTACTGTGAGCCAGTGATCGCTGTGGGTGCGAAAAGCTTAGCCATTTCTAGCCTTTGGGAGTGCATTTTGTGTAGGGGAGGATTTAGAGTAAGCGCATACCTAACATCCTCCTCATTAACATCCGTAAGAATGCCTCTTTGCACACTAAGCTGCCACAGGGAAGCACTTGCGCCCAGATTTCCACCATGTGCCCTCAGGCAAGGGAAGAGGTAGTCAGGGGAGGGCGACACTAGGTTTATTTTCGGCAGACGATGAGATCCTGGCGAGCAATGCCCTCAGCTGGCGTTACCTACCGTTTGGAGAAAAGAACAAGAAAAACCTGGCAAATGTTTTGGGGAGGGCATTGCTCGCAGGATAAATGCTGTGGACGGCCACCGTCGCGCTGCAGCAGTGATTTGGGAGAGAGCGCACTGGGGGTGGGGGTGACGTGAGACGTCGGACAAAAGCGAAGATAGCCAGCAGTGCTTCAGAACAACAAAGGGCTGCCCTCAGCCAGTGGTGGAGCACATCTGGCACCCCAGGAAGCTCAATTGGACACTTGGCCCTGAGCTCGTCCCAGGGATTTCTGACTGACACCACTGCAGTGCATAGGTGAGCTTTTTGATAGGTTCACTGACATTGCCTGTCACAGTCACGATGAGGTGAATTGGTAGTTCCTGCCTTGGGATGCAGCACGGCTGTGTGTGTTCTGGGTACAGGACAGTGTGCATTTATACCAAAAGCGGTTAATAACGTCAACTGCCACGTGCCCAACGCAGTCACTAAACTTTAGTCCGCCCTTCCGTTTGCCCAAACACATACACTCTGGCTTCCCAACTGGCTTCTTTCTATGTGTTGTCCAATGCATGTAGATACCTCCATCTGCCTGGCCTCAGATACAGTGGTTGTTGCTCCTCTATTTGATTGCCAGATGTCACTGGGGAACAAGATGGGGAGGTTCCTGGATCCTCGGGGCAAGCCGGCCGTCACCGAGGGAGCTCGCCGTCCACGCCGGCCGAAGAACAGGAATCCTCGGTGCCTGCCTCTGACGAAGACTCGCCGGCCAGGACCACAGAGAGCTGGCAGTGGCCGTTGTCCTCGTCTGAAACGCACAGCAACGTTGGGGAGGATTTTGAGGGATTTCAAACGCCAGCGCGGACTCCGGAGTGTACTATGGACATACAGTCTCCCGGGGATCAGTCACTCAGTAGGACTCCTCAGTTTGAAAGTGACTCTCCTGAGGAGGAGGAGGGAAATGATGAAATGAATGAAGAGCGCTGCGGTGTTGAGCCTGTCCCTAGGGATCGGGGTTGGAGAGGGCAGCCCCAGCTAACAGAGGGAGAGAAGCTGTTGATGGAAACCAACAGTAGGATTGTGCAGCTGCTGGAAAATATCAAGAGGGAGCATGCACAGTCCATGGGTCTCATGTCACAGTCCATGGGCCGTATGGAGCTGCAGCTGGGCATTGTGGCTACCTCCACAAGAGCCATCCATAACTACCTGTCAGAGATTTTAGCTTTCCTCAAGCAGCCAAGGACGCAGGTCCTTGAAACGCGCATCTCCCAAAGAGCCACCCCCCATGTCGAGTTAACTTGTGCCTCGACATGGACCGGTGAGGACGCAGTGGCATCCTCCACTGTGTGCTTACCCGGGGCCGAAGGGACGAGCGACTCTCGAGAACCACCGCAGGCCACGCTGCCTTGTCGCAGTGGCCGGCTGCAGAGAGCCATAACCGAGAGGGCCTCGTTGCCCATGCCTACACGCCAGGCAAAAGGGGGAGGGAAGAAAAAATAACCACACCATAGGATTTTTAGGGTTTTTTTTAATGTGCCTGTCCTTTTAATTCTTAGCCATAAGGCCATCAGTGGCAGAATTCAACCATTTCCTACATTGGCTAACATTGTATTCTGGCTGACTAGATTAGTCTAACATTTTGTAGTTTATATTTGCACTGTTAACGATGTGTGCTGCTGGTATTTGAAGAACATTTGCCTCTGTTCTTTCACTTTAACTTCATACGAGCATTTTTTTACTCTGTGCCAGGCATTCATTGCTTTTCTTACAAATACAAGTCATTTCTTGAGGCAGCTGTTTTTTGAGTTTTCTTTCTCCATTATCCCATCCCCTCTGAGCAAGCATTCGGGACTTGGTGGTAAGTATACAGGTCTTGGCAATACTCACCTCCAAAACTGTGTTCGATCAGTCTTTGCCTGGTGTTTCTGGCATGCCAGCCTGAGGTGTTGGGGTTAGCCTGTACCGGATCATGATCATTCTTATCCTCTGTGGGTCTGACAAGCTCACTTTCTAAGAAAGACCCTCGGTGGAGCTAATCCACATGTCTTGGCTATGTCGTACAATAAGTAATGTTGCCAGGATCATACCTCATATTTATCTTTTGGGGCCTGTATAGTGATGTGCCACCAGATCTATCTAGGCACCTGACTCTCATTTTCAAAGTTCCTTTTATGATGGATCTGGTGGCTTGATGGGCAGCATTATAATTTTTCCTCTGAGAGAGTCTGGGGATTTGAAACAGGAGTCACTAAGCAATATGTTCTACGGGGATAAGAGCCATCTCCTGCAACAAATCTATTAGGAGGAGACTATCCCCTGTAATTATCACAGATATTAATTATTTAAGAAAAAGAAAAAAAAAAGCAACTTGCCTAGCAGCCAGACCTCTTGAGAATGTAAAAGTCATGACATGCTGTTGGGTACTGTGCTACTATGCCTGTGATTAAGAGCTTTTTCATCAGAGACGACCTACATGTTGATAAAATGCAACTACTTTCTGTGCCTTTAGGCCATCTAATTTCCTGAGGGCTGGCACCCTGAGCAGAGCACGGGTGCAATTGGTAACCCACAGGGCAGATGGAAATGCACTTTGCAATAAATTATTTTATATCTCTTGGTGCTGCCTCTCTCGGGGGAATTTAATATAGTGGCACTCAAATTGCTATATGCATGCAGAGGCATCAGACTGGCTTTTACATGTGGTATCCCTGACAGTTCTCCGAAAGGATGCTGTTACCAGGAGCCCCTCGAGCGGTGGTAACTAATTATCACAGGTGTAGCATGGCTCCTGTGTTTGACTCTCAACATGCCGTTGTAACTTCTCGTAAAGGTTCAGAAGAGTTTATATGGCAAAGCAGTGATGAATTCCTCCTCTGGCAAATACTAGAGAATAACCGTAGGCCTAAAAATCCTCTTCTATGATTACAACTGAGCTGCGCTCTCTGTCCAGGGAGCCATAGACTCTTCTTCCCTATCTTTCTGCGAGACTGAAGTTACTCAAAATAAAGCAGATGATAATATTTTGTTATTCTACCAGTCAGCCACAAATTGCTCCCTTACAAGTGTGTGTGCGTGCGTGCTTGTGGCTGTACTTTGCTAAATGACCGGTTTAACAATGAAATGCAGCTGGCATGGCCAACCTCCAACGTAGGCTTTTTCCACTGCAGAATATTTCTTCCCTTCCACCTACGTCCAGCTGCGTTCCTCTTAGGAATACCACTGGAGGCGTGCTTCTTTGGCCACACTGTCGACACACCTCGCACCGGGTGCAAATTTTTGCACCCGTTCTGTGGCTTTTTTATATCTCTTTTGTTCAAACTGTTTGTAAAGGTATCCTCAGAGAATTTCCAACACAGGCTTGTAAGGTTCCCCTCTCATTGGTACAAGGAATGCATGCTGCAGCATATTTAAGATCACGAGGAGGCTGGGAGAGAAGCCGATTAGTAAGCCTGACAAATTAATTCCAGTATGTGCGGCCTTTTGAACATGTGTTTCTGGTGCATACCTGGTTTGCACGCTGGTACTGTGGGTACGAACAGCCTAGTTAAAGGCAAAGGCAAGTAAAAGTTTGTCCCAATATGCTTACGTCTTATTTCTTTGGGATGAGTTTGAATGAAGCTGAATACAATTCAGCCAGTTAATTTTCTTGGCCTAATTAGCACGTTTGATAATACAGTGAGAATGTTTTTATTTCACATAGTGCTTTCACTTCAAAAGTGCGGTGCAGTTGCGGCCAGATGCTAAGATTTTGACGTATTCTGCAGGACCCGCCATGTAGCTGCTGCCATTTAGAATAAATCTCGTTCCACGTGCTGGCTGCTTCTGTAGCTTCAAATTTTTTGGTTGTAATTTTAAAACGACAACCTCCACTCTACCTTTGCCTTCTGATCAAAGGCAGTAGAGCGAAAGAAGAAGCTGCGCAGATGTAGCAGTGCTGCCTTTGGAAATACTACGCGAGGAGCCCCTAAAGAGTTCCTTGCAAAGCAGCTTAAGCTTTAACCTGCTCTCTTCTCCCATTTCTAAGTGCTTTAGCTAGACTTGGCAAGGCACAAAGCACCACTTGAATGGGAGCAGCTATAGGGTGAGAAGGACTGAGAACCTGTCTACAGACAAGAAACCTGCAATAAACTTACACAAAAACAAAGTTTTCTCCATCTGGAAATAGTAGATGGTATTAAGAATTGGTACCAACTGATATTTTGGTCAGATCCAGAATTAGGATCTGACTTCTAGTATTGTCTAGCAAAATCAGTGCAGTTGGAGGGTATGTATGTTTCATCCCCAAACAAATATTTTCATGCTTTTCAAGTGTCTGTCATAGCCTCATCACTCTTCCCTGTAGCTTTTTGTTGTCTGAATGGGTATATGGTTACATGTGTCTGTTAAAAATAAAGGGGATCAGTTCTTACATGGTATATTTATATTTCTTCTTTACAGATTTTGAGTACCTAGTGCTTCAGTTTCCAAAACTTACTTCTTTCTGTATCCCAAAGACCTGTTGTTTGGCTTCTGGGATGACAAAAAGGGTGGGAGAGACTTAACAGGAAATCTCTGCCCAGTTGAAGCTCTTGGTGATAGATCCCCTGAGTACGATTCTATAGTCTAGCCATATTTTTGCTGTATAGGTCGAATGTTCATGGTTACACCATTGCTTTCTGATGCCTTTTGCTGCGCAGAAGTGCAGATATTTTTCTTGCAGAAGTTCACAGTTTGTATTACAAAGTCTTATGAAATGTGACTTGAAGTTTGTTTTATTTTTGAATACATGTGATGATTTTAAGAATTTTTTTCCTTTTCTCCTTCCACTGGATGATTTAAAACCCACAAAAAATAAAGCAGACCAATGAAAAGAATTGAATGCTAACTTCAATTGAAAAGAAACAGCAACACTACTCTTGTGAGACAGTTTTCAACAGCGTTCAGCTTACTGATTCTGCTCAACCTTTCCTTTCCTGCCTGCTCCCTGACCCTCTGTGACACTGAAATATCCACTTCTAGGACAACCTTCTTCCTAACCAGAAGGCTAAAAGTTCTTCCCTCTCTTCTTCTCCCATTTTAAAATATCATCCTTGCATCAGCCAGATCTACTGTTTAGAGGGATCAAAAGCTCTTTTCCTCCTGCCTTATTCCCATCCATATCCATATCCAGGGCCCTGAGTGAGCTGCTCTCCAGTGAGAGGTAAAACTTAAATCCCTAAATCTGATACGTGGCATAGTAACACCATCTCTACACCACCAAACCCCTGGGTTTTTTAAGTCGCTAATATCCTCATGAAGGTAGCTCTCCTTGTTTGCTGAAGCAAGTGATCATTTGGGCGATGGATCTAATTGCTGAAAAGCAACATTGCTCTGACTCGCATTGTGGAAGCCTAGGACCCAGGCTAAGGTATTCCACTCACATAAATACCACAGGCTATATAACTAATCCTTCCTTTGGTGAAACTTCAAAGGAAAAGATACCAAATTAACATGATACAGGAAAGCAAGTGCAATGGAAGGCATAGTAAGGAAACCTGTTGGTATGGTTCAAGTTTGGATGCTAGTACAGATTCAGAAGTCGAACTATTCAGCTGGCGTAGGCTAGTCATTCAATTTCTCCATGCCTTAGTTTCACCGTAGTAGAAGTGGCAATAAAGGAGCTGTCAGGCTATAATTAGTTGATCATACGGTACTTTGAGGTCTTTGGTCTGAGGGAGTAACTTTATGTATTAAATGCTGATGAACCTTGTTTGTGACCAAAGTTGGAGACGGGGCTAAAGCTAACACTCTAAGCTTCAGAAGATCTTGATCAAAGTTTTCCCCATATTTTAGCATCACGTTGGATGGTAGATCAGAATCCCAAATCCAAACGCTGAAGTTCTCGTTCAGATTCGGACTTTGTCTATTTGGTCTGTTTCTGACCACAACTAAGTACATTCCCAGACCGTCCAGTTATTAAAATATAAAATACATATAAAAGTTTCAGTTAAACAAATGATGCAGTTACTAATGCTAAGCTCATAATCCAAGAGTGTGAATAAATTAGGATGTGATTACTTAAGGAGAATAGGCATAGAAGAGCACTTCTGGAGTACTTGTTATTGTCCAAAATATCACTGAAATTCTGATGACTAAGTACAGTCTGCTTATCTCTATTTGAAACAGTGCTGTACGGATTCATTATTTCTAAAGGTCTTCTTTCCATTTCTATATAGATATTCTCCCTTCACATTTTGAAGGTTTGAAGAAGAGGATTGTTTTTCGAGTCACACTAAGTAAACATTAAATGCATGCAGGCTTAAAACTAAAGCATGCATGTTATGTAGCAGCAATAAAAAGTGCTCGGCTTGCACGACTTATGATGCTCAAGCGTTGCCTTGTTAAAATGCCAAAAAAACTTTTTCTTTGCATTTTTTTGAAAAGTAAATCTCTTCCTTTGACCTTGCAATACTTAAATTTTCAGTTTTTGGACAAATGATATTTATTTTACTGAATACTTTTATATTACAGATAAGGTGGATGAAATAGTACCAGTTTCCAAGCCATCAAGAATTGCAGACAATGCAACTGTGGACTCGAGAGTGGCAACTATTAAACAGCGGCCTTCTAGTAGATGTTTTCCCTCAGCTACAGATATGAATGTGAGTGGTAGCTATGAAGTACTGCTTTCACTGCGGAAACTGATTGGAGGGGGTCTTTTGGCAGCGTGCAGGGCGTACAACAGAAACGAATTTACAAACGTTGCTTTATATACTCATTTTACTTTTACTATCCTGTAACCTTAAGGCACGGTCTACTCTGTATTTCTAATAATAGTTTTTTAACAGAAGAGTCTACATACGCCTATAAAACTTTTCTCATTATATCCTTATATTTATTCTGAGACCGTCACATCGACAACATTGCTACCTCAGTGTTATTCAAACAGATGTGAACTTGTTCTGCCTGTAATCTGAGCTGGTGAGCCGCCAGTAAGTTCTGAACTTGAAAGTGTCAGTACAACACTAAACCCAAGCGAAAAAACTTTGCTGAAAGTCGAGGTATGCTATTGCAGTTTCAGCAGCAGAGTTAGTGCAGCCATACAATATCCACTAACGTGAAGGTTTCTCCTACTGCAGGGTTTTTATTATTCCTAATGGCATATATAATATCTTAATTAAATAATACATGATGATATGTAAGGGAAGAATTGACATTAATACTACAGCACATATTAAAAATTTAACCTCCAGAACTCTGAAATCGGATTACTCAATTGCAGAATTTGCTCTTATGGAACTTCGCATATGAGAAAATAATTGTTTTTATTGCATTTTAGATGTATTTTTCCATTACCCACCCCTCCAAAAGAGCATCAGTCCTGATACAACAAGCACTTTACTGTTCTCAGCAGCTTGGGATGGAAGGAAATTAAGGCTATTCGAAGAGGCAGAAAACAAATAGTTTTGTGATGACCTACAAGGAGGGACAGTTGAGCGCATTGGGATTCAGGTGGCGTTCCTCAGTTCCTAGCTGAGATGCTGACCGCCAGTGTAACCTTGCGCAAGACACCTTGAATCTGTGCAAGAGCAGGTCTGTTCTTCAGAAGTGAAGAGGGCATACAGCTTGGTGCAGAGTGAACATTAATACCTACGCAGCGTGTGGCTATGTTTTTGGAAGCGAATGAAACAAAATGCGATCGCTCATGCTTCGTTTTTCTTAAGCATGTCAGATGTGCTGGAAACTTAACATATTGCCTTGTAAATAATTTCAACTAACTCTGCTTACAGCTGTTGTCGTTTTAATAACATGTAAATAAAGCTCAGCCTTCCCTTTCTCTTCACCTCCCCCCCAAAATAATACCAAAGCTGTTGTTTTCCATAAGAATTCTAAGTAAAAGGGATAGTGGATTAGCAGATATGACAGAAGAGTTATTTACATGTGAGCGAAAGACTTGCATGCTTTAATGCTTGTGGGGTTTTTTGTTTGCTTTTTTGTAGTCCATGTATGAGAGACAGGGTATTGCTGTGATGACGCCCACTGTACCAGGGAGTCCTCAAGGTCCTTTTCTGGGTATACCTCGGGGTACAATGAGAAGACAAAAATCTATAGGTAAAATGCTTCTCATGTATAGTTTGCTTGTGCATTAATCACATATACTTTCAGTAACTTTGCTTCTTTCCTAAAGCATATTTCTCCAACACCTTTACCTCAGTGAATGACTGTTTAATTTGATACAAAGTTCACGAGAAAAGAAGTTTGTGTGTAAGATGATATAATTTCCGCATTCTGCTTTGATGGCAGTAGGCAAGTATTATGGAATTATAATTTAATCCATTTCTTTAGAATGTTCCCTCTAACAAGGAAAGGTAGTGAGAAAGAAAAAAAAAAAAAGATCAGTACAAGCCCTTTGCGATGCATTACCTAGGGCAAAATGCTATTCCTTTTTTCTTTGATATTGAGGCAAGAGCATTGTAACGCTGTGTCATTTACAAAGGAATCTCTGTTGATCAAACGGAATAAAATTCACCTCTCTCTCATTCCAAATGATGACAATAGATGATTTTACAAACGGAGAAAAAAAGAGCAGACCAAATTTGGGCTCGCTTTGTTCTCGGTAGTAATCTTAGTAGTGTTAATTATCAATTTAGAAACACATTATGCTGATGTAAAATTAGCATCTAAATTATCCCAATATTATCCAGTTTATTTATGTTAAAAGCCATATTCGTAATAATATAGCGTCATCTTTTGAAATGAAATGTTATGATTTTTTTTTCCCCAATAGAATCTTCGCAGTCCCTTTGCTAAGTTTCAAATGCATCTTAAAAATTCATTAGGTTTCTAAGTTGCATTATTATATGCATTTATAGAGTGCTAGAGCAAGGCATAAGCTACTCTTCTGCACAGAATGTCTTCCCTGTTCAATAATTTTCAAAGAAAATGTGCTTCTCTACAGCTACCTTGACGATACATAAAACCAAAACATTTGCCTGCACATCAATGATCAGTTTAATTAAAATTCTGTAGCATCCTTTTTTAATTCTGGCATCTGGGTCTCTGGAATTCAACAAGAAAGAATGCTTATGGTAGGAATCAACCAAAAGACCTCTTTTGTAGTTTTGCATATGCCTCATGTCATGTGAAACGCACCCCGGCGTTTTAGGTTGGCTACAGAAATAATACAATATGAGGGATCCCAGTGGAAGGCAGTGTTTTAAATATACTTTCTGATTTTTAGGCATAACAGAGGAAGAACGGCAGTTTTTGGCTCCTCCTATGCTGAAGTTTACCAGAAGTCTTTCAATGCCTGACACCTCTGAAGACATCCCGCCACCACCACAGTCCTTACCTCCTTCACCACCACCACCTTCTCCCTCTCTGTACAACTCTCCCAAATCCCCAACGTCAAGGAGCTATGGAACTATTAAACCTCCGTTTAATCAGAATTCAGGTTCAAAAATCTCTTTGGT
This sequence comes from Harpia harpyja, assembly GCF_026419915.1. Classification (NCBI taxonomy): domain Eukaryota; kingdom Metazoa; phylum Chordata; class Aves; order Accipitriformes; family Accipitridae; genus Harpia; species Harpia harpyja. Next base: position 30,608,039 of record NC_068955.1, on the reverse strand, counting down.
TAGGCCCGAGAATGTGGGGACAATGATAAGGGACAAAGGGATCTATTACAGACGAGAACTGGACCGATACTCTCTGGACTCTGAAGATCTGTATAGTCGGAGTGCCGCATCTCAGGCAAATTTCAGGAACAAGAGGGGTCAGATGCCAGAAAACCCGTATTCTGAAGTTGGGAAGATTGCAAGCAAAGCAGTTTACGTGCCAGCCAAACCGGCGAGGCGGAAGGGGATGCTGGTGAAACAGTCCAATGTTGAAGACAGTCCAGAAAAGACCTGCTCCATTCCAATCCCGACAATTATTGTGAAAGAGCCATCCACCAGCAGCAGTGGGAAAAGCAGCCAAGGGAGCAGCATGGAGATCGATCCTCAGTCTTCAGAGCAACCTGGGCAACTCCGACCCGACGACAGCTTAGGTGTCAGCAGTCCGTTTGCAGCAGCCATTGCTGGAGCAGTGAGGGACAGGGAAAAGAGGCTGGAAGCCAGGCGTAATTCTCCAGCCTTCCTTTCCACAGACCTAGGAGATGAAGATGTTGGACTAACACCGCCAACACCACGTATGAGGCAATCTAAATTTACCGATGAAGCAATGTTTAGTAGCGAAGATGGTTTCAGACAGCTTATGTCACCATCTCCGATTCCCGCGCCTAGAGAGCCTGAAAATCTTTTTAATAGCAGTGAACCCACAAATCAAAGTGACTCAAGGACATTAAACGCTTCGTCCAAAACGAAAGGTACTGAAAACAGTACAGTGGCAGCTAAGTC